>NW_011888888.1:450683-456948 GCF_000151845.1 Pteropus vampyrus | reverse complement strand
TGTGTTAAGAGACCTGAATCCTTGATTCAGAGTTAAAAATCTCAGCTCCTAAGGCATATGTTAGGTCCAGATATACCTGTGGGCCACTGTAACTTCTATTCTTTCTAACTACTATGTCTTTGGGTCCTTTCTTGTTTCTGTCACCTGAAGCTATTCCCTAGTTTGCTTTGTAGTTCAATTATGAACTTTTTATCCTTTTATATATTTTTATTTTTCAATTATAGTTGGCATACAATATATTAACTTAAAGTGTACAACACAGTGATTAGATATTTATATAACTTATGAAATGATCACCCCAATAAATCCAGTACCCATCTGACATCATACATAGTTATTACACAACTACTGACTATATTCCCCATGCTATACTCTACATCCCCATGACTATTTTGTAACTACTAATTTTTACCTCTTAATCCCCTCCCCTCTTCACCTAAACCCCTACCAGTCAATCTGAAAACCATCAAGTTGCTCTCTGTACCTATGAGCTTGTTTCTGTTATTTATCTTGTTCCCTAGATTCCACATATGACATTTCTCTTTTATTCGCTGACTTACTCCAGTCACCACAATATCCTCTAGATCTATCCATGTTGTTGCAACTTGCAACATTTCATTCTTTTTTATGGCTGAGTAATATTCCATTGTGTGTATGTATGTATATGTGTGTGTGTGCATGTTTACACATACATATACACATATACACTTTTTCTTTATCTACTCATCCATTGATAGACACCCAGGATGCCTCCATATCTTGGCTACTGTAATAATGTTGTAATGAACATATATATTCACATGTCCCTTCGAAGTAGTGCTTTGGGTTTCTTCAGTTAAATACCCAGAAGTGGGATAACAGGTCCCTTCTTTGTCTCCAGCATTTATTTTAAAGTCTATTTTATCTGGTATAAGTATTTCTACTCCACATTTTTGTTTGTTTCCATTTTCATGAAATATCTTTTTTTCATCACTCTACTTTCAGTCTGTGTATGTCTTTCAATTTGAAGTGAGTCTCTTGAAGGCAGCATGTGTAAGGGTCTTGTTTTCTTATCCATTCAGCCACTTTATCTTTTGATTAAGGCATTTAATCCATTTACATTGAAAGTAATTGTTGCTGGATATGTAGTTATTACCATTTTATTATTCATATTTTTTATCTTTTTCTTCTTTTTCTTAAAGAAGTAAGTCTCTCTAATATTTCCCTTAATACTGGGTTGATGTTGACGAACTTTAGCTTTTTCTTGTCCGGGTAGCTCTTTATACGTCCTTTGATTCTAAATGATAGCATTGCTAGGTAAAGTAATCTTGGTTGTAAGTCTTTCCTTTTCATCACTTTGAATATTTCTTGCCAATCTCTTCTGACCTGCATAGTTTCTTTTTGGAAATCAGCTGACAGTCTTATGGGAGATCCCTTGTAGGTAACTAACTGCTTTTCTCTTGCTGCTTTTAAGATTCTCTCTTTGACTTTAACCTTCGGCATTTTAATGATATGTCTTGGTGTGGGCCTCTTTTGGTTCATCTTGTTTGGGACTCTCTGCCCCTTCTGGGCTTGTATGTCTCTTTCCTTCACCAGATTAGGGAAGTTTTCTGTCATCATTTTTTGAAATAAGTTTTCAATTCTTTGCACTCTTCTCCTTCTGGTATCCCTATGATGCAACTGTTGGTATGCTTGATGTTGACCCAGAAGCCCTTTAAACTATTCTCATTGTTTTGGACTCCTTTTTCTTGTTGCTGTTGTGATTGGGTGTTTTCTGCTACCATATCTGATTTCTGATTCCATCCTCTGCTTCATCTAATCTACTGTTGATTCCCTTTATTCATTTCAGTTATTGTATTCTTCATTTCTGACTGGTTCTCTATGTTTGCTATCTCTTTGTTAAAGTTCTCACTGAATTCATCTACTCATTTACCTTATAACCAGTGTTTTGAACTCTGTACCAGGTAGGTTGTTTCTATTTGTTTAGCTCTTTTGTGGAGCTTTGTTCTGTTTTTTTATTTGGGACGTTTCTTTGTCTCTCCATTTTGGCTGCCTCCCTGTTGGAGTTGAGCCTTGGTTGCTGTTTGCTTGTCAATGAGAGGGACTGACCCTGAGGCTGATTGGTTGTGATGACTGGCCGTAACCAATGGAGGAGCTGTTGTGCAGGGGCTGACCCTACAAAGCAGGATTCACTTTAGCAGGGCTCTGGTGCCTGTCCTATCTACGCTTTCAGTGTGTCATTTTCAGATGTGACCCCAGGTAGTGCTCTGGCTCAGTCCAAAACTGGCCACCAGGAGTGCAGGCCAGGGCCCTCTGGAAGGGGCCTTGCCACAAGCCAAGTTCACTTGCAGCCTGTGCCCTGCCTGGGGCCACCTAGCATGAGCTACCAATCTGCAGATGGCCGCCACCCATGTTGGGCTTGGAAGTCCCTTGAGAGGCCAAGCGAGGAACTAAGGCTGGCTGCCGCTTAGCCATACCAAGGCCAGATGCTGTTTGTTTAGGTTTTGTGAACCTTTGAGAGATTTTAGGAAAGTCCGAAGCATGAGCCAAGACAGGTTGATTGTATGGATAATCCACTAGAAGCGGCCTGGGTGGGCCCACACATTATGAGGGGCAGGGTCTCAGGGAATCACCGAGGCAAGGCGACTGGTGTTAGTTAGCCAGGTTTATGGAGACTCAGATATAACGCCACCTGGGTCTGCAAGCCAGGTGAGTGAGGGCTCATCAAAGAAACAATGGATTCTCCAGCACTTCTATCTGGGAGAAAGCTGCCCCTCAAGGCCTCGCTCTGAAGCCAGACAACTCAGTTTCTCCCATATGTCCCTGGTGCCTTTCAAGATGCTGTGCCGGAGGTGAAGCTCAGAATGAGTCTATCACAGAGTAAGTCCATAAGCGGGCCCCTTAAAATGAAAGTCTGAGACTCCCTCAGCCTTCGGTCTCACTCAACCACAATCTCCACTGGTTTTCACAGTCAGAAGTTGTGGGGACTTCTCTTTCCAAGATTGGAACCTTGTGCTGAGGAGCCCAATGTGGAGCCAGGACTCCTCGCTGCTCCGGGAGGACCACCACAGCCAAGATACTTCTCTTAATTCTCAACCACTACATGTGGGTGTGGGACCAGCTCGTTTCATGTCTCCACCCCTCCAAACAAGTCTGGAGGTGGCCTCTTCTGTTGTATCCCCAGTTGTAGGACTTCTGTTCAGCTAGACTTCAAGTGACTCCCAATGATGGCTATTCTGCAGTTTAGTTGTAATTTTGATGTGGTTATGAGAGAAGGCAAACACAGCATTTACCTACTCTACCATCTTGACCAGAAGCCCTTCAATTATGTACTTTAAAAAATGTTGTCATATTATTTTATTTAGCATTCAATATGTTTGAAGTGGCATCAGGGTTTTCCCATGTTAGTTTACCCTCTACTTACTACTATATCTGCATTCTACATAGACAATAGTGATACATCCATGGTGGTCCCTCAGACACGCTAAAATATTCAGTTGCAATGTCAGTTCTACTTACTATGCTGCTGTTAATCATCAGAATCACCCTAATAGAAGAGCCACTAGCTGAAATGAATAAATTCCCTGAAAGACATGAGATCCTGATAAAACTGACTTCAATGTTAGAAGTGTTCAATAAGGAAAACAAGGTAAAAAATACTGCTGAATCGATAACCTGTAGAGGAAAGAAAAGGCCAGGATAAAGCTAAACAGAATTTAATAAACATGACAAAAAATATGAGTTTTAATCAGCATGACATAAAACTATATCCTTACAGAATGATTTTGAGTAATAAAATAATCTTATGAGAAAATCTCTCCTTTGGGCTAGTTTTCAAAACTTTTTAATTAAAAATCATACTGATATACTTTAATCTTTGGATAGAAGCTTGGTTAAGAAGAAGATATGAAAGTGTGTTAGACTAAAAAACGTGTTTACATCTTCTCCCAAAAGGTGTTATTATCAAAGATTTAAGAAGTTTAGAACTGCTCAAGTTTTAATGTAGACTTGAAAAAGAAATAAATGCTAAGGATGAAGCTATAGATGGCAAGTATTGTTGTCCAGGACCAAAATAAAGAATGGAATCACTGGAGTGTTAAAAGAGAAATGTCTTGGCAACTTTACAATGTGTGCTTAGAAATGACAGTCAAAGAGGAACATAAAAAGAAAAAAAGAGGGGAGGGGTATGAATAGATGTTTTTGGTGTCTTGGGATTCTTTAAGCCATAGAGAAGATTAACACTTCATATTTGGAACTGGAAGCATAAACACAAGTTACAGGAGAGTAAAAAATCTGCCATAAAGCAGGAAAGAAAACTGGTAGTGTACAAGAAAGGATAACTGACTCATGTTGCAGAGGTATAGAGGGGCACTGGGCTATCTGCCTTGGCTTCATCAAGCTATTCTCATTGGAAATATCTCTGGAATTTAGTCGAGAGGGAGGGAGGGAGAGAAACTTTGAATTGGTCTCAAGTGAAAAAAGATTTTTTCAAACTTTTCTCATCGCTCCAGAAGAAAATTAATATATGAAACAAATTATTCCTTTTTATATAGTTTGCTCAACAAAAATGGACAGAGTTACAATAATTACCTCAGGAATTGAAAGTATAAGAATGAGTCCCTGATTTTTAACTAGAACAAAAAGTTGTATAATTCTAAAAGCGTTGACTTGACAGAAACAACAGTCCTTTGTATGTGTGTAACACATCATAAAACACTGCCACATGTCTAAGTTAACCTTCATAGTTACTTCGTATCGTACATGTGGGTGCGCACACGCACACACAAATGGATCTGGTGTGACACCTGCTCATCTCACTTTTTAAAAAATAGTTTTATTATTTTTCAATTACAGTTGGCAAACATTGTTAATGTTAATTTCAGGAATATAACATAATTATTAGACATTTATATAACTTATGAAGTGATCATCTCGATAAATCTAGTATCCATCTGACATCACACATAATTATTACAAAATTATTGACTATTTCTTTATGCTATGCTTTACATCCTCATGACTACCAATTTATACTTCTTAATCCCTTCTCCTTTTTCACCCATTCCCTCCAACCCCCTCCTGCCTGGCAGCCATTAAAATGTTCTCTGTATCAATGAATTTGTTTGTTTTCTTTATTCTTTTATTTTGCTCTTTAGATTCCACATGTAAGTGAAATCATGCAGCATTTGTCATTCTCACTTACTCTACTCAGCACAATACTCTCTAGGTCCATCCATGTTGTTGCAGATGGCAAGATTTCATTCTTTCTTATGGCCAAGTAATATTCTGTTGTATATATATAGCACCTCTTCTCTGTTCATCCACTGATGGACACCCATGTTGCCTCCATATCTTGGTACTTCTAAGTAATGCTGCAATGAACTTATGAATTCACATGTCTCTTTGAAGTAGTGTTTTTAATTTCTTCAGATAAATACCCAGAAATGGGATTACTGGGTCCTTCTTTGCCTCTTGTTTTAAAGTTTTGCCTTTGTTTTAAAGTCAATTTTGTCTGGGATAAGTATTGCTATCTCAGCTTTTCTGTTGTTTCCATTTTCATGAAATATCTTTTTTTTCATCACTCTACTTTCAGTCTATGTGTGTCTTTTGATCTGAAGTGAGTCTCTCATTGGCGGCATATGTAAGGGTCTTGTTTTCTTATCCATTTAGACTCCCTATCTTTTGACTGGAGCATTTAATTCATTTACATTGAAAGTAATTATTGCTGGATGTGTAGTTATTGCCATTTTATTACTCATATTTTTTTCTTCTTTTTCTTAATGTCCCTCTTACATTTCCTGTATGTTGGTTTGGTGATAATTAATTCCTTTAGCTATTTCTTATCTGGGAAGTTCTTTATCTGTGCTTCACTTCTAAATGATAGCTTTGCTGGTTAATCTTGGTTGTAGGTCCTTCCTTTTCATCACTTTGAATATTTCCTGCCAATCCCTTTGGCCTGCAAAATTTCTGTTGAGAAATCACCTAACAGTCTTATGCAAGATCTCTTGTAGGTAACTAACTGCTTTTCTCTTGCTGTTTTTAAGAGTCTCTCTTTAACTTTTGGCATTTTAATGATATGTCTTAGTGTGGGCCTCTTTTGGTTCATCTTGTTTGGGACTCTCTACCGTTTCTGGGCTTGTATGTCTCTTTCCTTCACCAGGTTAGGGAAGTTTTCCATCATTAATTCTTGAAATAGGTTTTCAATTCCTTGCTCTCTCTCTTCTCCTTCTGGTATATCTATAATGGAAATGTTGGTATATTTGATGTTGCCCCATAGGCCCCTCAA
>NW_011888888.1:441864-449768 GCF_000151845.1 Pteropus vampyrus | reverse complement strand
ATGCCAGATGCTATATGTTTAGGTTTTGTGAACCTTTGAGAGATTTTAGGAAAGTCCACAACATGAGCCAAGACAGGCTATTTGTATGGAAAAGCCACTAGAGGCAGCTTGGGTGACTTGGCAAGTTGGCTGGGGCAGGGCCTCAGGGAATCATCAGAGCAAGATGAACAGTGTTAGCCAGGTTGATGGAGACCCACATACAGAGCTCACCTGCATCTCCAGGCCAGGAGCAGGGAGGGCTCAACAAATAAACAATGATTCTGCCAGTACTTCTGTCTATGAGAAAGCTACCACTCCTGCCCTCTCCCTAAAGCCATACGATTCAGTTCCTCCCTGTATGTCCCTGGCACCTTTCAAGCTGCTACTCAAATGCTTGAGCTCAGAGCAAGTGAGTTTGTCACAAGTAGGTCTGTACATTGGCCCTTTAAGAGGAACCCGTGGGACTCCAGCAGCCGTTCGTCTCACTCAGCCACAATCTCCGCTGATTTTCACAGCCAGAAGTATGGGAACTTCTCTTCCTGGCAATGGAACCCTGGGCTGGGGAGCCCAGTGCGGGGCCTTACTCCTCTGGGGTGGGGGGCCTCCATTGCTGAGATATCCTCCCAGTTCTCAACCACCACACATGGGTGTGGGACCAGACCATTTTGTGTCTCTGCCCCTCCTATCAGTCTCAAGGTGGCCTCTTCTGTGTGTCTTAGTTGTAGGCCTTCTGCTCAGTTAAACTTCAGGCCTTTCTTGATGACGAATGTTCTCTAATTTAGTTGTAATTTATTTTTCCATAGTTTGTTCACAGCAGCAGCATCACAAACAGGAGGAGTGCACTGTGCTACTTACTTTAGGACAGCTCCAACATCTCTAGGGAATAGTAGTTGTAATTTTGATGTGGCCATGAAAACAGGCAAGCACAGCATTAACCTACTTCGCCATCTTGATTGGAAAAAAAATCTCGCTCATACCACTTTTATCCTGGGTCCTCTGTACTTCCCTACGAGAGTCCCCTCTCCTAAATGCTCTGGATTAGTTTTATACATTTTTAATATTTTAAGATGGGATTTTTAGATTTCTCGGTCATTCCTGGATTGTTGGCTAAGTAATGTCACATGTTTGTGTAACAGAGGGGAAATACATCAAATCTGCAGAAAGTCCACTTGAAGGCAAAATATATACCTTAATGTGGCTTTGAAAAAGCATTAGTAAAAGTCTAAAGGATAACATATAGCCCCTTTGTCCCTTGAGCATTGGAAACACTAGAACAGTCAAATACCAGCACAGAATTAGACCCCTTCAGACTCTTCTAGGCAGATCCTACTTCTAAATTTGGCACACCTCAAGAATACAATGTGTGTCATAAGAAAATATCACCTCGAGGCTGTTTCACTCTTACCTCCCTAAATTTAACAGCCCTACTGATGCAAGGAATTTAAGCTATTTGTACCTCAGGTCCTCATCAAAACAAAAGATAGAATAGTAGCGCCCTGTTCATATAAAGATTAACTAAATCAAGATAATGCACAATAAGCACTCAGGAGAGCCCAAATGAATTAAGTACTCAATGAATATTCCCCTCCTCTGAGAATAAGTCACTTTTCACTGGCAATTTATAGAGTATATTAGTCCTTCTAAAACGAAAAAGACCCAGTGCCAATCACTGTTCCTAAAATTTTTAATATCTTCTGTAGATTTGGTACATGGCTTCTACTATTTCAAGGAAAGATAGTAAGATCCATGGGCTGAGATTCCTAAAATAAGAGTTAAGGTCTGATTTGTGACTGATTTCCTGCAAGTTCAAAGAAAAACCATGTATATCACAGGATGTTTCTGGGCCGAGACAAAAACTAGCCTCATAGGTAGTTTTCTACCATTCAGTGTTCTCTCAGCCACTCAACCATCTCCCTTCCCACCAAAGAGCACATAGTGGGGAAATCTCCATTGCTGCAAGGGTCTCAGCACGTTTCTGATTTCAGTGAATGTGTCGTGTGTGTGTATGTGCATGCACATGCTTGCACTTTGTGTCAGAGCTTATGTTTGGACAAATGAAAAACTAGAGTCAGAAGTAGTATCTGTGTTTACACAGATACTCGTTATATGCAGACACTCTCAAAACTGAGATTAAAGTGTCTGAGCTTCTCCATTGCCAAACCAGAAACATTAGACTTTATATTTTAGAAATGACCAGAGTCCTAGAGTCCAAAAAAGAGATGTCTGAGGTTATTTACTCCCCCATTCTACAGACAAGAAAACTGAGTCTGAAAATAGAGATTAGTTCAAAGTCACACAAAACTCCAAATACGCATCCCAGTATTTTTTTTCATAATCACATGATGCTCCTTTCCTTCCTGCATTACTTTGAATTCCCACAGACTTCTTCTAACCATATTCACTCCTTATGACACCATTTACATGCAGATGACACCCAGATTTATAACCCCAGCCCAAACTTCTCTCGTGAATTCTACTTTGGCATCCAACTGCCTACTAGAAATCCTCATGTATCCAACAGTCCCCTCAAAACTTAACAGGTCCTAAAATGAACTCCTGATACTCTGCCCAAATCTCCTCTTCCTGCAGTCTCATCTCAATAAATGACAACTCCATTCCCCAAGTTGTTCAACCCAGAACTCCTGAAGCCTTCCAGTCGTCTCCCCATCCCTCCCTATCTCCCTCTTTTTCCCTTCTCTCTCCCCCCCCCTCCCCCCCCCCCGCCCCGCCACACACACACACACACACACACACACGCGCACGCGTCATCTTCAGCAAATTAAAATTGCACACCGTCCAGGCCCAACTCATTATCAGTCGTCCACCACACTGTTGCAATGGCCTCCTAACTGCTCCCTGCTTCCATTCCTGCTCCCCGCCTAGCTCATTCTCAATTTAGATGTTCAGAAGGATCCTTTTGAAAGGAGAAATTAGATGAGGTTGCTCTTGGCTCAAAATCCTTCAAAAAGTTCCTTTTCACTCAACTCCTTAAAAAGGCCCATGAAACTCCACTTTATTGACTCTGTCCTTCCCCCATTTTCCTTACCTCACTCTAATATCTCCCCTAGACACACTATTCACCCTTGCTGTGGGTAAAATATAGAGGTAGGCTCTTATGTGTTTATTGTTGCTCCTGCTTGAAAAGCTGTTCTTCCAGACTGCTACAGAGCTTACTTCCTCATCTCTTCCAAGTCTTTACTCAAAAGTCACCTTCTCAGGGGGGCCTTCCTCACCACTCCCCACCCTCTGACATTCCCTATTCCCTTCCATGCTTTTTTTTCCTCCTTAGCTTTATTTTTCTCATCTAACGTATTATATTTTTATTGATTTCTCTTATTGTTTTCTGACTCCCCCATCTCAGCTGTAATTTCCATAAGGACAGAAAAGTTTCTAGTGTATTGATGAAGGAAAGAATAAATCAATGAATGAAATAGTAGAATTTCCTCTAAATAAAACTGGTTCCTGAACCAGGATTGGAGTAATCAACTGCTAAGAAAAAAACTAAAGCTTCTATAAGTGTACATACGTATCTTTATTTATACGTGTGTATGTCCACGCTGTGTATGTGTTAGCTGTGAAGATTCCAATGAATAAGCAGAGTTGTCACTTTGATCTGCTTCCAAAATCCCGTTATCGTTATATATAGAACTGCAAAACTGTTTCTCAAAGATTAGAAACGGCAGAGCCATGCAACTAATAAAGAGTGCTTTAAGATGCTTTATTCACATACAAACTAATTTTACTCTTCAGAAAGAACAAACAAGCTTGGGCAAGCTTTATGAATAGCTGGTGTTTTGGAGTTGAGTGTGCACAAGACGGAGATGTAAATTGTTAGGGCAGATGAATTTCTTTAAACATGAATGTGTTTGGTCAGCAAAGTGCTAATAAACAGGGGAATTTAAAATGTTGCTTGTGCAAGAAATACAGAATGCAAAAAGTGTCTGTAATGGATTCCTGTGTTCTTGGCTAACTAAGGTAAACAGCTGATAATTTTGAGAGAAGAGAGAATTAAGAAGATACTCTATAATTGTTCCAGGTCCTGACAAAGAACCAATCCATTTTTTTCCCAAACCGTATCTTTGTAATGTACTTTAAATTTTAAGGAATTCAACATTGATCTTTAAATTTATGGTTGGCAGTAGCCATCAGAGAAATATTTTGATCTATTTTGCTTTACCTATGGAGAAACTAAACTAATACTCAGAAATCACAAAATGATGAATTTAGGTCTTCCCCAACCCCTGGCCCCATTTTCACTCATTTATATTCTTGCGGCAGCCAATAAACAATAAAATGGGCAAGATCAAAAAAAGAAATAAAAAGAAGCCAGCTGATTGAGTAATGCACTCACCAGGTGCCTGCTAATTCATTCATGCATAATAAAAATGGTGTAGTCTTATAAACTTAAGAGCAAAGCAAATAACATAATATGCTGCTGAACTCGTTTCTGGGATTTTTGTTTATTTGTTTGTCTGTTTTCCTTTGAGACAAATATATAAAAAGTCATTCAGGATTGTGAGCCCAAACTCTAGAAATCATTCTCCTGGGTTTGAATTCTGCTCTACCATTGGTTAGCTCAAGGACCTTAGGAAAGCAGCTTAATTCCCTTCATGCTTCAGTCTGCTCATGTATAAAATATGCAGAACAGCATCATTTCAAAGTCATGAAAATTAAAGAAGATAATGTATATAAAGTATTTAGCTAAGTGTTTCCAAGTAAGAAGCATGAAATAAATATTAGCTACTTTTTAGTAATGGTCGTATTTAAATGCTGAGTTCCCCAAACACCGTTGAAAGGGGTCTTTCTATCACTCTCCTTATTAGCACAAAATAAAAGTTAAGTTCTCATGTTAAAACATTTAGGGGTGAGATCTTCTCAAAGTTGATGCTTCTTTCTGAAAAACTGTCTTTTTCTTTGTTTCTTTTTCTTTTCTTCTTTTCTTCCTCTCTCCCTTCCTTCCTCTTCTTTTCTTTCCTTTTGTTTCTGGATTATTTTATTTAATCCCTAATACATTCAACTACTTACAATTGGTTATAGAAAGCAACATCCTATAACAAACACACATCTGTAACAAAACATACTTCCCTACTCTCCTCACCAAACTCTCATCCCCCTCACTGCTCACTGCTATCCTTCACCTAAGCTATTGAACTACCTACTGGCTCCCTCCACTCTTCGCAATTGGCCTTATCCCCTGAACTCTCTCCCACACATTCCTCTCAACACAGACACCATACACATACGCAGACACACACACACAAAGACACATACACCTTTACAACTTGCCAGACTCTTCACCTCTTCCCTTTCTCTTGTCACATTACCATTCATCTTTCCCTGCCGTCTTCCCTCTCTTTGTTCCTTATGTGCCTTTCCAACCACCATCAAGTGTGAAGCGCCTCTGACAGCTCTGTGCCACAAACAGGTGGTCTGCCGCAAAGTCACTGCCCTGAGGCACCTCACCAGTAGAAGACTTTAGCTCTGGAAAACACAAAATGTTCAAAGAAATGCAAAGGAGAAAAGAGGACACCTAACGAAAGACATTTAAAAGCAGCTATGGCTATTCCATTGGGAAGTCATATGAGTTTTGTGTGTGTGTGTGTGTGTGTGTGTGTGTGCGCGCGCGCACACGCATGCGCACAGATATATGCATACATATATACATATGTATATTAGATAGGTGGACTAATGAATTCATCAGTCTGTCATTACCAAAACATAGCAGGACAACTAAGAATTAGTCTCAATGTCACAGAATACATTTTGAAATGATAATCTAACCAGAAAGGATTTTAAAAAGTAAGTAGAATGATAATTTATGACTTAATTTTTATAATAAGGAAAACTATTATGATTACTGTAGCTGATGTAAAATCTTCTAAATGTGCCTATGAAAATAAGGTAAAATCAGCAATAATATAAAATTTCATTTATACTATCTAAGGACGTAGAACCCTAAACCAATGAAGATAGTGGGGTAAGGTAGAGAAAAAGTCTAGCCTTGTTAAATGGGTTAGAGATAGAAACATCAGGAATAGGAGGTAGAAGTGAGTGATGCAAACAATAAGACAATATGAAGAGACAAGAGGGCTAGTCTGCAGCTCCCTTACATAGGATATTCTCTCTCCCCTCTACCCCTCTCCCTCTCTGCTCATCTCTTCTCTTTCTCCTTCCCATTCTCTTTTCTTTTACTATCTGTCTCTCTCTCTCTGTGGTCCTTCTCTTTCCCCTTTGATTTATCCTCTCTTCCCAACCCCAGCCTCTTCTCCATAACCAGCTACAATCATAAGACAGATCTTAAAATTAGATAATATAACATTGCCCTGTATTTCTGTATCACTTTACATATTACAAAGCATTTCCACATACTGACCTGTCACCCTCTGAAGTAAGTAAAACCAACATTTTAATCCAGAGGTCCCCAACTTTTTGGCACCAAGGACTGGTGCTCCTATGAGAATCTAACCTGAGGTGGAGCTGAGGCGGTGATGCTAGCATTGGGGAGCAACTGCAAATACAGACGAAGCCTCGCTCACTGGCCCAGCACACCTCCTGCTGTGCAGCCGGTTTCCTAACAGGCCATGGACTGGTACTGGTCTGCGGCCTGGGTGTTGGGGACCCCCATTTTAATCCCTATGGTATATAAGTAGATAAATAAAGGCTTGATGAAGTTCACGAGTTCTCTAGGTTAGGAGTTTTCACATACATTATCTTTTTTTATTTTTTTTTAATCAAAATAACCTTGTAGATACAAACCCACTTCAGCATACTGGCTATTCCTAGACTAACTGAGATGAATTACACCCAATTTGAGAATCAAGCTGTATCTCTCTTCTAGACCAGAGCTGGCAGGAAGACGACCTTAAGGGGGTCTCATATCTAGCATCAACCACCACCACCTGATGTTATCTAAAAAAATATCTCACCTACCCAGAACACTCAGGGCAAAATCTACAATTATCACAATAGTCACTCTTGTGAGTCCACTCAATAAATTATTTAAATCAGTGGTGCCTAAATTTGGGGCTGTATAAAGGATTAGAAAGTTCCATTTTGCTCTCTGCTTTTCATGATCCAAAATTAAAAAGTAAAAAATAAAATCACAGACACAGGCACTTAATGTCTGTCATTTCATTCATCCTTATGCAAAGTTACCACTTTACAGTCACCAAGGCATTCTCAAATATTTTAGTTCCAGTAATCCTCTGTAAAATGAGACTACTAGAAGAGAAATGCTGAGCAGGGTCACTCTGACAGAAGTCATAGCCAGGGGCTTCAAGCCAGAGACCTGGGCGTGCATGCCAGCTCCACCAATTACAGGTCATAAGACTCTGGACAAGTCACCCACTCTTTCTGAACTTCTATTTTGTCGTCTCTAAAATAAGGATAATAATTTTAAAAAGAAAAATGAAATAATAATAATAATAATGCTACCGCACAGATTTACTGTAATAAAATAATTTATATGAAGCCACATTGCAAACTTCAAAGCATTGTAAAAAAAAAGGTAAAGTATTATTATATAAAAAATGTTATTAAAAACACATTTTTACATAAATGCATTGTGCTTTTTAAACTCATGGCTAGAGAATCTTTATTTCTTTTATAGACCTGGGGGCCAAGATTTTTTAAACTTGCTGTCTTATGACATCTATTTTAGAATCAAAATGATAGGGATTTTTTTAAATGATGCTTATAGATATATTCAGAGGCTACTGAACACAAAGTGCATTAAATAAGTGTAAAAAATCAATATATCACAAGAAATACTTTTAAAAACTCAGAATTTAAAATCAATAAATTACCTTTGTCTATATGAATAAAATGATTGCCCTTGAGCACTTTCATCAACATACTTGGTAGAAAATACATTACAGAGTAGTCTTTTCAAATGAGAAATTTAAAAAAATAAAACTGAATATTAT
>NW_011888888.1:422935-441814 GCF_000151845.1 Pteropus vampyrus | reverse complement strand
AGATAAATAAAGGCTTGATGAAGTTCACGAGTTCTCTAGGTTAGGAGTTTTCACATACATTATCTTTTTTTATTTTTTTTTAATCAAAATAACCTTGTAGATACAAACCCACTTCAGCATACTGGCTATTCCTAGACTAACTGAGATGAATTACACCCAATTTGAGAATCAAGCTGTATCTCTCTTCTAGACCAGAGCTGGCAGGAAGACGACCTTAAGGGGGTCTCATATCTAGCATCAACCACCACCACCTGATGTTATCTAAAAAAATATCTCACCTACCCAGAACACTCAGGGCAAAATCTACAATTATCACAATAGTCACTCTTGTGAGTCCACTCAATAAATTATTTAAATCAGTGGTGCCTAAATTTGGGGCTGTATAAAGGATTAGAAAGTTCCATTTTGCTCTCTGCTTTTCATGATCCAAAATTAAAAAGTAAAAAATAAAATCACAGACACAGGCACTTAATGTCTGTCATTTCATTCATCCTTATGCAAAGTTACCACTTTACAGTCACCAAGGCATTCTCAAATATTTTAGTTCCAGTAATCCTCTGTAAAATGAGACTACTAGAAGAGAAATGCTGAGCAGGGTCACTCTGACAGAAGTCATAGCCAGGGGCTTCAAGCCAGAGACCTGGGCGTGCATGCCAGCTCCACCAATTACAGGTCATAAGACTCTGGACAAGTCACCCACTCTTTCTGAACTTCTATTTTGTCGTCTCTAAAATAAGGATAATAATTTTAAAAAGAAAAATGAAATAATAATAATAATAATGCTACCGCACAGATTTACTGTAATAAAATAATTTATATGAAGCCACATTGCAAACTTCAAAGCATTGTAAAAAAAAAGGTAAAGTATTATTATATAAAAAATGTTATTAAAAACACATTTTTACATAAATGCATTGTGCTTTTTAAACTCATGGCTAGAGAATCTTTATTTCTTTTATAGACCTGGGGGCCAAGATTTTTTAAACTTGCTGTCTTATGACATCTATTTTAGAATCAAAATGATAGGGATTTTTTTAAATGATGCTTATAGATATATTCAGAGGCTACTGAACACAAAGTGCATTAAATAAGTGTAAAAAATCAATATATCACAAGAAATACTTTTAAAAACTCAGAATTTAAAATCAATAAATTACCTTTGTCTATATGAATAAAATGATTGCCCTTGAGCACTTTCATCAACATACTTGGTAGAAAATACATTACAGAGTAGTCTTTTCAAATGAGAAATTTAAAAAAATAAAACTGAATATTATCGTGTCATACTCTTAAAATCATGTCTTTGAATAGAAACAGTATAATGAAACCATCATTTTTAGATAATTTAAGAACTCTGCTTCATATTTCAGTTCTTGGTCTCTTGGTATCAAAAAGGCTAGGACTCTATTCTAAATAATTCATTTGGGCATTGAAAATTAATCTTGACATTAATGGCAATGATAACACATTTTATTCACATATTTTCCCACTTACAGCTGGATCAATGCAATTCCCAGACCTTTTCTTTTTTCTTCTTCTTTTTTTTTTTTTGGCCAGCACAGCAGAGTCCTTTGTTTCATACAAAGCTAGAGAATCTAGAACACTTATGTGAACAGCAGTCAATATTTGGAAAAGATTTTTATACCAAAAATTTTAATTTAAAACTATTTAAACAAAATAAAGAAACAAGTAAAACCAAAATAAACTCACAGAGAACATTTTGATGGTTGCCAGATGGGGAGGGTTGGCAGAGAGGGTAAAAAAGGTGACGAGATTAAGAAGCATAAATTGATAGTTACAAAGTAGTCATGGAGATATAAAGTATATCATAAGGAATAGAGTCACTGATATTTTAATAACTATGTATGGTGTCAAATGGGTACTAGATTTTCCGAGGTGATCACTTCTTAAGTTATATAAATGTCTAATCACAATGTTGTACATCTGAAACTAATATAAATTTGTATGTCAACTGTAATTGAAAAATAAAAAATATTTTAAATAAATAAAAGTAAAACTATTTAAACAACTATTTAATTTTATGAACTAAATTAAGAACTTACCTGGTCTAAACCAATATTCTTTGCTCTTTTCCTATTTTTAACATTGAATTATTCTTACCTATATCTATGTTTACTATGTCAAAATCTTATATTTAGAATTTATTAAGATTGAATAATGTAATTTTTACACACAACATATGACAATAAGGATATAAAACATGAAAAAATCTATTATGATTATTTTTACAAAATACAGATGAATATTTTAGATTAGAGATAAATGTACCAGAAGCCAGGCTATGGTACCTCTTTTATTTTCCAAACCTAAGTTTGGATGAACTAAACAAACTGCCAGTTTTAGAATATTTCGTTGTCCTACAGTAATTCACACATCTTTCCCCTGAAGAAAAATACACTGAATGAATCCACAAACTCACATGAGAACCTGTATATTCAAAACTTCTCTCAACTACTACTGCTTCCATCATTTTTTCAACAATCCAATGCTGGGATCACTTCTAATTGTCTTCTGTTTCTTCCCTACACCCAATTAATCAAGCCTGTTTATCCTGCCCTGTGATCTTTTCCAGCCTCCTCTTTGCCAAAGCCCCAGTAATAACTAATATTTATTGAGCATTAAATATATGCCAGATAATGGGCTAGGCCTTTTACATGCACTTATGAAAGAAGTGCTATTATTTTACAGATTAGGAAACTGAGGCTTAGAGGTGGAGGCAGGATTCTCACACACTCAGACCTAGAGCAGAACCCACGCTCTTACTTTGCTAGACTGCCTTCCCTCTTATTACTAGTAACCTAGTGCCTGGTTTCCCTTCCTCAGGCTTTCACTGCTCCAGTCCACTCTATACAGCCCTACTATATAAAGAAACCAAAACATTTCCCATAGACAAGTGGGGCCTGTTATCTTCCACCTCACTGATCACCAGCTGATATAAGCAATTGTTCATGCCTACCCCGGGGAACTCCAAAGCTGCACACCCACAAGCTGTCCACAAATGGAGATCTGTACTTCAGTAAAGTCCAGAAGATTCCCCAGCTGGAAATTCCAAACAGGCTTTCAAGATACAACTCCCCAGTGGATAAACTTTCAGTGGTTCTCTGCTGCCCACAGACTAAGGAGGACACCTCAATCTGAACCTGCTAAAATCAGCCATACCTCTTGCCTTTCTTTTAACAAATTCTTCAGCTCCAGCAGAACTATTCGCTCACTGTCCACGAAATCTTTCTTAGAAGTCTCTACAGCCTTACTTTGCTTATGCCCCAATTCAGGCCTAAGATATCATTTCCCTCTCTTACCCTTCTAAATGCTTCAAGGCCTATGCTGAAACATCTTTGCTTGCTCTGGATCAGAGGGCTTCTCCTGTGTCTAAAGTCTGATAGCTCATGTAGCCAGTGTGATTTCTTGCCACATTGTTTATTGTTTGTTATTTGTACTTGGCATTTGGTTTTATTTTCGAGTATATATTTCTTGAACTAGTTTACAAACCCCTTGATGGCAAGAAAAATCAAACATTTTTATTTCATTGGCCAACCAGAATACTTTTTACAAAGCAGACCCTCAACAAATGTTTATTGATTTTAAGGGAAATAAAATCTCTTCCCTCGAATAAAAAAAATGAGAGGTTAAATATCACTTTATGATGCATTATATGTAATCGTCAAGCAAACAGCTTGTTAAATATGGCTGAAGGCAAGGAGAAGAGAAATGGTGCTTGGAACACTGACTGCCCTTTTATCAATTGGTTTGATATCCAGGTTTGCAGGTATCTGTAGTCACTACTGAGGACTAGTTGGTGCCCCATAAAAAATAACTGAGAAAGAGCAGAGATATCCACTGTATAACAGGAATGAGTGGCTGCCCCACTCTCAGATGTCCCACCAGAGAACTAGCATGGACAGAGCCACCAAAAACCCTTTCTCTGTGCAATTCATCCAATCCCTCTAAAATTAGATGGGATCATTGCCCTAAAATACTCTGGATAAAGTCTCTGCAGTTACAGTGTTTTCGTTCCTACTGTAGCCAATTCCAAACTGCATGTTTTATTAAGATGGAAAACAAGGAAAAGGTGGGGAATTGTTTAAAAATTAAAGATTATAAGCAGGGGTTTTGAAACCCCTCAAGTATTCTAAAATATCAGTGTACTATTTTTGCCTTTGGTAATAAATTTTATTCAGCAAGATATAAAATTAAATTGTAGTGACCCCTTTCTGGTTTGTATGCAATCTGGCTTTGTCCTCTATCCTGTCCTGTTCATTTTTTAATGCCTTAAAAATGCCTCCTAAAAATGGAAGAAAATCAATCCCCCAAAATTTGTAAAAACATTCAGAGTTCGATAAGACGCCTAGGTACAAATATGTATGTCAATAACATTCCTATATACTAGAAATGGCCAGTAGATGATATAATTTAAAAGATCATTTATACTATGGACTAGAGTAGTTAAGAATTAATGGGAGAAAAATGTTCTATTCAATAAATGGAACTGGGAAAACTGGCAGAACATACAGGAAAAAATTAATCAGTACCATTCTTTTCAAAATGCATTCCAAATGAATTTGAGAAACACAAAAACCAAACATTTTTAAAATACTAAGAGAATGGGTGTAAAAATGTGAATTGGAAGGTTCAGAAAACTTTTATATGCAGTACACTGAAGTCAGAAACCACACAACAGGTAACATTCACCAGCTTACTATATACCACATATACATTATCTCATTTATTGTCTTGTCACTATGATGTAAGTCTTTTTTTTTTTATTTATAAAGAGGACTTAGAGAGGTTAAGTAACTTTATAGCAGTGTATAGTCGATCCTCATTATTCATGGATTCTATATTTGTTAATTCACCTGCTCACTAATATTTATTTGTAACTCCCAAATCGACACTCGAGGTGCTTTCACAGTCTTCATGGACATGCACAGAGTGGCAAAAAACGTTGACTCACCCAACTGCACATTCCCTGCTGAGGTCAACAAACGAGACAACACACTGCCTTCTTATGTCTCATGTCCTTTTTGAGATATATTTAGTGCCACATTTTTCACATGTACAGGTTTTGTTGGTTATTTTGCTGTTTAAAATGGCCTCCAAGCATAGTACTGAAGTGCTCTGCAGTGTTCCCAGCACAAGAAGGCTCCAGTGAGCCTTACAAAGAAAATACATTCATGCAAGAGTCATAGTGCTGTAGGCCATGAGTTCAATGTTAATGAATCAACAATATATTTTACATAAGGTGTCTTTAGACAGAAATACACATAAAACAAGTTATGCATTAATTAGTCATGAAAATGTGACCAGAGATTCACAGAAACCTAACTCTATGCTTCTTCTAAAAACAATGGTTTAGTATTTGTTAGTTCAGTGTTTGCAGACACTTTATAGAATACAACTGCCACAAATAATGAGAATCACCTGTAAAAGAAAAACTAGCAGAGCCAAGATTAGAATCTAGGCCCGTCTGATTCCAGAGAACATATCACTAAACATTGTCATTCTCACTCTGTATAAAGGAAACAACTGACAGGTATAACTACATAAAAATCAAAAGATAAATGACAAACTGAGGGAAAAAATACTGACAACATATATTTTACAAAGAATTACTAACATTAAAAAATATTTCTTCAAATCAATATGAAAAAGAGGAATTTTAAAAAAGAAAAATGAGCAAAAGCTCTAACAGATATTTCATACACACACACTAGTAATAAGATAGTAGAAACATTTAATCTCTCTAGTAATCAAAGAAGTAAAAATAAAATAATTATAAAATAGTAGTTTTCAAACCTATAAAATTGGCAGACTACAAAAAATTATATCGCCCAGCTTTGGTGATAGGCAGCTGGACAAAAATGTTAAACCATGTAATCTTTTGGAGGACAATTTGGCAATAGGTGTGAATGTCTTAGTGTTATTAATAAATTTTGAACCTGAAATTTCAGTTCTATTTATACTGTGAAAGTATTTGAGCATCAATGAATAAATAATGACCACGAGTGAAAAAAATCTCTCACAATGTTGTAGATATTACCCCAAATTTGAATACTAGAGGGGTTAAGTATATTTGTTTACATCCACAAAATGTAAGACCATGTAGCCACTAAACAAAGATCAAACTCTGCATTTATTGGCATGGAAAGATACAGAAGACATACAGCTGAGTGAAAAAAGCCAACTGTGGTAGGTACAGTTTGATCCTATTTGTGTCTGCATGTACACAGATGGATAAAAACACAAATTGCTTACAAGTAAGATATCATATTTAGAGATTAGTTTTTCACACTGGAAGGGCACAGTCCTGAACACAATATCAAAGAGGATTCCACAGTATCTCATAACAAAATTTTGTAAATTTTCCCACTGAATACTTCTTAGAATTACAGGGCAAAGAGTTACAGCACTGTCCCACTGAGAAACACTGAGAGGGTTGGAATGCAGGAGTGGTATGGGAAGATCCCATGTCCCACAATTACTGCATCAGTCACCTGACTTCTGTGTGGAATAGAGAGGGCAGTCATCCTTTGAGGATCTCTGAAGTTCAACATCACTAGATTTAGAAAAAGAGAAGGCCATGATGAGATAAAGTGTGTCATGTTAGACAGGCTTACAAGAAAGATAAAATGAGAGTTGAGAGCAACAAGAGTAGCTTGAGAGCTGAATTAGAAAGAACTCAGTTTGCATTTCATGTGTTCACTTCATGGCTTATTAATATTTTCTTTGATAAAGAGGCAGATGCCTCACGCACTGCCAATGTATGTAAGCATAAGGTAATCTATATGTGCTACAAGATTAGACAGAAATGCTTTTATGATTTGCACCCCCAAAAAAGTGCCATCAGCGAAAGAGTGAATTCATGATATGGGCCATTTCTCTGATCCAGTGGTGTTTCACAAATCAGATTAGAATCCCAAAAAGAATTGTGTGCAGGAGAGTGAACTATATCCTGTCAAAGGAAGCAAAGGTCCCCGAAAGCTCAAGTATGGCATCTGGCATTTGCACTTGACCACTGCTGTCAGTAGCAATAATTCAATCCATATGGTGCATGGGACAGCTTTTTCAAGAGCATTTCTAATAGTAGCTAAGATAAAGCTGGTAATAGCAGAAGTTTACTGTAACAGAGTGCCTCTGCAGTTCTAGGGGAGCCACCTGCCCCACAAGAAAAGGAACACAAATGTGATCAATGTACGCATAGTACATGCAAGTTAACATAATCCATAAAATATAATAAGATAGGGGAAATACTCATGTGAATACTTACCTAGTCTCTAAGTAGGAAAAGAGACTCTTTAAGCACAAAAGCAATATGAGAGAGCAAAAGAAAGATACACCTGTTTTCATAAATATATTAACATTATGTGCATATAAAAATTCATGAGAAAAATAGTAAGACCTCAACTTAGTGGAAAATTTTTTTGCCAAAATGTGAAAGATATGCAAAGATATTCATTACAGTGTTTACAACACTAAAAAAATGAAAATGCCCAAAATGTCAAACATATATAAATTTATAAACCATGCTACAACCAGACAGAAGCATATTATGTAGCCATTAAAATTGTTTTTTTAATGTCAATATAATGAGCACATAATGTTAAGAGAAAAAAGATTATAAATTCTATTATTGTAAGTATAGATCTATTTACTTGCAGGAAAATATCAGAAGTATGCCACGATAATAATAGCATTATTTTCTGTGCTAGGCATTGTGCTGTTCTTTATACGTATTGTCTCATAGACGTTTCATAACAAATCTATGAAACAGGTACAATCGTCACTGCTCTTTTTCCGAAGAGAAAATTGAAACACAGAGAGGTGAGGTCACCTGCTCAAGGCCACACAGCTTGAACATAAAGTCAAAAATGAACACAGCCAGTCCCGAGCCTGTGCTATGTATCACAACAAATCTCTAGGAGTTAAGTCTCTTCTGATTTCAAAAGCTCATAAATTAAAGTATCTGAATATGTTAGAAATAAAGTGAGAAAAATATTTTAAATCTCATCTGTAAGACTTAAGAAATTCTCACTAACAACTCTTAGAAACATTTGTGTTGATATCCACAAGTTTGGAACCTCTGATCCTCTCAACTTACAGAGTATCAGTAAATTAAATTTAATGAAGATCCAGAATTCTCAGTTACTGTTTCCTTTGTAGATTAATCTCTGCCCAAATAGATTTCTCTTAAAAGATAAAATCTTTTGAGAAACTTTTTAAGTGTCCTTTTTTGTGTGTTTTCATAAGGTTATTACATATCTGTGGAGTGCAGAGCCAAACTATTTCAGTCCCTGTTCTTCCCATTATTTATTCCCATTCAGATGAAAATTTAAATACAAATTAGCTACCCATTCATCAAAATTGTTTCAAATTTATTTATGGTGCAGCTTCTGGGAATAAGAGTTTAAAGTCTATTATAGTTTCTATTAATAATTATAGTCACTAATTGCTGAGAACGTTTTTGGATATGCTAACATACAGTTAAAGCAAAGCCAATCCAACAGATGACTATAAATACCATTACACAGTCTCACAAAAGCCATGAGAATTTTCTAAGTTTGGAGGGTGGGAAAGTAGAAACATGATTTTCAGATTTTTTTTTAAACATTGTTATCATGGATTGAAAAGCCAAAATTTAGAAATTATACTCACAAATCCATCTTCATAAATTATTCTCTTAATTAATTATTTTGACATTTTCACTTTCAAACAACAATTTTAACTAAGATTAGACAGGGTTCCTAAGTGCTAATTTTGCTCATTGATTCAATAAATCAAAATGTTTAAAGTGCCTGCTATGTTCCAGGCACTATTCTAGGTATTGGCAATAGAGCAGCAAACAAAACAGACAAAAATCCCAACCTCAGTGGAGCTTAAAGGCATTATACTGATGGTACACAGAAAGCAAACAAGGTAAAAAGTAAAATATGTAGATGATAAAAACAGCTATGAAAAAAAAGTAAAGCAGTTCAGGGAGATATGGAGTACTGGGCAGAAAGAGGACAACAGTTACACGTATTGTCGTCAGGGAAGGCCTCACTGAGAAGGCGACATTTGAATATGGACCTGAATAAGGAAGGGAGGAAGCGTAAGGCTCTCTGGGAAATGGCATGCTAGAGAGGTGAACAGCAAGTACAAAGGCCCCAAGATGGGACAGACCCCCTTATGCATTCAAAGAACAAAAAAGAAGCCCTCATGATTTCAGTAGAAGAGTAAGAGGAAAGTAGTAAGATCTGAGATCAGAAAAATAGGAGCCAGTTGCTACAGGGCTTTATAGGCTATGCCAAGGACTATCTCTTTTTCTCAGAGATATGGGGAGGGATGGATAGAATCACAACAGAATTTGTCATTCAAATTTGGGCAACTATGTTGGTAAAAATGCTAAACTGGATGGGACACTGGGAAAACAGAGGCAGACCAAGCCTATTCCAGGCAACCTGGCGGAACGTATGGTAGCCCTAGGTATGAAGCAAAGGAGTAATGTGATCTTTATTTTAACTGATCACTCTAGCTGCTGTTTTAAGACTAGAATGAAGGTGAGCAAGTGTTGAAACAGGGCAAGTGATTAGGAGCCTGACCATAATCCAGGCAAGAGCTGGTGGTGGCAACAATAGATTCTGGGTGTGTTCTACCGTAAAGCCAGCAGGACTTACAGATGGATCAGATGTGGGGTGTTAAAGAAGGTTTTGGGACTGAACAACTGTTAAGGACTCAGGTGGCAATAATGGAGTTGAGGAGACTCAAGGAACTATTTTGGGGGTGGCAGGGTGAGAAGAGACAAGAAGCTCATTTTGGGGTATATTAAGTTTGAGATGTCAATAAACATTCAAGTGGAGATATTGCATAGGGAGTAAGAAATAGTTTTAGATGACATCTAAAACATCAGAATAAATGGCATCCCTAGTGAGGTAGATGAAAATGAGAAAAGGAGCAAGGACAGAACCCTGGGTCATAGAGGAGAGAAAGAAACAGCAAATGAGGCTAAGGGAGGTAGGAAGAAACTGGGAGTGAAATCCCAGAGGCCAATGTTAAGTGTGTCAAGGAGAAAAGGGTGATCAACTGTGATAAGTGGTGCTTTGGTCCTGAGTAAGCTGAGGACTGACAGAAGCATTTTAACTACAGTGATGCATGAAGACTGAGCCATGTATTCATTCATTTACCTTTGCTCTCCCTTGAGAGTAAAGTAAGATCCCTGGGAGACTCTAAGCTTCTTGTACAAGAATCAGCAGTCAGTACTGCACTGTGCAGATTTCAGAGGAGAATTAGATATTTTCACAAATCTACAAAAGCATGATAAATCATTTTTAGACTAGCCCTATATATAATTAGAAGATAATTCTGCCCCCGTCCCTCCCCACAAAAACCTTCACATCTGATGAAGGATGCTATGAACCCCAGAGAACAGTGCTTCTCCACATGGCCTGTGTTGTAAACAGCACATTACTATCCCAGAGACCATTCCACACCTTTTCACTCCCTTAAACATATATATTGAATACGGTGCAATTACCTGTTTTTTTGCCTGCCCCCACCTACACCCACTTCGTTGGAGTAATAGCACCACAATTTTCCTTTGGAGAGATACCCTTCCTACCCCAACAACCATCTCAGTTGGATGGGCATGCTCCAGGAAGGCCAATGAGACTTGTGATCTCAGGAATCAGAATTCAGTGACAAAAGAAAGGAAAGGAGCTGAAGAGGGTTCACTCAGAAAATCAGAAAAATCGGAAAAGCCAGAAAATCATAGTTCTTACCACTACGATTCCTTTGATCGCTCCCTCCTCCTTGATACACTGTCATCATTCTAAGTCTAATGTTTGGGTTTTCCTTCCTTTTTGCAAATTAACCCACCTCGTAAACCTGCCACTCTCCAAACTGTACGGCTCTATGGTAACTAATAAAACTCCTAAGTCTTCGAATCAGGTCAATTTTCCAACATAAGTAAAAATAAAGTTTTAGAGGCTGTTATACTGGCAAAATAAAAGCTTAAGAAATTCCTTTATTTAGTAATATTCCAAAAACCATCTTTAAGTTCTGATTATAAATGTTTCTTTCACTAGCAAACATTTCTAAGAGGAAACGTCCTTTGTGTTCACTGTAAACATTTATTTGTCTTTTTAATAAAAATAATAGACTTTTTTTTTTACGACTGCTTCTACAGGATGGGAACCAAATATGTACCTCATTCAAGAATTCCTAATTTTCTATGTTTGCAGGGCTTCCATGCTTTTCATTATGTTGTGAAAACACTTGGGAACAAGTAGTATAGGTGGGACAGGACAAACTTGTTTAGAGCAAAAATCATTCAGAAATGCAGGTCAAACCAATGAGTATTATTTTAACAACTGTAAAGAGCTTATCTACAGAGATTTTGCATTTAACTTCAATAAACATAGACAGGTATCCCTTGAGTCCTCATCAGTGAAACCAATTTTGAATTTTCTATTGTAGTTTTCTATATACTTAAAATATTTCACAACTTATTACTGAAATTGAAGTGTCTGCCCCACAGTTTCTGTTAAAAGGCTGACAAAAACCATTTGTGAGGGAAATATTATAAAAGGTTTAATACTTGCATCAGGTCAAATCACTAGGCGAGCAGTCATATGGCT
This sequence comes from Pteropus vampyrus, assembly GCF_000151845.1. Taxonomy (NCBI): domain Eukaryota; kingdom Metazoa; phylum Chordata; class Mammalia; order Chiroptera; family Pteropodidae; genus Pteropus; species Pteropus vampyrus. Next base: position 430,184 of record NW_011888888.1, on the reverse strand, counting down.
TCCTACCCCACCCTTGAGGCTCACAGATTTACCAATTAGAGCTACAGCCTGGCACAGCTCACCGGCAAATGCTAAAAGGAGAAACAATCTGGTTTGTCCCACCTGAGAAAACATCTATATGTGAACATTCTCTATATTTTTTATAATACCTTTATAAAGGTTACTGTCTTTTTGTTAAAGTGTAATGAGGAGAATTTTCCTCTCCTAGTGAAAGCATGGGCCTCGCTTCAGGCCCTCCGAGAACCCCTGTGGGTTCTCCACCCTCTGATTTAGCTTCTACCAGGGCTCAGTGGATCCCAGTTCAGATCTAATGGCAAACTTAGGGATAAACTATAATGGTGACAAATCAGGAAAACATTTGTATTACTAATGTAAGTATGACACAAGGGCAGGCCCTGTTTCTCGGCACTAGACACTGACAGCCTGGCAATCTCTCATGTGTCACCCTCACCTGGTTGCCACAAAGCCTAGGGCTAATATCTGACCCAGGTGAATTACTGTGGGCAAGGGCAAAAGAGGTTGCTCCACAATGGCTTTTTTTCCTCAAATGAGCTCAAGAAAAAGTGATCTTTAAAGATATAATCCATGTATGAAAAATAACTCTACAAAGGCAAGTGCGAAACAAATACTATGCCATTGGTGTCAATATCACTGTGAGAACAGACCTGTGACTAGTGAACAGGTCTAACACCACAGAAAGATCTGAGTTGTCACCCAGAACTTTCATTGTATGCCACATCACTCAATTTCACAGGCTGTTACCTCCAGACTGATAACAATTAAGGAATATGCTAAAGAAAGAAATACATTACAAAAAGATGAAAGTCAATGAGTCAATGAAAGTCTTTTAAAATGTCTCTCTGCCAAAGTTTATAATTCTCCTCTTGTATTCAGTCCTAATTAAATTCTATTAGCGAGTCAGAGAACAAATTTCCTATATACTTTAAAATCTTAATAAGAGTTACATTCATCAAAATGTTAAAAATAAATTTGAACAAAACTTGCAAGTCGCTTTGTTATATTTTTATTTGTCATCGTACTTTAAAGGTATATTAACTCTTTCAGGTCAACAGTATACTAAATGATTGCTTTGTGCTTTATCTGGAAGATAACATCTAGTCAAGGAATATCTAGGACCGTAAAATTCTGGCCTTGTTAGCTGTGGATATTATCTTTCTGGTTTGATTTTACGATCTATTTTAAAAAACAAAATTAGCTTTTACTTTTCCTTGTTTTCTCTTCCTTAAATGGACTTATTATTTCATATTATTATCCCTTTCTTGAAATAATTGTCATTTCTAGAAATAAATGCATACTGGTTAAAAGTACAGATGCTAAAGCAAGATGGACAGAGCAGTCCTGTATAATAGCTTTGTGATCTTGAGCAAAACATTTACATCTCTGTGACTCAGTTTCTATATCCATAAAAGGAAGATAACAGTACCTACCTCATAAGATTATTGTGAGAATTACATGAATTAATATATATAAAGCATTGAGATCAGTGCCTGGCAGTACTAAATGCTATTTAGGGTTTGCTATTGTTAATGTTGTTGTTATTAATTTATTTATAAGCCCTTGAGTTGCCTTTTAAAAATCTTTTTGATGCTTGGAATGGGACTGTGAATCCACTCTTTTGAAAAAAGCCTAAAACCAACTAATTTCCTTATATTCCTCCATCACAAACACTGGACATATAACATCTTTCTGCAGGATGGGAATGCAGGAAGTGTTTATGCAGAAAAGGAAATATGAAAAGAACTGCAACTATGATCATAGGATATTTCAACATTCATAACAAAAGTGGCCCAAACAAAAAGATTATATGTTCCTGAAAGTAAGACTGAGAGGCCTGTTTCCTCTGTCGGTATGTAGCAAGCAAGAGAAATGACAATGCTGGATTTGGTCCTAGAGGCTGAGCCAGACATAACAAACAAGGTTAAGGTTGGGACAGAGTTTATGTTCACAACCATGTCACATATCTAAGTATTTTTCATGTCAACAGGATTTATATATGGTAATATTGCATTTTAGAGAGATAGGAAACAAAGTTCAGTGAAGGAACTAACATAAATTGTCAATTATAAGAAACTCCAGAAATTGGAGATCCAGCACAAGTTACCTTCTCAAAGCATTACTAGAAAAGTTGACATAAAATGCACTATTGTGCCACCTGCAGAAGTTACACACCTTGAGGAATATTTTGAAAATATATTATCCAAAGTGTCTTAGGAAACATCCTAGTTTCATCAAGGTGACCAAAAGTGATTCTATGGGAAGACCAAAGCAACTCATAACTTGATACAAGAATTATGACTGACCTAAAAGAGAATGTAAACTGGGTCATTTGTGTGCTTATAAGAAATCATTAGGATTACATTCAGCTGTAAATAACAGGAACCTAATTTTTCTTATGATATGAGAAGTCCAGAAGAGGTATTCCAGAGCTGGTACAGCTGCTCAAACATATAAAGACACAAGCTCCTTCTATACTCCAAACCCACCATCCTTAATATGTGAGCATTATCCACAAGGTCACAAGATGGTTGTACCACATCCTGACTAGAAGAAATGGGTAAGGGGAGAGCAAAAAGCAAGTATTTGCTGAGTCTTTTTCAAAATCATCTTTATCTATTTTATCAATAACCTTCTTATAGACCCACCCAGTCAAGTTCCACTTCATCTCACTAAATACATAGCAAGGGAGCCTTGGAGGTAGATATTTTTAACTGGACACACAGTTATTCTTGACAAAATCAGTAAGAAAGGGAATTTTAGTAATGACTTGGTAGACAACAAGCAATCTATGCCACATAACAAGGCATTATGGATAATCTTAACAAGGATAATCTTCTTCCAATACTATTTAGGAAAGAAGATGCCAACCAGCCCAGCTGACATGAGTTAGATAGGGAAGCTTTCCCAGACGATGATGTTGTTGAGATCATCTAACTCAATGCTCCCAAACGACCTACTAATAGCCATTTGCCCACCCATATAAACATCGATACAGCAGACAGACAGAATGCACTGGCCACCCAATGCCTTTATCCTGACAAACATATTTTTTATTGTTAATGAAGTGGCCTTTCACTTCATCACTTAACCACTTATGGATTTAAGTTTCCTCCTTCAGTCCTTGAGGACCTGGTGAACTCTGGGTCCATTATCAAAATCAATCTTAGTTCTAGTTTGACTGAAATAGTTTTGTATTTTAAAATTATTTTACATAGGGTTATAGAAATATATATTATAGGATTTGACAAAATATATTAAACTGAGGTTCTTACTTATCTAAACACATACAATTTGGTTTTTTCACGACCATCAACTAAGGAAGAATATTCACTTTAGGAACAGAAAGGTTTGACTTAGGAATTGGCTAAGTTAATAAGAATTTTCGTGGGACTAGAACTATACTAACTCTTTCCATTCTAGGCAAATCATACATTTATTTTGGCTAGGAGGCACCTTCATACGTATTTGGTGACCAGTGATTTTTTTTTTATTTTTTACTTTTGTGACCACTCTCCTCAATATACTCAATTTGGAATTTCCTTTGAAATGTGCTACATATTAAGAAGGCATAAGTGAACAGGCATGAGTGAATAGCTCCTAGCTGTACATACAATGCTTCAAATATCCTTGTCTAATGTTGGTTGACTGTACCAGACGATAATAACAACTGCGATCTAATAAGCTTCTATTGTGTGCCAGGTGCTTTAAATCCATTACCTAATTTAATAATTGTAGCCCTGAAATAAAGCTATTATTATTTCTACATTAGAAATGAGAAAACTGAGGCTCGGAAAAGGCACACAACCCAAAGTGGCAGAGAACAGATCTACACACGGTCTGTCTGCTGCCAAAACTGAACTCTTTCTACTACATCACTGTGCCTCTCCGGATTTCTCTTTTTAGTATAACAAGTCTGAGCTCTCGGCCAAGAAATCTCTGAATATTTGAGCTGGAACAGATATTAGAGTTCACATGGTACAAAACAATAGAGCTTGTTCAAAAAAGACTGTGGGACAGCCCAGGGCTATACACCTCCCTTCTTAACTCCCAATCTAGTGTTTGCCTTACACCAAGGTCCCCCACCCCCTTTTTAACCTCTGTTGAGTGTCAAGTACCTAAAAAGGTGGCATCACTATTTCGTAGCTATGCAATGGCAATTATGAGCGTTGGTAATGACCCAGCAAGTAAATGAGATGACTTGAAGTGACTGAGATGATAGAAACAATCCTTCATCAATTTACCAGAAAAGATTCTATATAATCGAGCACTCAAGACATCTCCAATTGAGCTTCCTTTGAGATCCAAGCTAGTTCAATGTGCAGTTTTCCAGTTTCCACAGTGTCCCAAAATGTTGTATATATGTGCTGCTGTGCATGAACTTCAGAATCTGAAGTTTGACCATATAACTGACAGTGGGGAAAGTAGCTAACTCAGAATTAAACAGCTACAGTCTTGAAGGTTCTTCTGAGAGATTTTATAGTATAGAAGGAAGGCCCACTTTCCTATTAGGAATAACTAACCCATAAATTTTAAAAGGGCAAGTGCATGTCACAGAAAGAAAAATAACATTAATTTTTTAAGAGAGCAATATAAAAGCCTAATAACCCACTTACATTATTGCAAATATCCAATGAGTACAATAATTGATATAAATGTACTGATATCTTTCAGGAGAGAAAAAGAGTAGAGATGGTGACAGGAAATCTGAAGGGAAGAAAGAAAAAGAGAAAGAATAGAAAGAGCAAAGAAATAGAGTTGTAAAACAGAAAAGAGGAAGGACAAGGAAAGGGAAAGCAAAGACGTGTGACACGGCAGAAGGAAGCAGAAGAGGAAAGACAATGAAAACAAATGGGGGAAGAGAGAGTCAAAGGGAAGAAGCAGGTCAGATACAGGTGGAAGGAAAGTGGGGCAGAGAGAGAAGATTCTGAGGTGAGTGTAGCAGTTTTTGGCAAATTATTACCATGCCTTCTCCAGGTCACTTGGTATGTGGGCACTAGTGTACATCAACAACCAGTCTTATTTGAAACTCTCATGAGCTCTCCTAAAGTTTCAAAGAATTCTCTAATCAATATAAAATTTAATTTATTTTGTTTTCAAAATAAAGTTTTATTTTCCTAAGGAAAGCTAATTCAGCATTAAAACGTAACCTGAGTTTTCAATGTTTACTTTGGAACCTCAGAGTTCTTATAATTTTCTTTGTGGCATTCTAAAAATTACCTTAGCTTTGGTTTTTGAGTGATTAGAGCTGCCGTTAACCACAAATCAAAATTTGTACATTTGTACTGATCCTTCTGCACATCCCAAAATCCAGTAACTATACTTGGTTCCTACAGGAGATTAAATAAAGAAGAAAAAAAAAATGTATAGCTTTAGAGAATCACACATTTTAGAAATAATTGGTTAACCCATAAGTACAGCACTCAACTCTTCAGAAGCTCTGCCTTCAGTGAGATGGGCATGGCAGGTGACCATGGTGAAAATTACTCTCTGAGCTACACAACTGATACTAAAGTGAAATCTCCTTATGGGGAATTTCCTGAGAGCCAAGAATAATTTTTTTAAAAATACACCATTCCTGTGTTTGACCAGTTATTCTGTGATTTTCATATTTGAAAACTGAATTCTAATTTCTGTAAATGTGTTTTTACTACACCTTTGCTAAAGCTCAATGAGATTGAAATTGTACAGTTTGGTTATTTTATAAACGACTCTAAAATGGGTGGGGTGAGGGGTGGGTTAATCACTCAATGTTTCTTGAAACCAAAACATTTAGGTAAATGCATTTCCCTTTTTATATATATGTTATTTCATTAGTTACACACAGCCTAAACCATTTTTCTCTGTTCACAGTAAATCTGCCTATTCCAAATGAATATGTTCTGCTTCCCTTCTTTTCCTGACAGAGTACAGAGCCAACCATTTTTTCTATTTCTGATGACATAGAACTTTACATTAAAAAAAAACTTTATATTTTCATGTGAGAATATGTCCAAGTTTTTTTAAATGCCAATATTCAAAAAGTACTGATCATTCAATTTATTTGTTTTCAAAAGTAAAGGCTATTTTGAAATAAAGGGATCAATGCATCAGCAATTATATGTAAAGACTAAAGACGTAATAAATAAGTGTCAGATTAGCATTGAAATAATCATTAGGACAATTATAACTTAAAATGCAATGTATCCTAAATAATTGATAAGGTAAGGTTCCCAGATTAGTCTATAAAGTTGACCCATTTCAGAGAGGAAAAAAAATAAATCAAAGGTAGAATTTTCTTTTAAATGGAATTAATTTATGAAAAACTTTGGAAGCCAATAACATTGACATTAAAATCTTGTTAAAATATCTATCACCTAATTTTTAAGTATAAAAAAAATTTATTTTAATAAGATAGTTCTATAAAATACATATGATTACAATGATACTTTCTTATTTTATTCTTCAACATTTTTAATGAAAATAGAAATAGTTTAAAATAAACATTCATAAAAATTGGAAGGAAATATTCTAAATAACTTCTAGTTATGTATTGCTATGAGTGAAGTAAGAATATCTGCCTAAATGAGATGTTTTCATTTAAGCAGTGATTTTTACAGTGATCAACATCACTTTGAACAATGATTTTTAAATAACAGCGATTTTTAAATTATAATTCTAAACACCTGATTTTTTAGTTTACAGTTGGAATTGAAACACAGGGAATATAAATTGAAGCAACATTTATATAATTTAGGAAACAACATGAACCACATCAATAAAATATGTTTGAAATAAATTATAGAAAGTGAAATGAAATATATGACAAGTAGAGCAAAATGCTTTAAAATCCGCAATTTTCTTAGTCATATGCAAGGACACAGTTGCAGTTCACTTATAAATTACATTTGACAAATGATTCTGAGAGTTTAAATATGATGGTTTTAGAATATGAGACATATAAAAGATAAATAACCATATACCTGATCAACAAGTTACCTTAGCAATATCAGATTAATTCAAATAATAAAATCACTCCTTTGAACAAAATTTAATCTGGAGTATATTAACCAAAAATTATGTCTAACATTTATGTAAGTCCCATATTTGAAAGGTCATATTGCACTGTCTTTGAACAGTGATTTTTAAATAACAACCAATTGATTCCAGAACACAAGTATGCATAATAGTAATACTGGCAATTGTTAGGACAAAGTCTCCTAAATACTTTACCCTGATTGTATCTTTTTTTTTT
>NW_011888888.1:384011-421655 GCF_000151845.1 Pteropus vampyrus | reverse complement strand
AGAAGCAATCGTGCGGTTTACAAAGTTGCCAGAACTGCAAATAGGCGAGTATACCACTTAACATTGCACATATGTGGCAATTCTGTTAGACACATGAGCTTCAAATTCTTTAGTATTATATATTTGGTTTTGTTTTTTCAAAAGACTTTCAATAGAAAACTTTAAAAAAATACTACACATTCAGAAAGCCATCATTTTGAACCACCCTTATACCAGTCTGACATTTGCGTCTCCATTTCACATTCTGAGCTCTGTCACATAGCATAAGTCCCAGAGGACAGTTGACATAGTCTCATTTACAGTCATATTCTGTGTTAGGTGCCACTGTACATACCACCTCTATCTCAATGCATTCTTTTAGGTTAAAAAGTGACGATCATCAGCTATACCCAAATGCCATTTTTCCAAATGCTAAGTTCAATGTGAATCATAGATAAGTGATTTTTCCTGACATACTGCTATGTTTTAAAGATTCAGAAGCTTAGAAATAAAGTCTCAAGCAAAAAATTTTAGCTAAATGACCTTCTATTTTGTTTCCGTATAAAATGAGTCAACCATAAAAGTATCTTAAGTTTTCCTATCAACAGTTCAATTTTTAAAATATATTACATACATGTTTTTGGCATTAATTTTCAAGTCTAAGAACAAGACATACATGTAAGCATCATTTCATTTTTAAATATTTCTACCTGTAGAACAATTTCATAGGGAAAAACTTACTGAAGGTCTATAGCTATGGCCAGTTACAAAATCTAAATATTGATCAAAAGGTAATAGGAATTTTAAATCTGAAATTAACTATTCTCAAACCTTATAATAATTTGATCTTCTAAAACTTATATAATAAAATTTCTCTATCTGTTCTAGTAGCAGAAAAGAGGTAGAAATCGAGACTCTCCTTCCCCTCAACATCCAACTTGAAGTATAACATAACACTTTATTCTATTGTTTCACCCATTCCTTTTTAGACTAAGGGATGTGATTATGGAGAGTCTTAAGTAGACTTAGATTTGCTAGCTTTATAACAAAAGCAAATACTATATCATATTTTGGTATTTTTAATTTGTCTATGCTGGCACCTTACAAAGGATGTGGAAAGCAAAAAAAGAAATAAGGCTTTGTATTATCACATGGTCTTCCATCACAACCTGACAATCATACCATTTAGCTCACCCTTGACTCACTTACCTATCACTCTCACACATAGAACTAATAATAGGCAAGCACCTTTGCTAAGAGTCACACAAGGTGATGGGCTCAATCAACCAGTCTACGTCTTAGTTCTGGGTTGCCATCATATTGACTGGTCTTTCCACTTAAAGATTCTCATGATCCCAGAAAAACACCAGATTTTTCTTGGGAGGAGAATCTGGTAAACTCTTTTATTACAAGGACTAGTTACAGACAATTTTCAAAATTCTGTATTTCCACCAAATTAGACTTCTACTTTACAGACAAGGCTGCCACCATGCCACAAGGAAGTTGTAAAAGCACTATTTTTAATCTCTAGAAAAATATTTTAGGTTACATATTTTAAAGAACACATAAAGTTTAAGAAAAATTGAAAACAAGGATTCTTATCATTTTTATATGCATGTTTATCTGAAACTCCAGCAGCTTCGTGGACTTTCTCCTGCTATGTCAATAACTGTTAGCCTACAAGAGATCGAAATTATAATATGAGATTACTAGACAATAGTTTCTATTTGGTTAGGTATAAGTACTTTCGCCTTGAAATTCTTATCAAATAGTGCCTGCCATGGCTTAAAAGCTCCATGGAGGTGAAATATTCCTAAATTCCTTCTAGAGGAAATACTGTAGGCTATACCTTTTTATTTTCCCACAAACTCGATTTACTAGTTTATATTAATTAAAACTACAGTCACCACATAAAATTCTATTGCTTGGAGCTAAATTTTACTTCAATATTTAATTTTGATAAAGGACTTCATAATGATCCTTTTTGAAAAGGTACCTTTAAATCATAAGGGGCTTACAAGCCTTCACCTGGAAATTAAAGCTGTGCAGATAAAAGACGAAGTCATTAATAAAGATCAGAGAGATCATTCTAAATACAAGCAGCACGTAAAAAGTAAGAGAGGGATCAGGAAAAGCATCAGTTACTGACATTTTAAACAACACTTTAAAAACAGAGCTGGGAGCAGCCGCTACCTTTCAGGAGGGCTGCTGGACAATGAATAAAATGGGAAGGACTCCTGGCTGGTGAGCAGCGGGAACTTTGCAGCGCGCGGCCGACCGCGCAGAGCGGAGGAGGACCGGGGCGCGTCCCTCAGTCACCAGCCCGTCCGCAAAGCCGGGTGCCAGCCCCAAACCCACCCGGGAACCCTTCGGGCGGTGGGTAGGGAGGAACGGGAGCAGGAAAAAGGTCTAGAACCCAAGTACTGGGTTTAAGAAAACGAGATGCGCGGAATCATTCAAAGTGTCAGCTGCACGAACGACGAGTGAGGGGAAAAGAAACCGACCCCCCGAGAATTCTCAGGCGTTTCTCTCAAGAGCCAATGTGTGTGGTCTGTGGAGGGTGGTGAATAAAACCCAACTCGAGACTCTATTCTAACTTTGCTCTCTGTCCCACCACAGAGCGCAGTGTTGAGGGAAGGGTGGTCTTGGTTCTTGTTTAAATGGCCTCTTGAAAGAAGGAAAGGAGAAAGCGCTGCGCTTGCAGGCGCACCGGGTTGGGCGGTGAGCGCGTTGATGCGTGGTACCTACCATGGTATTCTTGTCCCGGTACGTAGTAGGTGGGGTTCCCCGCAATGTGCAGGGAAATGAGCACCTCGCCCTGCTCCCCATCCCCTTCCAGCTCCCCGTGGTGGGTGCACAGGAAAAAGAAGGGCGAGAAGCGGGGGTAATAGCCCACCGCCGCGCGCGCCTTCAGCGTCGCCCCCAGCAGCAGCGCCAGGAGGAAAGTCCGCGCGGCCCAGGAACTGCGCTCCATGCCGCCGCCGCCGCCGCCGCCGCCGCGCCCCGGGAGCGCCGCTCGCTCATTCAGTTTTGGAAACACCGGGACCGGGAGGCCACGCGGAGGGAAGGCGAGAAGGCGGCGGACGGGAGCAGAGCGGGATCGGGAGCGGAGCCCCGCGGGCAAGTTATGCGGGAGACAGCGGCTCCCAAAGTTTCTTTGGTCCCGCGGGAGAGCGGGGGCCGGCCTGCCTGGCGCCCAGAGCACGTGGTCCAGCGCGTCGTCTGCCGCTTCCGTAACCGCCGCCGCAGCGTCTGCGCGACGCCACTCGGTCAGGCCTGGGAAGGAGCCCGCCCCCCTCCACTCCTTATTAAAGCCCCGGGCGCCGAGTCTCCCCCATAACACTCCGCCGTCGCCACACGTGTCCCGGGCACTCACCGTCCCCGCGCGCCGCCTCGCGCGCGCCCGACCGCCCCCGCCCTCCCGACTCGCTCGCCCGCACCTCGCGCGAAGTGCGGCGCACAGCCCCCGGGGGCCCCAGCGCCCGCGTCCCGGTCGCTCCTGGAAGGGCCGATGAGGGGAGCCACATGGGGGTATCGGAGGGTGCTGTCGGGGGCCACGGGGGTCTACGAGTCTACAGTAGGGGACGCGAACGCCCGGGAGAGAACCTCCTGCCCAACTGTAGGAACAAGAGGAGGAAGCCATCCTCTTTGGCCCTCAGATTTCCCTCTATTTTCAGAGAGGAGGCGCAGGGGAAGGAGAGGGGCGGTGAGGACGGGAGCTGGCGCCGGGTTCTTTGTCTGCGCCGGCTGCGCCCCGCGCCCCTCCAGGCTCGCCCGCCTCCGAGGCGGGGCGACCCGCACATGTTCTGGGGATCGCCCGCGGCCCCGAACTGCGAGGGGCCCAAGCGCTCCTTCACATCCTGGCCTCGTGTGCTTCCCGCTGCCCTCCGCCCGGCTCCTCGCCTCAACGACATAGCCTCATCTGTAGCGGGATTTAAAATGAGATTAAGCGAAAGTGGAATTGGCAGCCTCGAGTGGTGCCTGGAAATGGTGATTTGTGCTGCTCGGGTGTTGGGGATTGTGTGGCAGGAAGGACTGGCGGAGCTGAGCCCCGACAGGCGCTCTTCGCTGGACTGTTCTGTTATTCATTGCTGCTGGGTTCTTCAGGCGAGATGGTTGTAATTTTGAAAATCGGCGTTTATTTCCTTTAAATGTCAGCTACGACCAAAGTCCCTGAAATGGGGGAAGGGGAAAACGTTCTGGGGAGATGCTGGCCGTGGTGATTGAATCGGGTGGTAATGAGCTGCTGCACATAAGACTGCGGGGAAGTGAAATAAAAAGCACGTTTTTAACCGAGGATGGCTGACAGGAGCCCTGCGGCATTCGGAGATGGGGAGCGGGGTTGCCAGGTTTTAATGCCTCTCCCCACCCACCCTTGGCTTGCCCCCTAACCCAGATAAACCTGCACATACAGAAATGAGTAGATTATAAAATTGGAAGGGATGGTGTCTTTGCCTGCAATTGTGGGGTGGGGGTAGGTGTGAAAGGCAGGGTCCAAGGGGAGAACTCCGTAGTCACTTAGTAGCAAAAGAAAGAGATTTTTTTCTTCCTCTTACCCAGGTCGAGTTCAGGCAGGTAGAAAGGGCCTACTTTTAGCTGCCTTCTGGTTTTCCTTCAAAATCCCTGAGAGCTCAACTGAAATTGTGTGTGTGTGTGTGTGTGTGTGTGTGTGTGTGTGTGTGTGTGTATACATACACACACACATCTCAAATATCATATATATGTATATTTGATGTAATAATTGTTGCCACTGCAGCTCTGCCATGGGTGCAGACTATGTGCACTATAGTTAAGTTACCTCATTTAATCCTCGCACCACCAGGAGAAGCAAAAATTACCCCCACTTCACAAGGAAGGAAACAGAAATGTCCATTTGTTCCATGTCAGTAACAAAGGCCGGATGCAAGGCAGCCTGGGTGCTGGCTCCAAAGGCTCTCACCGGAACTGCCCTGCAACCTTCTACTATCCTAGGTAAAAGGGAAAATACCACCACTACCTGTTTTGGGCAGGCAAGGTTGCCCCAAACAGAATTACAAGAAACACCCACACTGGCAAGACTATTACCACGTCTTCCACTCCAGTTATGTGAATATAACCTAAGACAAAATGAATCGTTTCTAGAAAAAAATCCAAAACTATTGAACATTTTTAGTTAACACTTTAAAAATGTATACTGTGTGCTAAGCACTGTCCTAAGTACTTTATATATATTAACTTCTTTAATCTTCATAACAACCCTATAGTAAAAGTAATATTGATATCCTCATTTTACATATGATGAAACCAAAGCACAGAGAAATTAAGTAACTCATCCAAGGTCACACAGCTGATAAGTGGGAGAGCTATGACTCGAACAGGCTGATTCTAGAATCTCAGCACTTAACCCTGGAAAACACCTCTAAAGAATACATGTTGATGTTAGAAGAATTCGAAGAGAACTATTCTTTACCTAATGTCTGATTACCTCCTTTAGGTATAGTTATTCTCATTTTTTAGAAAACAAAGTTGAGCTTTATAGAAGAATAATTTATCAAGGGCACTCAGTAAGAAGAAAAGCCTGAGATCAAATCTGGCCATACTTGATCCCAGGTCATTGCTTTAAATAAATCACCTTTAGTAAAGCGCTGATACTTGGTCCAGGATATAACTGGCACTTAATTCAAAGAAGGTCCCCAATTCCCAGAGGGTCCCCTCTTTCTACTCTATAAGAAGTACTCTCTCCTGTATCTCTCGCCATAGCTTTCCTAACATTCAGTTTATGTGACAGTTTATTTTTCAACCTTCCCCCTTTTTGTGCTTTCTTAACTTTTTACAGCATTACTTTGCTGTGTGCATTCAGACAACTTTTACACTCTTAACTACTCAGGCTCAAATCTCTGACTACGGCCCCATGGTTGTTCATTAACAGGCACAGAGACTGTTTAAATAATGCCCTGAGTGGTATTGAGCTGTTTAAAAAGAGGGTAGATGCTGGTACAATTTACTTAGCAGTCCTTTAGACTGGATTGTGCCCTGATAGTAGTAGAGGCTCAAGTGCACACATCTGTGAGATTTTCTTGGTTGAATCCAGTTCAGCTAGTCATTATTAGTACTTTTTAATAATCTTAAAAATAAATCAGGAAAATACATAAGATGGATATAGAATGACCTCGAACATTAGGAATAGCATCTTCTTACTAAAGCAGTTTACTTTAAGGCACACAATAAGGTGGCAAGCCAGGTTACAGTTCAAAATTTCCAGTTTCCTAGCTCACGTGCTTAACTTTAGATCTTACTTCTATTTAGTGAAACATGAAAAACATCTTCAAGAATAATTGGTCCACAAAACCTACAAACCTTCAAACTAAATGGAAAAATAGAGAAGTGCTTTTCAAGATAAATTGGTTTACATTCAAAAAAATATCTACCAAAAAAAAGGTGGTATCAGGGTGAATCTGTGGGAAAGGGAGTTTAAAATGGGATAAGATTCCTTTATAATTAAGAGCTTTGAAGTGATAGTCTAACCAAAAAATTACACTTAAAGATTCTTAGACTATTAATCCTTTCTTGAAGATAAGTAGAAATTATTTCCCTGTATTGAATTTGAATAATCATAAGACAGTGGGAATTAAACTATGCATATGTATGTATGTGTGTATGTATATATATATATATATGTGTGTGTGTATATGTATGTATGTATATATATATATATACACATACATATGTATATATAGAGAGAGATCAAATGCACAACTTCCAAATCATTGGGAGATGATATTTTTTAAGTCAGACAGAAAAAGTTGAGAACTATATAATTTCACTCCTTCGTGGGATATAAAACTGAAAGCAACTAGTAAATCAAGACAAACAGAGACTCATGGACATGGATAACAGCTTAGTGGTTACCAGAGGGAAAGGGGAGAGGGGGGAAGTATATAACGATAAAGCAGGTCAAATATATGGTGACGAAAGGAAATTTAACTTTGAGGGGTGAACACAATGCAATATATATATATATATCATAGTATTGAATTGTACACTTGAAATAATTCTATTAACCAATATAACCCCAATAAATTTAATATTTTTAAGTTACAAGAGTTCACTCACTGATTTTTTCGAACCAAACATTTTAATATGTATGGGAAAGTTAATCTCTACTCTTATTTACAATGTAAAAGTCAAGCAGAAAGTCTATAAAATAAAAAATATATAAATATAAATATAGAGATGGTGAATAACTGAAATCAATCTACTCTATAGGCTTCAAAATGGCCAAATAAGAGAAAATCCATCCTTACATAGTAGTTGGTAAAGATATTAAAACTATTACCCATAAGACATGGTACAATCTGAAGAAATTGAGGCTCTTAAGGTTAACTAAGTCTTTAGGGAATTAAACTTCAGTGAGAAAGGTGAGGTATTTGAGGATTGGCTCTGATATGAATGTCCTGCCAGGATATGTTAACTTAATGCACCCAAAAATGAAATACTGAAATGAGATAAGCCATGGGCGAATAAAAAATCATTACATCATAAAATTTCTGAAAAAGAACTCGATTCTTCAACACTAAAAAACCCTTTTTTTAAGCTTCTCTGATTCCGGGGATTTGCACATGCTCTTTCCTCTCTCCTGGAATGTCCTTCCCATTTCTTGTGTCCTGACTGCACACCTTCAGCCCTCCCCTCCCCCACTTCACTCCTCACTTGGATGCTGTGGACTCATCCTCCAAGTCTCTACACGTTTTTGCCTCTGAAAGACCTTTTTGGACCAGCACTCTTCTTCCTAAATCAGGTTCTCTATTGTTACATTGTCCATTATGGTAGGCCTTAACCTACATGTGTCTCTTCAAATCAAAATTAAATAAAATTAAGTTCCCTAGTCACACTAGGCACATTTTAAGTATTCAATAGCCACATGTGGCTAGTATTTACTGTATTCCACAGAGAACTTACAGACTGTGATGGTTAATTTTATGTGTCAACTTGATTAGCCCAAAGTGTATCCAGAAAACTTATAAAACATTATTTCTGAGTGTGTCTATTAGGGTGTTTCCAGAAGAGTTAGCATTTCATTGGTCAAACTGAATAAAGTGGATGGTTTTTTCCAATGTCAGTGGGCATCATCCAATCCACTGAGAGCCGAAATAGAACAAAAAAGTAAAAGGGCAAATTAATTCTCTCTGCTTGAGCCGAAACATCTATCTTCTCCTGCCCTCAGATGTCTGCACTCCTAGTTCTCAAGTTTTTGGACTCAGATCAGGACTATCAAGCCTTCAAACTCTGACTGAATTACATCACTGGCTTTCCTAGTTCTCCAGCTAGCAGATTGCAGATAGTGGGACATCTTGGCCTCCGTAACCATGTGAGCCAATTCCTATAATAAATATAGGAGACATATATATTTCTCTGGAGAACGCTTACTAATACATACGTTATTTACATCATTGCAGAAAGTTTTATTGAACAACACGTTGTATACTGAATAGGTGAATGAATGCTCTGTCGTTAACACATTCATTCGATCAATATTTATTAAACACCTCCTATGTGCCAGTCAAATTGCTAGATGCAGTGGACACAGCAATGAATATAGCTAATAAAGCACAAGTCTTAATGGGATTTAAAGTCTTCAGTGTTGGGGATGGAACAATAAACATTACTATAAACAAGATAACTTCTGCCACTGGTAAATGTTATGAAGAAGTAAAACAGGATGATGTGTTACAGAGTGTCTAGGGCAGGGAGCTTCCTTCAGATTAAGGAATCAGGGAAAACTTCTGTGGTAGAGTGAAACTAGAGCTGAAACTCCATGAACATGGAAGAGCAGTTCTGCCACAGCACGCAACTAGTATTAAGGCCCTAAAGCAGGACCACATTTGGGATATTCTAAGGTTCAAGAAGGGCAGCAGAAGGGAAGAGCAGTTAGGAAATAGGGTGTAGGATCATGAGGAACCTCTTTTAACTCATTGCCAAACTTGTGAGATATAAAGAGAAATCTTTAGAAGTCAAAAATTAAGTGAAAGCAGGAATTCAGAGATAAGCCGGTAAGTTCCCAACCCACCCAGGACTCTGTGATATCTGACCATTTCAATAGACCTTGAACTTCCATTCTGATGGCCATGTGAGGTGTGGGAACAGGAGATAAAACTTTGGGCCTGCCCAAGGTGGGATGAATGATTCGATAGTGCTACTCTAAGTGGGTTTTGCAGATCTGCCTACAAATTATCTATTGCCAGTACAGAGATATGTACAGAAATTGAGAGTGTTTAGAAACGTTTATAGTAATTTTATAGTGCAATAACATTCCATTCCAAGCAGCATTCCATTTTTCTTGTAACTTATTTTGGTTGTATTTTATAAAAGTATCTGTCTGTGATAGATTGCAAACAAGTAGTTTCTGAAGCACTGTGAGAGGAACCTCATGCATAAATATTTACCCATCCTCAATAGCTAGATTCTCAGTGAGACGGTGAACTAGAAAAAAAATTTTCCTCGTTTGTCTCAATATTGGCATAGGGTAGTTATGGCAGGGGAATTCTCACAACAAAATTTGAAACCACAATCTGGTTCTTAAGAGTTTGTGGCCCAAATTATACTTCTGTTTGATTTGAAAAACCTCCAGGCAAGAATTAATTTTAAAGTGGTCCTAGATTGAAAGTGCTCCCAGGCACCTGGCAGAAACAAATTCAAAATCATTTAAGTCATGCTTCAAAGAATTACAACAGATAAAGATGCATTGAACATATGTTCATAATCAAAAATCACTAACACTGTGAGAAAACAGAATCCAGCGAGTCAATAGAAACAGTAGATAACCAGAATCAGACCCACGAAGACTTCACATGTTGGAATTGTTAGCTACAGAATACAAAGTGTAAATATTTAATAAATTTAGAAAAATGAAATTATGTTTCAAAAATAGAAGTAAGAATAAGGAACCATCAAGAATAATCAGGCATTCTCAAAATGAAAAATATGATAACCAAAATTTAGAACTCTAAAGACAGAGACATCTGCTTCTCGACAGTATGGAATATTAAACATTCTTGGAGGACTTCTTCCTGTAAAACTACTAGATTCAGCATAACATGTAATTTTCTTGTGTTATCGGGCTCATAGAAAGTAAAGGAAATCACTAAGAGACCAGGACCTTTTAAAAAGGGACCAGCCATGAGGGGAGACCAGGACTGTGGGCAGTGAGCACATGTGATTGTGGGTTCCCAGTCACATTGGGAACTCAATATATCAGCAGCTAGTACTACAGATCAAAAAAGGAAGAAAATGGAGTTTTCAATAAACTCCATTTTTGAGTTGAGACAATTGGTTATCCATGTGGGAAATGATAAAATTGGACGTCCACCTCCCAACTAAGGCCACAGGCTTAAGTATAGGGCCTTTCACTTGCATGAGTCTCCTCCAAGGCCCTGAAGGGGCCTAGAAATGGGTTCACATGGTCATATGTTTTCATAAAATTTGAAAAGATATTTTGACCACATTGGTTAAGATCAATGTGCCTTTCTATTCTAACTACCTCTTTATGACATTTCTCTTTGTGTAGACTGTCACTGGAGTGACTGTGAGCATGTTTTCATACTTTAATTTTGAGAGGATATGGTTAAAGAGAAATCAGTTTGGAGATTCACCACATTTGACTTTAGCTGGGTATTATTATGTGGTTTGCAATCACTTTGTTCACTTAAGCTATTGCTAGCTTCTGTTTCAGTAAAGAATAACTTCCAGAAATACTTTTGTTCTCTACTATGTGGACCTAACTAAAGTTATGATATATAAATGCTGATTAGAGATATCACAGTCTGTGTCCTATGGCCCCTGGCACCAGAAATATGTGGATAGTGGAGGGGTAACAAGGTATGAAATGTGTGGAGCCAGAAGCCAGTTTGCAGAAAATTCTTCCAATCATAAAATGTTTCAAAAGTTCTCTTCTGTCAGAAATACATGAAATAATGCATTGTTTACAAAGATAACTATATATTTTTTATAAGATCATCTGAAATGTAATTTAACTTAATTAGAATTCCTATATTCAAAAGGCATAAACCTGTAATACCACTACAAACAGCAAAGACATCTATAAGTGAAGTCTCATGTTTCATAACTCTCAATCCATTGAATCACATATTTAGTGTGTCTAACGAACTTTCCTCTAACAGTCTGATGGTTCCAAACAAAACAGTACACAAAATTGTCACCTGTGCAGTGCAATAGCCTGAAGAAACAAGTGTTCCAGTGACAAAGCTAAACATATTGATCAGTAGACCTAGGTATGTAGTATAAGTATGAGTAAGTTGATAATTGCATTCATAATTATTGATTATACCAATATTTAGATAGGATGAGGAAGAATTATTCTAGGAAATGTCAAAAACCTAAAACAAAAAATTTTAATGGTTTAAAGTTTTAAAAATGTCAAAAACTATCTTCTTATATAACAAAAGGAACTCAAAACTCTGATAGGCAATGTCATTAAGACAAAGAAAAGAATTAAGATAGCCAAAAATATATAGGTGATAAAAATGAAAATAGAAGAGATCATGAAAATTATGAGAATTAGTGCCCTCCAAAACATGAAATAAAAATGAGAAGATGAAAATAATATAAAGAAAAATACGGTGAATATGATCCCAGAACATACATGAAGGTCTGGAGCAGCTTCCGTTTGACAAATTTGTTGACTCGGACAAACACTATGATTTTTTATTTTTTCTCCTATTCAGATAGATAATAACTTCACTCAATACCATTTAATGAGAGTTTGTAAAACAATTTTCAAAATAGTGATCCCACTAATATTTATAGAGAATTAAATCATATGATGAACAAAAGAGCTTCTCAAATACATATTTTGAAAAAACAAGTTTTTAAATGGTCAAGCCACTATGAGATTTTGTTTGAGCTATTGCAAGAGTAAAGGATTGCTTTTATTGTTTTGTTTGTCAACTCTTTTAACAAGATATATGAGTTTGCTCATTCCAAATGGATGTTCAGACTGGATAAATTTATTAAGATCCCTCAAATTCATGAAGACCTCTCAAAGCATAAGAAGTCTATGACATATGAAGCAGTTTATTGAAGCATACACAGCCAAAAAATGTAGGAAAAGAAGTATTATAGAAGTGGGTCAGGCAGTTCATTAATAAAAATATTATACTTTTCTGGATTTTGTAATGTTTTTGATAACTTTTTAAAAATTTGTACAGTTATAAATTTTTCTCATTCTTAATAAACATTCTTTTTTATACATAATTTATTATTTTTCTTAAGAAGGCCCCCCAAGTTATATATAAATCTCATGGCCCACAGGCCTGGATCCACCTTTGCTGAGATAGAATATTCAGCCAATGCGCATAGGTGTGGCTTTTTACCTGATGTTAACAGGCAGCATCAATTCTGACTCTAGATAGAGGCATTGTTTTCAGGTGATTGTGTCCATGCTGTATCAGTTTTTACATATTTTGAATATTAAATGAGACTCACACTACAGACTAAAAACTCAATTGCTAAAATAAAGTTTTAATGTGAAAAGCAAAACTTCAAAACTTTTAGAAGAAAATATTGAGCTAGATATCTTTCATTTGTTGTGCCCCTCCCCCATCCACTCTCCACTCTTCTTCACTATGACCTATGCTCAAGATGTTGACCTATGCAGATGACACCAACAGTGTGCCTGTGTCCTCCATTTTCTGGGTGAGTTTGGCCAACAGGGAGATGAAGCAGTAGACCGAAGGGAGAAGAAAATGACATCAGAGTCTTTAAAGTGCTCGAATTAGGATGAGGTAAATGAGACATTACACTTTGAAATTTGTCTCTCTACAGTCTATCTAGTCTTGCCTTCTAGACCTCAGTTCAGATGTAAACTAAATTTTCTCACCCGTTTTCTATATCTTTTAGCCTCTTTGTTACATTTCATGTCAATTTGTCTCTCTACCGCATTTAAGAGAATTTCTGTGAAAACCAACTGAGGTTGTGGCTGAGTGAGACAGAGGGCTGCTGGAGTCCCAGGAGCTCCTCTTAAATAGCCAACACACAAACTTACTTGCTGACAGACTCTTCCTCTGAGCTTCAGTGCTGGGGAAGTAGTTCGAAAGGCACCAGGGACATATAGGAAGGAAATGAATTGTCTGGCTTCAGGGCAAGAGCTACAAACGTGACTTTCTCCCAGACACAAGTTCTGGTGGAACCATTGTTACTTTGTTGAGCCCACCCTCTTCCTGATGTGCAGATGCAGGTGGTCACCATATCTGAATCTCTATGAACCTGGCTAACAACATTCACCCTACCCTGGTTGATTCCCTGAGACCTTGCCCCACCCAACTTGCAAGCTCACCCAAGTGCTCTTCCATATAAACAGCCTGTCTTGGCTCATGCTGAGAACTTTCCTAAAATCTTTGAGGGGGTCACAAAACCAAAACAAGTAGCATCTGGCCTCAGTGTGCTCTATACCTCTTGCTGAGTAGCCCCAAGCTCTGCACTAGTGGCAGCCAGCCTCAGTTCACGGCTTGACCTCTTCAGGCATCTCCAAGACCAGTACGAGTGGTGCCATCTGCGGATTGCTTGGTGGCTCATGTCAGGTGGCCCCAGGCAAGGCACAGGCTGCGGCCAAACTTAGCCTGCAGGGTGGACCCCTCCCAGGAAGACCCAAGCCAGTAAGCCTAGTGGTTGTCTTCAGACCAAACTGGAGCACTGTGCAAGGTTGTGTTCAAGGACGATACACCCAGAAGGCAGACTGAGCAGGTACCAGAGCCCCGCTAAAGTGAATCCTGCTCCATAGGGTCAGCCCTTCACTAGCCAATACTCACAACCAATCAACCTAAGCGTAAATCCCTTCCACTAATATGCAAATAGCAACCAAGTTTCAGCTACAAAAGGAGGGCACACATAACCCACACAGGGACACATCTGGAGCCCCTGGGGAAGACTGAGTCACTGAGCCCCACAGGACACCTACTATGTAAGGCCACTCTAGTAAGACTGGGAGACATAGCATATCTACCTATTACATAGAAACAAATATAGAAAGGCAGCCAAAATGGGGGACATTCCAAAGAAACGTGTCCCAAACGAAAGAACAGAACAAATCTCCAGAAAAAGAACTAGACAAAATGGAGACAAGCAATCTACCTGATGCAGAGTTCAAAACACTGGTTGTGAGGATGCTCAATGAACTTAGGGGAAGATTAAATGAACTCAGTGAAAACTTAAAGAGATAGAAAACATAAAAATGGAGATAGTTAACATAAAAAAGAAGCAGTCAGAAAAAAGAATTCAAGAACTGAAATGAATAATACAGGGAATCAACAGTAGATTAGCTGAAGCAGAGGATAAAATCAGCAATTTAGATAAGGTAAAAGAAAACATCAAATGAGATCAGCAACAAGGAAAAAAAATCTAAAATATGAGAATAATGTAACACATCAAATATACCAACATTTGCATTGTAGGAGTACAGAAGGAGAAGAGAGACACCAAGGATTTGAAAACCTATTTGAAGAAATAATGATGGAAAACTTTCCTAACCTAGTGAAGAAAATAGACATACAACCCCTGGAAGCCCAGAGAGTCCCAAACAAGATGAACCAAACGAGGCCCATGCCAAGACACATCATAATTAAAATGCCAAAGGGTAAAGACAAAGAGAGAATCTTAAAAGCAGCAAGAGAAAAGCAATTAATTATCTATAAGGCACAAAATATGCAAAGTGATGAAAAGGAAGGATCTATAACCAAGATTACTCACTCTACCTAGCAAAGCTATCATTTAAAATCAAAGGACAGATAAAGAGTTTCCCAGACAAGAAAAAGCTAAAGGACTTCATCAGTACCAAACCAACATTACAGGAAATGTTAGGGAGACATCTTTAAGAGAAAGAAGAAAAAAAAAGACAAAAATATGGATAATGAAATGGCAATAACTATGTATCAATCAACAATTATTTTTCATGTAAAAGGATTAAATGCTCCAATCAAAAGCCATAGGGGGGTTGAATGGATAAGAAAATGATATGCTGCCTACAAAAGACTCACTTCAGATCGAACTACACACGGAGACTGAAAGTAAAGGGATGGAAAAAGATATTTCATGAAAAAAAAAAAAAAAGCTGGGTAGCAATACTTATATCAGACAAAATAGACCTTAAAACAAAGGCTATACCAAGAGACAAAGAAAGACCCAGTAATCCCCCTTCTGGGTATTTTTCTGAAGAAACCCAAAACACTACTTCAAAGGGACATGTGAATCCATATGTTCACTCCAGCATTACTTGCAATTGCCAAGATATGGAGACAACCTGGGCGTCAATCAATGAATAATACTCAGCCACAAAAAAGAACAGAATATTGCCATCCGCAACAACATGGATGGACCTACAGGGTATTATGCTGAGTAGAATAAGTCAGAGAAAGACAAATGTCATATGATTTCACTTACATTTGGAATCTACAGAACAAAATAAACAAAAAAAAAAAACAACAGAAACAAACTTATAAATACAGAGAACAGTTTGATGATTGCCAGGTGGGAGGGGGATTGGGGAGATGAGTGACAAAGGGTAAAGGATTAAGAAGTAAAAATTGGTAGTTACAAAATGTCATGGAGATGTAAAGTATAGCACAAGGAATATAGTCTATAATATTGTAACAACTATGTGTGGTGTCAGATGGGTACTAGATTTATTGGGTAATCACTTCTAAAGTTATATAAATACCTAATAGCTATGTTGTACACCTGAAACTAATATAATATTGCATGCCAGCTTTAATTGAGAACTTTTAAAAATATTTTTAAAAATATGTACAGCTTTTTGTATATTAATCACCCCTTAATAAAGTGGCTGTTTTAAAAAAAAAAATTGTGAGCAGAATCATGTTAACAATAATAATGAATAATATAGTAATAAATAACTGCACATATTAGAAATTTTAAAGTTAAGTTGTGGAATATGTATGTGTGTGTGTGTATATATATATATAATTTAACTTGAGGTTGGTGTAATCAGAGTTTGTGTTCAGGAGGAGCATACTGGCCAACTTCAATCTTTATTAATAAGAGTTTAGTTTAATTAAACATCATGTTTAATATGTATGTCTGTACAGGGCTTACATTGCAGAAGGGTGATCAAAAAGGTGCAAAGGTGGAAGATTGCATGAGCCTGAGCACCACTTGCCAAGCCCAGACAAGGCAATATGAGAATGGAACATTATGGACCAATCTCAATCACTCATGTACAAAGATGCACCAATTCTAAACAATCTACTGTAAACAAGATAATACAGGATGATAAAGTTGGATTCTCCCCATGACTAAAATAATTATTCTACATTACAAAAGCTCTTCACTCTATTAACAATTAAAGAAGAAAAATTAAAGAATCATTTCAGTAGGTATAGGAAATTTAGCATCTATTTATGATGAACTCATAGCAAAATGATGAAAGATATTTGCCAAAACATTCTATAAGGAACATTATTCTTGTTGGTGAAACATTAAAAAGCATTCCTTAAGATCAAGAATGAGACAGAAATACCCTCCATCATCATTTTTATTTAACATTGTACTGGAGCTCCTGGTCAGTGAAATAAGAACAGAAAAAGAAAAAAAGAAAAAAACATGAGGATTGGAAAGGAACAAACTGAATTCTTAGTTGGCAGTTAATTTCTTTCTGCATATTGAATATTTCATTACATTGTCTGTGGGCTTTCATTATTGCTATTGAGAAGTCAACTGTCATATTAACTGCTGAAGATAATCTGCATTTTTTTTCTGGCTCTTTTAAGAATTTTGTGTTATCTTTGGTGTTCTTCAGTTTAACTATGGTACATTTACTTTCTGCATAAAAATCCAACTAACTTTTGTAACACATATTCATTATAATAGTTTGTATATGTTACAAATAATTTGATTACCTACATGGAAAACAGGAGGAAATATAAAATGATACTACTCAGAGCAGCACAACAATAAAACAGGAACAAAATATGCCCTCTAGGAATAAGTTAAAACAAAAATGTGAAATTATATATGAATAAAATTATAAAGTAATTTTCCTAGGTTACTTAACTCCAAGGAAATGGTAGAACCATAATTCAAATATAGACAGAATATTCCTAGCAACTAACCACTACACTCTTCTGCCTTGAGTCAAAGAAGCGGAACACCAGTTCTTATACCAGATGACAAAATGTAGGAAAGCAAATTAAAACACAATACCATTTCATACTTACTAGATTGTCAAAAGTTAAAAGTCTGACAATAGCAAGTATTGGTGAAGCTATAAAATGACAAGAATTCTTACAGAATTCTGCTGGAATATAAATTGTTGAAACTATCTGGAAAGCAATATGTCAATATCTAGTAAAGCTGAAGCAATAAAGTAATTTTGCCTCTAGCTATACACCAGAGAGACATCCCAGCAGGTACAGAAGGAGAAATGTGCAAGAATGTTCAAAGCAATATTGCTCTTAATAGGAAAAAAAAAAAAAGGAAAATACCTAAATATCCATTAATTGAAAAATAAATAAGTGTTCTGGTCATACAATGGAGCAAAAGTTCTTGCCTTTTTAATAGCTTCATTTAAATTTAATTTAAATACCATAAATTGCATCCATTTTAAGTGTACAATTGAATGCCTTTTAGTTAATCTACAGAGTTGTACAATGTCGCCACAATCTAAGTTTAGAACATTTCCATTACCCAAAGAAAGATCCTTCATGCCCGTTTGCAGTTTATCCCATCTTCCTCACACCTAGCCTTAAGCAAACGCTAATTTACTTTCTATATATAGATCTGTCTTTTCTGGACATTTCATATAAATGAAATCATAAAATTTGTAGTTTTGTGTCTGGCTTCTTTCACCTAGCATAATGTTTTTTGAAGTGCATCCATGTTGTGGCAGTATCAATACTTAGTTCCTTTTATTGCTAAAGGAGTATTCTAATGAATGGGTAGATCATTTACTTTTTGGCTATTATAAATAATGCTGCTATGAACATTCACATAAAAGTCTTTGTATGGATGTACATTTTAATTTCTCTTGGGTAGATGCCCAGGAGAGGCATTGCTTGGGAGCGAATGTTCCCAACCTTAATTGTACCAAGGACCTCTTTGGCAATCTGATGAAACCTATCGACCTCTTCTCAAGATAATGTTTTTAAAAATTTTAATACCTTTAAATAAAATTATAGGATTACAAAGAAATAAATTATGTTAAACTATAGTTATTATCAACATACTAAAAAAGTTATGGTAATATATGTGTTTTTATTAACCCATTAACTAATTAGATATGGTAGCAAGATAAACAATTAACAATGTCAAAACAATTAATGAGCTTAGTCTAGATTTCAAGATCTCTGTATTAACCATAATAGGATATGGAAATACCTGTGATTTCTATTGGTGCTAGTCACTTATTACTACTATGGTAGATTACCTATATTTTAATTGAAGGAAATGCTAAATTTCAGTTAAAGGTTAGTGAAAATTCTATTTTATATATTTTCCCCTACTCTGTGCTTGTTCTCAACCTATTAAGAACTTAAAATGTAATAGTATACTGGAGTGAAAATGAATGAAGTAGAGCTACTTATTTCTACATGAATGAATCTTACACATAATGTTTAATTTAAAAAGCAAGTTGCAAGAGAAAATATACACTATTATGCCACTTGTATAAAGCTTAGTTACCTCCTCAATAACACTATTTGTTGTTTAGGCATTCATGCATATATGGTAAAGTATGAAGAAATGCATGGGAATGATAAACAACCAATTCAGAATGTTAATTCAGAGAGAGAGACAGAGATTTGTCCAAGGAGGGGGTGAGGGGGCTTCAATTTCACTTGTAATGATATAATCCTTACACTGATAAGTACACAGGTGTTGGTATGTTATTATGTATGTTTATATTTTATTTTCAATGTATTTCTATATACATGAACTATTTCATAATAAATTTTTAAAGAATGAATTAACTCTTTTTAAAACATGTAAAGTGTAACCTCTACTTAACTATCAATTACAATATTCAAAATATTAACACCTTAAATATAACTAAAATACTGTGCTATACTCAAAATTATAAAACTAAAAAATGGAAGAATTTATAATCTTTTTCTCACATATCATTCCTAGCTGAGATTTTGTCTAATTTTTAAAAGTAGCTTTTAAATGCTTTCAGAGATGTTTAATGTTCATTCTCTTAATATTTACTTTAACTTTTCTATTATTTGAACTCTCTGGAATTTCCCCAGACATCTCTTCTAGATAACTTTTTAATTTCATTACATTATTATTGGGGTTGATAGAACCTTTTGGTTGTAAGCAATGGAGACCCCACCCAAATTAGTTTAATTTTTAAAATGCTACTTATTGGTTGAAATAATCGAAACATCCAAAGAAAGTTCTAGCTTTTAGCACAGCTTAAATAATACTGCCAGGACTGCATTCACTCTCTCTCCACCTCTCACCTCTGTTCTTTCTTGCAGTGGTATCACTCTCCAGCAGGCCCTCTTAACATGGTAGCCCTTCGCAAAGTCCAGGCATACTTTATCGTTACTGGGTTGTGTCTCATTGTATTGACTTAGAGTCATGTAACTGTGATGGAAATGCTGATTGACCCAGTCTGGGACATGTCTCCTAGAGCCTAGGCTGAGTTAATGTAGAGTCAGGCCCTCCAAAACCATGTAGACGATGAGGGAGTAGGAGGTGGATCCCCAAAAGAAAATGTACCAAAAGAAGAGAAAGCGAATGGTAAGCAAACAACAAGTGTTAACAGCGTCAACTGAAGATTGAAATATTCTTCCATTGTCTAGCAATGGAGGTTCATGCTGGTATCATGTAGTTCTCTAGTAATTACAGGATGTCTAACAATATGTCTGAATGGTTTCTTCCACTAAATGATGAATGCTGATCAGGGCTGGTTTTTAGAAGTAGCATTCACGGTAAGATCATTTTAATTTGATCAATAAAAGTCTGGACTATTGTAAAATAGAGGCCAGGACTACCATGTTCTATAAAACTTAATAATATTAATGGTGTTTCCTATTCAGGTCCTCAGTTAGCTACTTCCATGATAAAGTCCTACATGAAAAATATATAACCTGTAAATCTTCGCAGTAAAGTTAAATAAAAAAGAAGGATTTGTTTAATACTATTGGATTCAATGCTCTTTACTGATGTAATGGGAAAATTATTCAAGAACATTTCATTCTTAAGAAAATACTGTCCACATTATCGATGCCTTGATGTACTTGGGCTTATAAAAAACTATAATCTATGCTTTCTGAGCACAAGATCTTTTTGGCAATTTTCACCACAAAAAAAATTTTATCTTGGAATTCAACAGCTGCTATTAGTGGTGCTCAAAAAGTAAGTTTTCTGAAACAGACAAGGATACAATTGTAGGTGATATCTACCCCACTTTCTTTCACAGTATTCAAGAAAATTTTCTAAGGAGGTTCTCTATTTATAAACACTCCTCCCATTGAAATAGGTAGCCAGTATTCTGCTTATCAGGGAATAAACTGAGTGAGATTAATAAATATTGATTTATTAAATATTGTTGATCTATAGTATGCCAAGCACCATGTTAAGCCCTGGGGATATCAGAGTGAGACATGCAGACAAATAATTATAATATAGTGTGATAAATATTTTGATAAAGTAAATAACATGCATTGTGGTACTTAGTACTGAGGATCAGCAAGAAAAATAATGGAATGGGATGGCAGAGGTGTTGAGAAAGCTTCAGTGGAGAATAAATGTCTTAGGGAAACTTGGGCTAAGTTTTAAGGACAAGTAAGAATTATCCAGGCACAAGAGGTGGGGTGGAAATGGAAAGAGTAACCTAAGCAGAATAAACAGAGAAATGAGCAAATATAGAGAGTTCAGCTAACTAAAAATAGGCTTAAATGAAGAATGTATGTAATTAAAGATATAGGCATTTCCTGGTAGGTCTTGAGAACGGTACCTAAAATATCTGTCAAGTGCCCACTGAGATATTATTCATATAATTGCAATTAATTGAATCTTAAAAACATTTTTAATCGGTTAACATTCTTGGGGGTGGTTACGGGAGAAATAGTAGTGATCTACATTTTAGTGTGAATTAGTTTAATCAATTTACTGCTTATCATTTGGTCTAGATCAGGGGTCAGCAAACTTTTTGTGTAAAGGGCCAAATGGTTAATATTTGGGGCTCTTTAAGCCATACAGTTTCTGTTGCAACTACTCAACTCTGCAGTTGTATAATGGAAGCAGCCATAAGCAATACATGAGCAAGTGGATGCAGCTATGTACCAATAGAACTTGATTAACAAAATCAAGAGAACGTGATTCTCTGAGGTCTCTAGGTAATAGAGCTGTGAATTAAACCAAGGGCTTTGCATTCCAGAAATAGTGCCCTTTCCTAGGATTGCTGGCCAACAACAAACCTTGAACTTTGAATATCTTCATGGACAGACAACCTACTCCTTATTTTTCCCTTAAACGGCTACCCCTCAGAGGCCACATAAGTGATTTCTGTGGAAAGCTGTGCTGAAGAGACAAGAGAAACCTGCCCGTCCTTCCTTGATTCATCCCCTGCCTGGGAGAGGCAGCAGATAGGAATCCTATACAGCTCAGTGGCTTCTCTTATTCCAGTGTTAAGCCTTCCTTTCAAGTTTATATTGCAAAGCATCAAACTTCCTCCTCTCCTCTTCAGGCTGGCCTGCACATGGCACACATTTGTGCTTGAAAATAATTTTGGCTATTTGCAGTTTATAGGGAACACTGCATTCCAATTCTGAATTTATTTCCCACCCCTCATGCCCTCCCCCAAACGTAGTAAATTATAGTTAGGGTTTAAACCTAAACGTAAGAGTCTATTTCACACATTACATAGCTAAAATATAGCTTTATTCCACTGCTAAAAGTTCTGTCATGTTTAGTAAATGTGTGGGTCTTGGACCGTGAAACTTACTCTGAAAGGCATAAAAATAAGAACTAGGAATACCAAGCCTTTGAGGAGGGGAAAAAAAGAATAAAACTGGCTACCTTTAATAATTTACTTCTCTCATTCTTTATCCTCATTTGAATTTGAGAAAATATTTAAAGCTTAGAGAGAACTTGCTCATGCCAAACAATTTATCTCTATGAATTCCTTTTTTGTGCACTTCACATGTCAGAGACACAAAATAATGCCACCATTACTTGCCAGTTGCATGAACTTTGATCTCAAATGGGTCATGAGTCAGTTTCAAACAAAGCACTAAATGTGAAATGATAAGCAACTTCCATGCCTATGATATTACGAGATTTTATTTTTCATATAGTGGACACAATGGCATATTTTTGTCTTAATTTTTCAGTTAAGGACTATAATATGGATATTACTCAAAGTCAGGGACAGGCCTAACAATTTTGTTGAAAACATAAACTTCTCAGCATTACACAATCCAATATATCTTATTTCCTAATAGTTTAATGGACATTTCATTGTTCATTAATATTAAAGGGTTTAATAGGAGAAATGCCATTGACAAAATTTGTCTTATAATTGAAAATCTAACATTTTAAGAGCTTAAAACTGGTCACTGTTAAGACATGATTTCACAAAGTTATTACTGAAGCTGCAGGTACCAATGCAAAAAGTAATAATTTTAAAAGCCTTAACTTAGCCAAATTCTCTATTATTTATATAATTCATATAAGTGTTAAATATCACACATTTTACATTAAAATGTGAGTTAAGGCATTTATAACAAGAATAATGCTGTAGCTTCAGTATTAAGATATGTAAATAACTATGACTAAAAGTGCTCAAATTCAGTTGGTTTTGTAAATAATCAAGTGGTACAAATAGTATGACGATAGCATTAGATTTTTGGATTGTAACCACCTATCTCTAACAAAATACTCACTCC
The DNA here is from genome assembly GCF_000151845.1 of Pteropus vampyrus. Taxonomy (NCBI): domain Eukaryota; kingdom Metazoa; phylum Chordata; class Mammalia; order Chiroptera; family Pteropodidae; genus Pteropus; species Pteropus vampyrus. Next base: position 398,775 of record NW_011888888.1, on the reverse strand, counting down.
TTTTGCAAGCACTGCTAGCCCTCTGTAGTTCTGATTATTCTAGAGGGCTTGAAAGTTTTGTTTTACAAGAACCCACAAACCTAAGAATCCATAATGTAGTTCTGAACCAATTTAATGTCTAATAATTGTAAGTTATATGCTCATTTTTAAGAAATGGAAGTTATGATTATTTTTAAAATATTTAAAATATGTGTGTGTGTGTGTATATATATATGCGTGTATATATATATATATATATATATATATATATATATTTATATTAGTTTGGCCAAATTGAAGCCTTTAAAATTATGACTATTATTATTTTACACTACTATATGAAGCATGAGCAGCAACCATCTGCAACCATGTCTTAAGTGTGATGAGTTTTATAACTCTTATTAAAGGTAGTTTTTCAGTTATAAGACAAATTTTGTTAATGGCTTTTCTCTCTCTCATTAAATTCTTTTTAATAAGACAAAATTACTTATGACATTGTTCCTCCTTTCTAGTAAAATTCCTAGTTCAGTTCACCAAACGACTGCCTGCAAGGTGGGTTTACAACTTTTTAAATTTACTTGTAAATATTTATTCTGGATGGCATTTATGTGAAGTGTTTTTGTAATACCGATGATCACAAAAATCTCCTTTCATTTTATAATAGTTTATAATATTTAAGGGACACACAATGATATAAACCACTAGTCACTTGCCTTTTCAGTTAAGGTAGAATTTAAGATGAATGTATTAAACAATTTATAATTGTTTTCTCTGTTCGGTATGATTAATTTTATACCTTTTGGGTGTCCTGGGCTGAGAAAGCTGGCAAAAAGACTACAATTTATGGTCTTATAATGCTTAGCCCTCAGATATTCCACTGAAATACTCCCAGAGTTAAAAAATCCATATATTTGAGATTGACTCTCAACTGTGTTATTTTCATATTTCACGAAATTTTCACACTTTCATGAAAATACAGTATAGCCACCTTGCTTTATTTTGCAGAAGCCTTTCCAGTAGGCAAGCTATGGCTCTTCCAAGAGTCATTTAAAGTGCCTGAAAGAGAGAGAGAAGATTTTCTCCAAGATTGGGCAGGTCAGAGGCTCCACGTGATGTGAGGTCTGAAATGCTTCCCCATCAGAAGGCCCAGGGACCCGGCGCACACAGTGAGAACAACATGCCCCTTTGTCCAAAGGATCCACGCTCTCTGACCTGGGTGGACAAGCCGATACATACACAGGGTGACAGAGGCTGGTCAGTTATTGGGATCAAGCAGCTTCACTTGTTGACACGAAAATTCTAAACTTTGTATGTTAATAAGCTACACTTTTGGGGAGCTCAGTAATGTGCTTCCACCACAGCCCTTCTCCCTGCCTCTGTTAATCATTGAACTCTCTTTTTCTGAATTTGAGAATGAGTCATGGCTTTAACTCTAGGACAGCCTGATAAAAGTCCAGCTTCAGTGACCTGCCCTGGGATTTCCAGGTCAAAGGAAAAGGAAAAAAGAAGGGAAAATGACAACAACTGCCAACTTAAAAGAGGCCTTGTGACAAGAGTTAATTGTTGAAAAATAATGTTGACCTCAAAATGACCTCACTACACCACAGCACTCCCTGCTCATACATAAACTGAGCATATACCAAGATATAACATCTATGAGTAGGATGGAGCTTCTTTTACCCACCACATTTTGAGTTTTGCTAATAATAGGTATAAATAGCTAATCTTTATTGGGACAACTATTGTCCTGATCTATGTATAAAGCAACTGGTTCACTGAAGTTTCAAGTGAGCATGCGTGACCAGTTCCCTAAGAGAGGAAATCATAGGTAAACCCTCAGATTTCGAAGGCCCCAGCTTAGTGATTACACCTTCCAATAGTTACTATTAATAAAACTGGGCATGATTTTGTTGTCTTAGAGGTATTTATTTTATTACAGTCATTTTAGGATTTCAACTGTTAGTATTTTTTAGAAAGCTTGAAGCCAAAATGATGAGGGTTTCTTTCTTGACCAAAGTGATACAAACAAGGAATTCTGAACTTGGGGAAGAAGAAAATAACATATCAAAGATTCAATAATTAGAATAATTTTCCCAATTATCCTGGCAAATGAAACTTTAAGACCTTAGATGAGAGCAGAATATGTTAAATTAGGTTAATATGTGGTGGGGAAAAATGCTGTAGATGATAGAGGCTCTGTTAATCCCTCTGGCGACCAAATCAAAACTGTACGGGAACAAGGAGAGCAGCAAGGAAAATCGCCTGGGATCTTGATGAACAAATTATACAAATAGGGAGAAATCCAAGAAATCACCCTGCAACGACAGAAGGTAGGGTGGTGCAAGGACATGGGGCTGCCTGGTCTCCAGCGGCTGAGTGAGACAGAGGCTTTGGCAGCGGCAGAAGCCTCTTAAAGAGGTCACGTCTGCGAGCAGATCTTCGCGATGACGGATCTCCTCACTCTGAGCACCAGTGCTGATTTGGCTGCGCCCAGGGTGGGGCACCAGGGACTTAACAGGGAGGCATTGTCGAAGTGAGGGCTTAGGTGAGACTGGCTGGGTTCAGAAGTGCCGGCGGTATCCATTGTTCCCTGTTGAGCCCTCCCTTCTGCCAGGGCAAGGACACAGCACCCCGCCATAGCCGTGACATCATCGAACTGGATAACAGAAGTCGCTCCACCAAGAGGTTTCCCTGAAACTATGCCGCCCCCAACTCTCGGCCCCACCCAAGCCACAACCAGGTACATACTCAGCGAGTCATGTGTTCCTTGCTGAGCGGCGCCTAGACTCACACTGGAGGCAGCCTCGGTTTCTAGTGCAGCCTTTTGAGGTAACTGTAAGCACAGCATCTGTGGATTGCTTGCTGAATCTTAACAGGTGGCTCCAGCAGGCTAAATTTGGCCTGCAGCTGAACCCCTCTCAGGACTGTACCACTGGACACCTACTTCACAAATCCACACCAACGAGACCGGGAAACTTAGGAGCTTTGCTTAGTACATAGAAACAGACATGGAAAGGCAGCCAAAATGGGAAGGCAAAGAAACCATATGACAGAACAGAAACCATATGACAGAACAGAACAGAGATCTAGATATAATGGAGTCAAGTAATCTAACAGATGCAGAGTTCAAAACACTGGTTGTAAAAATGCTCAATGAACTTTTGGGAAGTGTAGATAAATTCAGCAAAGAGATAAAAAACATAAAAATGGAAATGGAAAATATGAAAGGGAACCAGTCTAGAATGAAAAACACATTATCTGAGATGAGAAGTATAGTAAATGGAATAAACAAAGTAATAAACAAAGTGAATAAAGAAGAGGATCAAATGCCCTATCTAGAGGACGAGAAAGCCAAGGACACGCAATTAGAATGGCAAGAGATAAGATGCCAAGACTACAAAAATAATTTAAGGAGTATATGGGACACTATTAAGGCTCCAAATGTTTGTCTGATCGGCATAACTGAAGAAAATCAAGATGTTGAACAGCTAATGTTTAAAGAAATAATGATGGAAAACTTCCCTAACCTGGTGAAGGAAATGGACATAAAACCTCAGGAAGCTAAGAGAATTCCAAAAATCAGGGATCCAAGACACATCATAATTAAAATGCCAAGGTTAAATACAAATAAAGAACCTTAAAAGCAGCAAGAGAAAAACAGTTAATTACTTATAAGGGAGCACCCATAAGACTGAGAGCTGATTTCTCAAAAGATACTATGCAGGACAGAAGGGCTTGGCAAAAAATACTCTACAGGATGAAGACCCAGGATCTACAACCAAAGATATTTATCCAGCAAAGCTATCATTTAGAGTTGAAGGACAGATAAAGAGCTTCCCAGACAAAAAATAAGCTAAAGGAATTTATCACCACCAACCAGGCACTGGTGCTCAGAGAAAGCATGTCCTTTACTGTGGAAGTCCGGTTGTGGACGCAGCCCCTTTAAGAGGTGTCTGCAGCTGCCGGCTGCCACTGCCTTAGCCTCTGTCCCACTGACCTGCTGGGGACTGGGCAGCCTTGAGTCTTCACCCCATCCTACCTTCAAACATTGCAGAGTGATTTCTTATTTCTCTCCCTAGTTGTAGGGCTTGTTCATCTAGACCCCAAGTGACTCTGCTTGCTGTTTGCTCCGTGTTTCCATCACAGCTTTGATGTGGTCACAAGAGGGGATGAACAAAGCTTCTAGCAAACATAGATCTTATATAATAATTTAAAAGGCTTTTTGGGCAAAGTATATTATAAAAACGATATATGTGGAGTGAGATTTGAGTACGGGTAAGGGAAAGAAACTTTTTCTCTTTGTACCCTTTTGTACTGTATGAAATGATTTTTTTGAATGAAGAACATGTAGTCATTTTTTTAAATATGATAAACTAATTTCAGTGATTGAAAGTAGCATAATGTCACCCTTCAAGGAATATTTAAATTTTAATGGACAACTCAGAACTTTTTATCTAGGAAGAATAAGTTTACTTTATTGACCACCAGGGCCAATAAGAGAAGAACTGCTCAAAACATACCTTATACACTCATTAGCCTGGTCTATCTACTCACAACTCTTTTCAAATATTTCCTTCTCATGTATAGAACTTCACTTCTTGAACTTAAAAGCTTTGCTGTCAGGATTACAAGGAAGCTGGGAGGGAAATTTAGCATTAAGATGATAATCTATGAAATGTGGAAAAAAGATTAGTAAACACATCATATACATCTATTAATACTGTTCATATCACTCCACCACATGTTGTTTTTTTATCAGGCTGATTCACAGATCGGAAAGAACCAGAAACCTCTATGTGTCAAAATTATTTGTTGTGTTCATGTCTCAAGAAAACCTGAAGTCAGTGATTGCATTTCTTAAGGACACTGTGAAAAGCCAGTTGCAGCTTTCTCACTTCATGTTACCGGCAGTAGGTAGACATTGATCATATGAAGAACAGACAATAATACTGATAGTGTATATTCTGCTGTTATTCCCATAGGCAAGTCCAGCTGACTACAATAATTAATAAAAAGGAGAAATCATTTACTTACAAAAGTCTTGCCATAATATCTGAAGTGGGTAGATGTGGGGAAGCACAAAGAAACAACGGTTATTTATTATTTGGAAGTCCTCAAGTTCAATTTTTTTCTCTTTACATTGTCTTAATAAATCACACATCAAATAAATACCTTTGAAGGAAAAAAAATTAAATGAACTGAGAGTTGAATGTCAGGTTAAGTAGGGAATATTAATTGGAGAATAGTGGTCCTTAATGGATATGGATGACACTTTTAAGTGAGGTTATCACTTCCTTTCTCTCTCACATCTCGCTCCCAACACTCCAAAGTGATAATTGCTTTAAAAGTAAAATAGTTCTAGATACACCGATAGGTATTCTTTTTTCCCAGAGGCTATAAGTAGCAAATCTCAACACCTAATGAATCATGTTATTTCTCATCTCATTTAACAAACTCTAATAGGCAGCTGAAAATCTCTTACATTTATCTCAGTACAAAATGTTTGAGGTTGAAGTCTGGACCAGAAAATGGAACAGAAAGATCAGGAAAGGGAAATTATATAACTGTCATCACAACGATAGTCTGCTCTTCTGGACCTGAGTCATGCCATTTTCACCATGAATGCTGATATTTCCTTCTCGAGAAAAATGTAAAAATCATCAAAAATTTAGAAATCTAAATAAAATATAGACAAACATTGAGTGTCCTAAATGAACTCATTGTGAAAGAGATAAAAGAAAATGAGAAAAACATTCTACATAAGGGTTTTTCACAAAAACGAAATAAACACTTACGACATTCATAGAAGGGACAGAAGATAATTGTAGTCAATTTTATTTTACTCCTACTCCTGAGAAAATATCTCAGTCCAGGAAATGAGTTCTGAGATCCTTCCTGTATGTGATAATATGTCCCAGTGAGCCTAATTGTCATTAAATGCCCTACTTTCACACAGTCTAGGAGTGGATATGCATTTTTATTGATTTTTATGTACCACACCTTCTGTTCCAAAATGGACTTAAGCTAGCTTAAAAAGACACATAAAGTGCAACGAGATCTTCTAAATTAAAAGTATGGGCAAAGAAGAAAGTTAAATAGATGGGAGCATAAATAGAGCTTAAAAAAATAAAGCCAAAGACATTATAATATCCTTACTCTTGTTATTCGTGGGCCACAGAGGTGGTGCTAAGCTCTCTAGCAGTGACTAAGAAAGGGAAGAAATCAAACTCTGGTATATCCTTATAGAAGGAAAAGTCCCAATGAATCTTCAGCATTGGCTTAAATTATTTTACTTATAATAGAAGTAAAAATACAGTGGTAGTTAAAGTTTAACACTCATAAAAATCTAATGAAGTAAATAATACCATTATCCCTTTTTATAAATCAGGAAACCGAGGAACAGAGTGGTTATGTATCTTGCCCAAGATCATACATCTAGTAAGGGATAAAGTAAGATGTTACTAAGTGTTCTCTTAGATAAACAAAGCATAGACTGTGTGCTTATAGCATTTAAATATTCAACTATATGAAACAAATTTTATTGAATACAAAGCTAAAAATACAAGCCTGCTAACAACTGTAGTTTTATGTGATAAATGATGTTTGAACCCAAGTCTTGCTTGCACATTGCTATGGAATTGAGTGCTCAGATGAAAGTTCATTTAAGTTTGGCATGATACAATTTGATGACTCATTCCCTTTCATTTTTCTCTAATTAGACTACTGAGAAACCTAGTTCATATGGCCTGTTGTGATACTGTTTGGCCTTCCTTTGGTGAGAAGACAACGTCAATGTATCAAGCACACCAGTGTTCTTATCTCATCAGTTGGCAACAATGCAAAAGTACCACTTGGCATCAACTCTAATGGAAGCACAAACAGGAACTCAGGCAGTGAAACTGTGGAACAGTTTTCAATTATAAGATACAAATTGTCCAAAATATGCTTATATTAATTTGTTTCCTAGAATTTAAATAAAAACACAAAATTTAAACATTCTTGTGAATAACTCTCAAGTCCCCTCTTTTGAGAAAAACTTGTCTCGGGGGAAACATACTTGACAATGTTCTTAATTTTAAAAATAAATAAATTGCTTAGGTACTACTAATCTTCATACTAGAAGATAGTTATTTCTCATGAGTATATAAAGAAAATAGTATGGAATTAAATCAATGATTTCAGCACCTGTACAGAAAAAGACAAGGATCTCGAAAATATAGTGATGATGTCACACCAATGAGCAACTCAGTAAAAATAACTGATGATCTAGTTTGATTTGAAGATATATTTTTAAGTAGAGAAAAGCTAAGCTTTGTGGAAAGAAAACTGTGGCAATCAACCACAGATGTCAAATACCTGAATTCAGCAAGCATATGTTGTTGGCTGAATACAGACTCATGGACTTTAAAAGAAGCTTTTCCATAGAAAGCTAAAGAGCCCAACAAGAACTTGAACCTAAATAGACACATTCCATTTGTATTCACAGATGGGCTGAGAAAATATTCCTTGGACGTGTACCATCCAAGAATATGTATTTATATAATGTCCTTAAGCTTGGGAATCAACAAGACCTTAAAGATTCAATATTTCTATTTGTTCCCATTCTCAGTACTGTTAACAGTTAGGATGTCTTCAATATGACTTAAACAGTAATAAAATGTATTTTCTCATATAATAAAAAATCTAATGTAAGTAGGGTTTCAGGGTTGGCTGATTTAGCAGCTCAAAAAGTCCAGTCCCCATGTTCTTTTCATCTCAGTGCTTTACCTTCCACAGTGTGGATATCTTCCTACAACAGATTTTCCCAGCGATCAGAGCATAGTTACCAGTAATAAGAAAGGTACATGATTCCTCATTTATATCCAGCAGAAAGCAAATGAGAGTTTCTTCCTCAATTATGCAATAAGATTACTTACTTTTAGTCTGATTGGCCCAACATCGGTTCCAATACCAAGATAATGCCGTGAGCTGATTTCTTAAGCCAGGTTTCTAAATCAATCCAGTTGAGAGACACCATGTTTGATTCAGACTAGTTAAAGCTTAAAGGGGCTTGGGCTGGGGTCACCTTTCCCTAAGTCACATGGGCTGCATTTTGTGGATGCCTGCATAAGAGTTTCACTCTGTGAAGGGGTAAGTAGGGATAGGATCCCGGGTAGATAATAAACAGATCTGGCAATAAAACCTTTTCCTGAGAATATCAACATTTTGTACTGTGTCCTGATATATCTTGTATGGACTTTAGGGGGCAGTAGTGGCTCAGTACTCAGTGAATTTCTGTCATGTAGTAAAGGATACTACTTCTCTGGAGAGGTGTTTTTCTTTAAGAATCATACAGCATTTGCTATCACTAAATCATAACTGATATTTTCATCAATTAAAATCACAGCTACGTTGGGTCGAACACATACAAATAATGATTACTTCCCTTTATCAGTATCTTATTATAGGATCTTTCTGTATCTTTGACTTAATTTGCAGAATGATTTGAGTGAGCAAGAACAATTTACGCATTTGATTAAAATATTTTTCCTACCAACCATTTGCCGAGTATTTGCTATAGAATGGGTAAACAGACAAAAGATACTTCTATGTATTTATTCTATACAAAGCAGCATGGTTAACATTAAACTTGAATGTTAAAAATGTTAGAAAGATAAGCTAATAAATATATCAATTACTGATTTAAGCAAGACTTCTTGGATGAGTTTGACTCTGAGAAAGAGATGAATGAAAAGTCAAGATGGAGAGGGAAGGTATTCCAGATAAGCAGACTCCAGTGGAAGAAGAAAGAAGGCCAGTCAGGGTGGTGACTCTCTGGGAAGATAGGAGGATGAAAGAAAGGACCATGGGACTAGTTCACTGATAACTCAGGTTGGATTCTGAATTATCGAGTGAAGGAGATAGGGAGGTAGGGAGTAGGGATAAAACTAACATTTGTTGGTTGTCTAAAAGGTGCCAGATACTGTTGGATACTTAATATATTTATTTTTGTAAATCCTCACAAGAACAAGCAAAGTAAGTTTTATCATTATCACCCTGTGTCTATGGGTGAGAAAACTGAGAATCAAAGATGTTAAGTAAATTGTCCAAGATCACACAGCTAGTAATTGGCAGAAGAATTTTGATCCAACTCTGTTTACTCCAAATCCTGAGCTTTTCTCACTGCTTAAAATTGTCTCCTGTTGGAAGAAACTGAGCATTTAGAATTGACCACAGGCTGTTGGTGAAAGACCTGAGGGAGGGTACTCCAATCATTTAAAAGAGGGGGTGGTTGGTGGCTAGCAAACAGAGCTTGTGTATAATTCTTGATTATGGAGATCTAGATGAGATAATGTACAGGTTACTCACAAGCAATTAAATATATAAGGCAAAGGATTCTAAAGTATCTCCAGGTTCTATGTTAATTGGGCAAATGATTCTGCTTTCAACCAATATGTAGAAGACAAAATGTCAGGAGTTAATTGTCATTGTTATCAAGAATAGTGATTGGGCCAAGTAACATTTGAAAGATGTTTTTATATGTAGCCCCATGGGTAATATTCTGCAGATCTCTCACTGAGGAACAGTGCTAAATTTCAAGTTTTCTTAAAATGTGCTTAGTACCCAACTCACTTGTAATTTCTCAATTGAAAAAAAGATTGAGTTGTTTCCCTTCTTATTTTATAGATTAATGATTTAAGAAAGATATCTATCACTTATATGTGGGATATAAACCTTAAAACACAAACGAACAGGACAGAGACTCATGGACATGGACAATAGACTAGTGGCTACCAGAGTAGGGGGAGGGGGAGGAAGGAGGTAGATGAGGTAAAGGGGGTCAAATATGTGGTGACAGAAAGAAATCTAACTATGGGAGGTGAACATATATATAAAAAATATATATATATATTTACATTGTGTAAATGTGTGTATATATATATATGCCTTACTGTTAAAACGTACAGCTGAAACTTACTGAATTTTGTTAACCAATGTCACCATAAAAAATTAATTCATTCATTTTAACAAATTTTTAAGAAAATAAAGATATCTAAAAATATAAATTATTTTACTTTAAAGTTTGGAGTCCACACAAACTGAGTATTTTTCAAGGTTAATTGACAAAACTAAAGTGTGAATATCACATTACAATCTAATTCATGGTAGTACTCCATGAAATAGTAAGTTCTCCTTGTCAACTTTAAATACATATTCAGTTCACATTCTAAAGTCCTATCTTCTTTTGATTCCATATGTTACAACTGAGGTTTACACGTCTGTTCTCAAAAGGGAATTTCAGGGCCAAGAGCCTATTACTCAGTTTTGAAGAAAACTTTTTTCATGATTTAATTTAAGAGGTGCATGGTAAATGCTTGTTGATTGACAGAATGTTTGTTAAATGAAAATTTAGCATTTTATGTTAGTACTGTTGGAAAGGAAAGCGCTGCTGGCTCCTCTGCTTTCTGCTGTGTGACTTCAAACAAATTCTTTCACATTCTGAATGGTGTCAATGAAGCCTCCTGAACACTGTCACTGTGAAGACAAACAGCAATATGTGCAAAAACACCATACATATTATTTATTTTATTAAATAAATAAGTTACAGGGATGTAAATATTTTAGATAGCATGCTATTAAGCACCTTAGCCATGTCGACAAGGCAAACCTTGATACTTTACTCTGAGGATATGAGTGTATAAAAAATCTTCTCTCCTAACATATGCTGTAATCCAACTGTCTTATAAATTCAGACCGGCAACCCTCAAAAGATTCCTTCTTCCCACTGAAATGAAGTTTAATAATAATAAAAAATGGGGAAAAAAAGTCAGGAAACTAATACATACTTTCTAGACTATCAGAGTTGTTTATTCCCCCTTTCCCTTATCTGCTGACATTCTCTTGAGCAAAGAAGCTATTTCTTTTGATTTTTGCCATACATCCACTCTGTACAACTCAAATCAATGATTGTATAACTCCCAAATGAATTAAGTTTTGAACTAAAACCAAATGTCAATGTTAAGAGTATATATAAGATATAAAAAAGAACTCTATTGAGGGAAGAACTTGAGGACACAGAGAAAAAGAATAATGAGGGTAGCTTGGAGATTTGGAGGGTAAGAGGGAACAGAAAAATCAGAAAGGCCATAACTCTTAGAGTGTCCAGCAACAGTTCCTATGATGAATTCTAAAATTATGATCCTCTCAGACACAAATGCTTCTCCAAACCTCCATTCCTCTCAAGTACGATGTAAGAAAATATTGTTTAGACATTGTCTATAGGAGCTGCTATGGTGCTAGGAAACAGAGAAAAAATATAAAATTAGCTCAAAGGTCAGTGTTGTTTGCATATAGGTTTAGGTCATACTACAAAATCCATACTCGTGACCTTGTCCTGAATCCTGATCAATGGACACAGCAAAAAAAACACGAGGAGCGGGGAGAATCAGAAAACTTTGGCCACCATGATCCTAAAATTGGTGGGTTTCACATTAACAAATGAAGTGGGCAACAAATTCAACTAGACATTAAAACAATCAAGTTTAATGCAGGTGAAATTTTTAATAAAATCTAGAGAAAGATCTAGATATTTTATTAAATATTAGAATAGTTTTCTAAAGATTTATTGTGCTTTAAAGGCTTTACTGAGAGGCTCCATCTCCTTTCTCCCCACCCCCACTCCGCCCTTATGGCGGTTATTCTGCCTCTCAGTTCTTTGGGTAAGAAAATACAATAGAGTAGCTAGCTACTTGCAACTCAAGTCCTGGAGTCAAACAATCACAGGATTGAATTAGATGCAACTACTTACTAGCTTGGTGATGTTAGGAAGTTACTCAACTTCTCCATGCCTCAGTTTCCTCATGTGTAAAGAGATATAATAAAATAGTACCTGCTTCATAGACTTGTTGGGAGTGTTGCTGAGCTCAGCGCCTGACAAAAAATTCAATAAATGTGACCCTTAATATTAAATATATTCCCTGTTAACAGAGTAGGAAATCAAAGGGCTGCTCGTTTGGGAAACTATGCCTTGCCTTCTAATGATGCACCAGCATGTGGGGCACAAAGGAAAGATGTGTGGTGAACCTGTATCAGGAATTACTGGATGGCTTGGATCTGTTATTGGATCCAAGAACCTAGGCAGTGAGAGCTCCACCATTTCCCAAAAAGGGAGAGAGGATGCAATCTGCCCATAGCTGCACCTCCTAGAATGGATATTTGCGTGAGCAACAGATTAAGTTTAAACTTTTTGCTTTTAACTTTTAAAGCTCGTGAAGGACTGCTTCTAAATGACCTTTATAAACTCTGGGACAGCCCTTGCCTCCAGGGGCTTTGAGGGAATGAAGCTTTGGACATTGGGGTTTAGCCGAACATTAAAGGGATTGTACATCTCCGCCCTTACGCAGCCCCCAGGCGGAGAGGATAATCTCTCATTTTAAAAAGCTGTCATTTTTCAGAGCCCCTTGGCACCTCAGATTCATTTCGTATCTAAGTTTTATAGCTGTTATTTATTTATTTATTTATTTTGGTAGTCTACATTTATCTTTTTTATGCTTTCCTTTTGCTCTCTCTTTTCGGGTATTGTTTTTTTGGGAATGCACTTTGGGTTAGAACCCAGCTAATATGCACTACTGACAAGAATGTCTGCTGTGAGTTTTTGAAATTGATGGATAATAGATCAGTAGACTCCTTTTAAAGTTTTTTAAAAGACTACTTTAAAAACTATTTTTAAAAGTCAAAGATACCGCTTTGCAACATGTACTTTAGTCATTTATTTTAACACCTATAATTTAAGAAATAGCAACATGTGGGATATCTTTAAAGCCTTTTATCTGAGGCTCTCTGAATAAGCTTTTATTGTGGCAAGCTCATGAGTCCAACTTATGTTGAAAACAGAGGTTCCAAGAAACTAACAGAATTACCCAAGATCATGTAATAAATTGTAGCCAATCTGGATACGGAGTTCAGGACCCTTGACCAGTACAGGGTCCTGCATGAGCCTCAGAATGACTGACAAGTTTCTCAGACATGGAGGTTTTCCCATCGCCATGCTGCGAGAGTCCACTTCAGGAATGTGGGCAAGAACCCAGGAATATTTATTTTTATACACATTTCTATATATTATTTTTAATAATCTTGAGGCAGGTGGTCCAAGGATCACACTTCAAAAACTATATCTTTAAATCCAGTTCAGAGCTCTAAGACAGTGAGTCTCAAACTTTTGGGATTCAGGACCCATCTAAACTTTTAAAAAATATTAAGAATGCCAAAAAGCTTTCATTTTTGTAGGTCAATCTATCAATACATTTTGTCCTAGAAATTTAAGTGGAGACATTAAAATATATTTACTTATAAATCCATTTAAAAATAATAAATCCATTCTGTGTGAACATAAACAACACATTCATTATGAAAATAATTATATTTTTCAAAACAAAAAAAGAGTGGCATAGTTTTACATTTTTGCAAATCTCTTTAATAACTGACTTAATAGAAAACAGCTAGATTTTCATATCTACTTCTGCATTTACTCTTACAGTATGTTTTGGGTTGAAGTATGTGAAGAAGATCACTCAGATAGTTGGAAAAGGAGGAACTATTTTAATAATGCTTTTATATAATTACGGATCTTCTTTGATACTACAGCAAAACTCAACAGGTGGAAGTTTCCTAAAGGTTGGTTGCAATATGAAATCTGAAACCATATAAATAAACTTCTTATACTCTGTCACATTAAAATCCATTGGTCTCACTTGTATTTTGAATATTCTTTTTACTCATTCTTGATTTTGTAATGTCATATATTAGTCATTTTGAAAATATCGTTTTACTGAGTTAGGCAGATCTTCCAAATTTTAATATATTTCACTATATAATATTTAAAAATCACATTCATTAATATCAGCACCAATATTGTCATAAAAGTTAAGTATTGAGAAGCTTTCAAGCTTATGGTAGCATATATGAAGTTTCTGAAATCCTAATTTTTACTCAAAAGCTCGAATTTTATCATTGGCAACTAATATCTAAAGATAGAATCAAGGCTTACTTGGTCTAATTTTGCAAAGTCTAAAAAGCCATATTTTATATGTCAGTTCTTTCAAATTAAAATAATGTTCCATGAAATAAAAGTGGCTAGTTCAGCTCAAAAGTCAAATAATTGCACTATTCCTTTACCTTGAGACAAATCATTAGACTTTGGTCTCCGTGAGCACTTCCATTTTGTCACACAGATTAAAAAGACATGTTCTCAAAGATCAAGATTTCATAAAATTAATAATTTTTACTGCTTCATCAAGGACATTCTTAACTGAAGTTTTTTGTTTGTTTGCTTGTTGAACTGCAAAAGCATAATAGTGAAGAATGACTATTAGTGCAATTTGGTATCATTTCCTTGATTTGGACTAAGGTATCAGCAGCTTGCTTTTTCACTATCAAGACAAATGTCAACACTGCAAAAAAGGCAAATAATATCTTAATGTTTTTATGAAACTAGTTTGACCTTGCAGACCTTATGAAAAGGTCTCTGGGAATCCAGGGGTCTGTGGACCACACTTTGAGAACCAATGCTCTAAAAAGAAAGTTTGCTGTTATTTTAATATAATCCACTCTTGAAAATAAAAGTGTAAATTAAGCATGCTGTTCTCACTTTTATCTTCCTTTAAACAGGTATCACAATGAGTGCAATTGTGTTTGTCTTCCCTTAAACAGGTAACACAATGAGTGCAATTAATTAACCCACCATTAAACCATCTAAAAAAATTATATCTTAGATATATGCTAAAAAATGAAAGTAGACCACTTTCTT
>NW_011888888.1:380178-382824 GCF_000151845.1 Pteropus vampyrus | reverse complement strand
GAAAGTATGCAACATGAGATTAATAACTCATCCCTTTTATAGAATGGGCAATAACTCAAGTGTCACATGATGGTTACAACATTTTGAGGGTCCATATGCTACTGTTTTACTCTTAGCCTAATAAAAAATGAGGGATTAAAAAGAGTTTGGAGAAAGTTTAGTTCACACTGGATCTTGAGGCTATTTCATCACAGAGAAAAACATTCCTTAGCTAGGCATGCATAGGCATGCATTGTATATCATAAGCAATACACCCCTGAGCATAAGTGTTCTGAATGTTGGGTGTTGGGGGAATTGCCATTGAAAAGATAATAATGTGATGAGAGAAATAAAAATAAATTTCTCTTTGCCCCTTAGGCATTCATCTTCCAATGACTAGATGTTACCCTTGTATGCCTTTCTCCCTATAGGCACAAAATGTAAAGGTGCTTGAAACGCAGAGTAAAATTTAAATAGTCCAGACATCTGCCTTCTAGCTATATAGTTACAGCTATAACTTTTGACACAGCCAAAACTGCTAAGAGCCTTAGAATCCCTTCCACCTGACACATTTTACCATAATTGTGAACATTTAATATATATTTCAGAAATTGATAGATGTTTAATGACTTTGCAATTACTTTTCAGTTATTGCCTTCTGTCCAGGGTCACTGGTTGGAGAGAAGGGAAGAGCCCTGGATATCAGTGCTTTTCCATCACCTCACTAATTAATTGTATGGCCTTGAGCAGATCTCAAGTTTTCTAACTCATATGTACATATAATGCACAAAATCCTGGACTCTATAATGCACAAAATCCTGGAGTCGGAAGGTCTTTGGAGACTATTATCTACTTCAATACCCTCTTTGTTGAAGCAAAAATAGCCATTGCTAATTTACCATTTACTGCAGCCAAGTGCTATCTTGAGTGTTTTGTACATATTAACTCACTTAACCATTAGCCTAATGAAGAAGACAGTTATGGATAGTAAGTCAGTTCTGCTATAACCGTGATGATTGTGTTCCTAAAAATTACCACTCTGTGCAAAATCACGCAATAAAACACAGGCCTTATGAGAAAATGAGGTTGGGGCACAATCAATAGTCAGTGGCACATATTTTTTAAAATGGCACACGATAAAAATGGTAGCACATTTTTATAGATGGGAAATAGTTCAGAAATACATAATTACTGCAATAAATATGGTACTTTACCTTGAAAAAGATCTGAAGCTTACCTGGGTGGGAACCTGCAGTCCCACAGGCTTTTTACATGTTCCCAGTTGCCACCTTGTGTACAGAAAACAAAATAAATATAAGAAAAGAGTGAGAAAAAACATAAAGAGAGAAAACAGAAAGAAGAGGAAACTACAAAACAGGCAGAGAAGAAAAAGGAAAAAATTAGCAAGAGGGGAGAGTGTCTGACTGTGTGGTAGCTGCTTGTTAATGTGAAGTGGTAGGAGAAGGGTTATCAGAAATCAGAGAAGAAGCTCTAACAGCAGATTGGATGGGCACAGCTCCTTGTCCTCGCCAGATGTGTGCATTTCTGTATATTCTAGTGGGGCTCCGTTCAGCTGGGTGTAGTTTTCTGCATTCATCTAGTATTTTTTGTATACTGGACAGAGTGTTGTGCTCAACTCCTTTGAACATTCATGTTTTCTTAACAGGGAAAACTGGCCATATCTCCATCTTACATAAGAGGAATCAAAGGAACAGAAAAGTTAAATAAATTGTTTAATATTAGGCAGCTAAAAAGAGATAAAACCAGTACTTGAACTTGTGCTAATTAGCACCAATGGCCATGTTCTCACTTACCATGCTAGAGTGCCCTCCCACTTCAGGGAGAAAATGACTATACCTACAGCCTGTGCAATTCAGTTCTCAGGTTTAAAGATCTCAAAAGAGGAAAGGAAACGAAAAAGAAAAAGAAAAAGAAAAAAGATGGCAGCTGATAAATGATTCAGAGAGAGAAAGAAGGAGAGAGAGAGAAAGCAAGTGATTATATGAGTTTGGCCGGTATTTATCCACCTTAGAGTTGGTATATTAATTACAATATTCTACTCAGAGACCAACCCTGGCAAGCTGAGGTCTCCCTTCATGTTTCACATTCTCAAATGCATTTTCCAAGACATTCTTATTCTCCTTTAGTCCACAACTAAGAAATTATGTTCTGCCCCTTAGCATTTGGAAGAATATACAAAAGACCAGCATTTTCTGTATCGGTACAGAGTATTTCCCTCGGATGGCTGAGGGAGAGGGCAGGCACTCCTCAATACACTGGAGCAGTGATATACTGGGAAATGCTGGGAGAGAGCCTTGATTTGTAACACCTGCTCATTCTGTAAAGTAAATACTCCTATCATGGCCAATTTCAAGCAACTAAAATTCATCGCTGGGATTCTGGGAAACATGGTGGAGTGAGAGACGTCCTAGATATCTCCTCTTGAAACAACGATAAGCTGAACGTCTAAAACTCAACAAAAAACACCCAAACTGCAAACTAGCACATCTGAGCGTGGGATCTGAGTATGAGTTACCACAGGTCAGAACCCCTATTGGGCAGTGGACTGGGAGATATAAAGAAGCTGCCTCTTGCAGCCACCAGAGTTCCCTGAACAGCCCTGCCTGGGAAAGCTGTGAGCTCCCCGCAGCTGGTGGGCAGTAGGGC
>NW_011888888.1:371701-373668 GCF_000151845.1 Pteropus vampyrus | reverse complement strand
GCCAGACTTCAAAACAGTCAATACTCCCACAGCCGCAGTTATGGCCAAACACAAAAAGATGAATCACTACTTCAATTTACAGATTAGTACGCTGAGGCCTAGGAGGGTATTTGATTTTCCATTATCACAGCATAATGATTAGATCTCTAGTGTTTACACTCCTATTTCGTTAACAGTCTAAAGCTGCAGTCTCAAATGTTCACCTGCATTAGAATCACCTGGAGGATTTGTTAAACCACAGATCACTAATGCCCACTCCCAGAGTTTCAGATTCAATACATCTGGGTGGGGGTCTAGATGATTCCTATACCCTTATGTGCACATCCCACATAATCTCCCTGTGAGTATGGGTGGCATTAGTATATAAAGGGATTAATATATGTTACAAGGCAAAAGTGTTACAAGGTGGCATTAGTATATAAAGGGATTAATATATGTTACAAGGCAAAAGTGCAGATATACTTAAAGTCCCTAATCAGTTCATTTTGAGTTAAAAAGAAGGTGTGCCTGACCTTATCAATAAGCCCTTTAAAAGAGAGGAATGGAAAGCAGGGAGTTTCTTGGAAGGGAGATTTGGTCTGGGCCCTCAAGGTGAGGGAAATCTCCAACAATAGGCTTGCAGGGCAGAGGGAGAGTATATTGAATAAAGGACAAAAATTATGTAGATGCAGAAAAATTGTGGAAATAAAAAGCAGGCCAGAACAGTTAACAGAGATAGCTAGGCGGTAACCACAGTTGAAACAGTGAACACTGGTGAGGTTATCAATAAGAAAAGGACCAAAGAACTTTGAAGGGAAACCACATTAAAAGTCCAAGTAGTCTTTTCTTAGATATAGATTAAAAACAGCATCGAACCAACAACAAATGAATCATTATAATAGTATAAATTCCACAATGATCTGTTGAAAAGAAAGAAAGATCTGAGAATATTTCCTATCTATGGTGGGCTTTATTTTCTTCTAAGTATTTGAGGTATGACAAATTAGAAGGTTGTGTTGTAGCAGTGGTCTCTGGACAAGGAGCATGAGTATCACCCAGAAAATATTAGAAATGCTAGTTCTTCAGCCCCACTCCAGATCTAAAGTTTGCCAGCAATCTGTTTTAACAAGCCCTCCAGGAGATGCCATGCCACCCTGAAGTTTGAGGAGCAACACTGTGTTAGGAAAAGGATGGTTATAATAGGCAGAGACTCAGAGTGGTTGCAAAGAATAAAAGGATTGTCTAATCTAAGGTACGTTAGCCATCAGGTTATCAGAAAAAAAATCAATTTAAACATAAGATCAAACAGCTATCATGTTGATAAAATGTTCTCAGAACAGAGACAGATTCCTTACCTGAAAATGTGTTGATTGTTTGAAAATCTACCATCAAAGCTGATATGAACATTAGAAAGCAAGACCAAGGGCATGATTGAAAGCAATTAATTGATCGTTACTCTATAGAGTTCTATAACTGGACAACCCCAGCTTTATCAAAAGATGGCAACAGTAGTCATAGCCAGACCTCATGGATCATATTAGTCGCCTTATCCTCTAGTACATACAGCTGAAATATAAAGCCCAAGAAATTCTGAAAACTAATTTAAATGGCTTTTAAGGACTGGATTATTTCCTTTGTGAATACATGGATTAAATAATTCACTTGCAGAACCTCACTGAAAGTTCATTATACAAATATAAAACTTCATCGGTCTTTCTTATATGTTGTTGCTGATTTATTTTTATCAAAATTTTGTATCAGAGAGTGCTTTTGGCAGCAAGTGAGAGAAAACCCCAACCCAGAACAGTTTAAGCAGTAAGAAAATGTAACTAGGAGCTTAAGGCAGCTCCAAACTCAGTGCTCCAAGGTTCTAATCCCGCCCTGCCCTCCTCTGTGTATTAGCTTCATCCACAGGCTGGCAGCAAGATAGCTCCAGCTGTTCCCATTATCACATCCAGGCATGACAATGTCTAAAGGAAGAAGAAAGA
>NW_011888888.1:368706-371651 GCF_000151845.1 Pteropus vampyrus | reverse complement strand
CACCTTAGAGTTGGTATATTAATTACAATATTCTACTCAGAGACCAACCCTGGCAAGCTGAGGTCTCCCTTCATGTTTCACATTCTCAAATGCATTTTCCAAGACATTCTTATTCTCCTTTAGTCCACAACTAAGAAATTATGTTCTGCCCCTTAGCATTTGGAAGAATATACAAAAGACCAGCATTTTCTGTATCAGTACAGAGTATTTCCCTCGGATGGCTGAGGGAGAGGGCAGGCACTCCTCAATACACTGGAGCAGTGATATACTGGGAAATGGTGGGAGAGAGCCTTGATTTGTAACACCTGCTCATTCTGTAATGTAAATACTCCTATCATGGCCAATTTCAAGCAACTAAAATTCATCGCTGGGATTCTGGGAAACATGGTGGAGTGAGAGACATCCTAGATATCTCCTCTTGAAACAACGATAAGCTGAACGTCTAAAACTCAACAAAAAACACCCAAACTGCAAACTAGCACATCTGAGCGTGGGATCTGAGTATGAGTTACCACAGGTCAGAACCCCTATTGGGCAGTGGACTGGGAGATATAAAGAAGCTGCCTCTTGCAGCCACCAGAGTTCCCTGAACAGCCCTGCCTGGGAAAGCTGTGAGCTCCCCGCAGCTGGTGGGCAGTAGGGCCCAGTCATCAGGGCAAAAGGCAGAGAAGCGTGACGGGAACTCAGAGAAACAACAGTCGATTTTTACTGGCCATGGTTGCGAAACTGAGGCTGAACCATAGCCCTCAATCTCCTACTCAAAGGGCCCTTCCCCCATACCCTCCAAGACTGATCACCGCAGAACCCCAGAGGAATCTGAGCAAATGCTGCCGAGACTGCAGCTACCTCTCGCAGCCTCTGGAGTTCCCTGCAGGAGGAAGGGGAGGGGAGAAGGTGTGGCAACTTCTCTGAACAGTCTGCCTGGAAGTGCTGTGAGTTCCACGCAGCCGACAGCAGGGCCAAGTCATCAGGGCAGAAGACAGAGGAATAGGAGGAGACCGCAGAGAAACAACAGTTGATTTTTACCAGCCCTGATTGCAAAACCAAGGCTGAGCCCTACCCCTCAACTCCCAATCCAGAGGGACCTTCATTCCATAACCTCCAAGACTGATCACCACGGAGCCCCAGGGAAATTTGACCAAACGCTGCCAAGACTGTTGCTGACACTGACAGGGACTGAAATGGAGGTAGTGAGGGTGATTAAATATCTACAAGAAAATAAAAAAGGCATTATTTAGGCTTTATCTAAAGAGGGATCCAAGAGGCTTAGACGCCACCTACTGGAAACCAAAAGAAGACCGCCTTCTTTGCAGCAGGCTAAAGAGAGTCCTTTATATAATAAATCTTTCTGGCAAAACAGCAGAATATACTTCCATTAAAGCCCAGGCAGAAAAATAGTCCATTAAATACCATAAACAACCACAGTGACAAGACAGCTCAGAAAGAAAAAGAAAAATCTCCAGAAAATAAGCTTACAGACATAGAAATATGTGACTTAAATGACAGAGAATTCAGGATGGTACCTCTGAGAAAACTCAGTGAGTTCTGAAACGAGTCATATCAATAATTTCAGGAACAGAAAAAACTACTGGATGAACCCCTCAAAAAGAACAGAATAGATCTTCTGGAGAGAGATATATATATACACACACACACACACATGTGTATGTACGTATATATATATATATATCATACTGTAAGAGTTAAGAAAGGAAATAGCAAGCTTGGGAAATAGAGTTGAGCAAATAGAGAAAAGGACCAGTGATATCGAAGACAGAAATCTAGAAATAAATCAGAAGGAAGAAAAGAGAAACTGAAGAATGAAAAATAATGAAAGACAAATATAAGAACTAGCTGATACCATCAGGAGAGGAACATAAGAATAATGCGAATTCTCGAAGGCGAGAAAAAAGAGCAGGGACTAGAAAGCATTTTCAGACAGTGGACGAGAATTTCCCAAATCTAAGGAATGAGCTGGAGCTTGGAATTCAAGAAGTCAACAGAACACCCAATTACCTCAACCCATGAAGGCCTTCACCAAGACACATTATATTAAAATTATCATAAATCAACGACAAAGACAGAATTCTCAGGGAAGCCAGGGAGAAGGAAACGGTAACTTACAAAGGAAAACCCACTAGATCATTGTTGTTGGACTTCACAGCATAAACCTTACAAGCCAGAAAGGAATGGAAACAAATATTCAAAATATTAAGTGAAAGGAACTACCAGCCTAGAATAATGTATCCAGCTAAGCTCTTCTTTAGATAGGAAGGAGAAATTAAGACTTATCCAGGCATACAAAAAGTGAGGGAATTCTCCACTACGAGGTCTGCACTACAGGAAATACTGAAAGGGGTCAGCTCACCTAAAACAAAATGAGGGTAAAAAAATACGTAATTAGGAGTAAGGTGACTATCAGGCAAATAGAAACAGAGAAGTGCGATCATTAATAAGAACAGGGCATCATAGCTTAAACGATGAGAATTGCTATAGCAAGATAGTAATGAACGTTCAGCATACATAGGGACAAACTGAGAGAACAATGACTGAAAAGGGAAGGATTCAAAGATCCAAATTCGCAAAGGGGAAAGGAGATAAGGCACGCGCAGAAGAAAATGGACCACTGTATACATATAACTATCTTTTTCATATTTGTAGTGGTAACCACATACCAAAGATTCAGAACTAAAGTATATAATAAAACAAGAAGAACCAGAGGCAAAACCCATGAAAGCCAACCATAATAAAGAAAAAAAGAAACACAAGGACAAAGAAGCAATGGAAGGACCGAGCTACTGGAAAGCAAAAGATAAAATGGCTATAAGGCCTCATATTTCAATAATTGCCCTAAATGTAAATGGACTGAACTCACCAAAAAAAGGCACAGAATGGATCAAAAAACAAAACCCAACCATATGCTGCCTCCAGGAGACACATCTCAG
>NW_011888888.1:348766-368656 GCF_000151845.1 Pteropus vampyrus | reverse complement strand
CATATTACACCTGAGGAAACTTAGGCTGAGGTTGATTAATTACCCAATTACACACCTAGTAGATGCAGAACTAGACACAAGCCTAAAGACTCCCTCTGAAGACCCACTCTGTCATATGGAGAGAACACATTTAAAACTACTTTGTAAACTTAAATATACTATTCAAATATCAGGACTATTATCAAGGCAAGCATGGCATAAACCTCAGCAAAAGGTAATGGACAGATAGGAGAGGAGAAACCAATAAGCATGAACTTGGTTGCTTTCAATGCTTCCAGTCTTTCAAGCTCTAAAAGTTTTATACCAAAACATGGAAAGAATCTGTGTATATGACTTTTGTGATGTCATGGAGAAACAAAAAGTGCCAGAAAACTGGAGAAAAACAAATGCCTAAATTTTCAAGGAGCAAAAAAGAGTAGATCATGAACCAAACAATAAGAGCTAACATTTATTGAGTGCTTCCTTTATGTCTGGGATTGTTCCAACAATTTTGTGATGTAAAATTATTATTTTCTGCATGAGGTTTCTGAAAAGATTAAACAAATGGTTAAATAAGTAAAGTATTTAGAATAATTCCTGGCACATAGTAAAACCCTATATAGGCTACTATTGTTATGGAGAAATCAAAGTTCTCCTCTTTATGCTTGCCATTTGAATTTATTTCATTTACACTTATTTAATTTATAGCTGTTATTTCATTTTCTAATTATTTTTCATTAGCAATGTTTTATAGCAATATCATGCATCAAATGAGAGTACAATGTTAGTAGATTCATTTTGCAGGATAAGAAACAGAGGCAAGCAAATTAAGCAAATAATGCAAGATCTTGCGATTTGTTTAGTGGAGGGAGCAGGGTTAACATCACTAACACCAGGACACAAGGGCACTTAAAGTTCATCTCTCTGACTCACCAGTGTCAACTAAATCTGGATTCAGCATCTTCAGCAGTCTGGGGCCTGGGAGATGAATTTCTGAGCTGAGCTTAAATTGCTGATTTGTTATTTACTGAACTATTCTCTTTTTCTTCCTTTTGTGTTTCTGGCCTTTGTCTGCAAGTAGTCATAAAAGTTTCATATAATGACGGGTAAGGGACTAAGAAAAGATGCAGGCGTATGAAATCTGACACTTAAAAGATGTATTTGTCCTACAATATGCTTCAAACAAAGCATTTTTCTGGGCATTAAGACAATAACAATGAAAGAACCCCAGCCCTTGCCAATACTGAATTATTTTGGCACAAAAGTAATTTTGCCTCACCTCCCAAAAAATAGGTGGTTGTTTCTTAAACACACTTGAATCATTGGAATACCTGAATAGTTAGAGAATAAAAATTTTGCAAATTCATTAGCACACAATTTTGTAAGTTTCTCTGAGATATTTGTCAAATAGAGTTGGTATTTAGTCATTTTTACAAAATTACTGACTATTTTTACTTTTTCTAGCAGTTAAAATATTAATTCTAAATTAAATTCCTTTCTCATCCCCTAATTTGAAGTCAATTTTATTGTTATCCCAAATGTATTTTCTTACTAATGTAATCAAGGACCACTTCATAAAGCAGCCTATACAACGGATCACTCAATATGTGGAAACTGTGAGTGAGTGTGTCTGTGCATGTATGTGTGTAACCACAATCTGGATAATATAAAATTGAAAGAAGAAATTTTAATTTTCATCCCTGACTTGAATTTATATTACTTATTGTAACCAAGAAAGAAGGCCCATTATGAAGGAAAAGACTGTTGGTTGGTACTACTTGTGGCTTTCTTCACTTCCCCTGCCTCAGACTGGAAAAATCAGAGTTTGCTGGTATTCTGGGAGTAATAGTAAGGGTGACCTACCCACTCCTTCAACCAATCAAATACAGGAACAAAATTTCATTGAATGTTATCTGTTATTATACCAGAGTTAAGTAATATAGTTTTCCAACCCAGTCAGGGGACTTGGAGGGGCAAAGATTTGTGAATAACATTCTTCATCTATTTGGATGATCTCTGCATTTCCTCTTTTAGACATATGGCCTTACTCCCAGACTCTGGGTAGCCCAAGTGACCTCAATTATCAGCGAATATTCCTTTAGGCTCTCTCCTTGTATCTTCTCATCTCCCACAAAAATACCTCAGGCTCTATAACCATTTCCCTACGCATCCCCAAGGAGCAGACTTCATCTTGTGTCCCGCTTTTGCCAATGGTTATAATCACTCTATGTACTATCACACTGAGGGAGAAGGAGAGCTTCAAATCCATGAATGAATAGGAAAAAGGAAGAGACTATCAAGAAGAGCCCGCCTGAGAGTAGAAAAATATAGCAACCATTCAGACACTTCGCATCACTAAGGATAATTCGTTTAGGCTATCCCCTATGTCCCATATGCTATGTTAGTGCCTGTCTCCTGCCCTTCAGTTACATTCCCTCCTAATCCCTCTCTTAGCATTAGAAAGAGCTGAGTTCTCTGAGGGGACAGATGGGGATGGAGAATGGGAAGAAATAATCCTTCCCACAGTAGTATATCACTTTAGGAATCCCTACATTAACATGCATTGTTGACTATAAAACGATTTGCTTTATTACAGTAAATATGTTATACCATAGTTCTGAGTATACAAACAGATATAGATTGTAGTTTTTATGTGGAAGCGTGTACAGATTTTCTTCTTCCCCAAGTCAACCAAAAATATCCTGTAACTTCCAGGCTATTCTCTACCCTCTTCAGTCTCGTGAAGAGGATGAATTCTCGCTCACTGTGAAAGATGCTGAGTTTATTTATACAACGAAAGACTTACAGGAAGAGAAGTAGTAAGAGAAAGTAGGAACAAATGCTTTTTGCAAAGTTAAGGAAAAAAGGTGACAGAGCAGATATAAAGAGAAAGGGCAATGGAAAGAGAACTGTATATCTGGATTTCTATCAGTGTCCTTTATAAGAAGCAGGTATCAAACAAAATTCCTTATAAAGTATTTTTGGCTATTAAGTATACTCCATTCATATTTTTAAAACAGCTTTATTGAAATATAATTCATATGTCATGTGTTTCATCATTTTAAAGTTTTATAATTCAGTTGCGTTTAGCATATTCAGAGCTGTGCAACAACACTATTATATACTAGAAAATATTCATCACCCAAAAAGAAACTGCATGACCACCAGTCACTCCTCATTTCTTCCTCTCCCAGACTATTAATATGCTATTTGTATGGATTTGCCTATTCTGGACATTATATTTTATGTAATGGAATCATATAATATGTGGCTTTCTGTTATTGGCTTCTTTTCCTTTGAATAATAATTTCAAGGATCATCCATGTGGTGGCATGGATCAGTACTTTATTCCTTTTTATGACTGAATAAATATCCATTTTATGGATATACCACCTTGTGTTTACCCATGCATTCACTGATGGATATTTATTTCTTTGGGGGGAAGAGAGCTATTATGAATGCTGCTGCTATGAGCATTTGTGTACATGATATGTTTTTAATTCTCTTGGGTATATACCTAGGAGCAAAAATGCTGGGTCATATGTTTACTCTATGTTTAACATTTCGAGAAACTGGCAAACTACTGTACCATTTTACATTCCCATCAGCAATAGTGAGGGTTCTAACTTCACCACATTTTGCCAGAACTTATTATTGTCCATCTTTTAGACTATAGACACCCTAAGGGATGGTAAGTGGTATTTCATTATGGTTTTGATGTGCATTTCCTTAATGTCTAATGATGTTGAACATTATTTCATATATTTCTTGGCCATTTGTATATTTTTATACGGTAAATGTCTATTTATTTATTTTGCCCACTTTTAAATTGGGCTATTTGTATATCCTGGATACAAGTCCCTTCTCAAGTATAGATCTGAACATATTTTCTCTCATCCTGTGGATTGCAGAAAGCTTTCAGTCTTTTACCATTAAGTATGATGTTGTCTGTGGGATTTTTGTAGATGCCTTTTATCAGGCTAAGAAACTTCCTGTCTTTTCTGTGTATATGTGCACACGCACATTGTGGAAGAGTGTTGAAATTTCTCAAATGTGGTTCATCTGTTATTATGTGGATGATCATGTGGTTTTTGTCCTTTATTCTATAATATGGTATATTAATTGAGTTTTGTATGTTGGTCGCATTATATAATCTTTTATATGAATTCAGTCCTTGAGGATTTTTTTACATCTATTTTTATAAGAGATATTGGTCTGTAGTTTTCTTGTGATGTTCGTCTGGTCTAGCTATTCGGATAAAACTGGACTCACAGAATAAGTTAGGAAGTGTGCCTCCTCTCTTATTTGTTGGAATTTTGCAAATAATTGGTATTAATTCTTCTTCAAACATTTGGTAAAGCCATCTGGGCCTAAGATTTTCCTGATAGGAAGTTTTAAAATGATTAATTCAATCTCTTTACTTGTTATATGTCTTTCATACTTTCTATTTCTTCTTGAGCCAATTTCAATAGTTCCTGCCTTTCTAGGAATTTGTCCGTTTAATTTAGGTTATCTAATTTGTTGGCATATTTTCTAGATGCCATGCACAGTTCCAGGTTCTAGGCATAAGGGGCGAGAAAAAGAGACAATACCTTGCCCTTATGGAGCACATATTTTCTCATAAGAAAGGTGGACAAGAAGCAAAAAAATAAAAGTTACATAATATATAACACAATATCAGGAATGCTTTTGATTATTGAGTAGAGTTTAATATATGACAGTTTATTAATCCATTGGACATGATATTCCAACCATAATAAGTTAATAAACAAATATAATATGTTGACAGGATTCCTATCAGGTTAAGCAGATTCTCATAATGAATTTCTTTTCATACTTCAAGCTCATATAACTCAAATATAATTTACATATGCATTTTATTTTTTAAATTAAAGTGTGTCCACAAAGATATTAATTGGTCAGTTAAGACAATCCACTGAAGGAAAGACAAATAAAATCACAACAGCTGTCTTAAGTGGCTAGTTGTTTCAGTAACACTTAATCCCACCATACAGCTTATGTGAAACAGTTTGTCAATGGTCTCACTTCAACTTAATAAAAATGATGGCCTTACATAAATGAAATCTGACTGAATAGAAGCCTGTCTGCTTGATAGGCTATACATACTGTACAGCTCTGGGCAAGCCATTTGTATTGTTCATATTGTGTTATAACGAACTGTGATTTAGAGCCCACCTCAGGACCTTGGACAGCACCCAGTTAATAGCTCATGTTAGCACATGCAAAAATATTAACTTTAATTATTAAGTTATGCTAAGTTCTTTAGGACCATAATCTCATGATCCATAATGACACTGTAAGGTAGATATACTATTTTCTTCTCTATAGATGAAAAAACTGAGGCTCTGAGACATAAACTCACATAGCTAGAAGGTGGCTAAGATAGAATTTGAACACAGGAAATTTGACTCTAAGTTGATATGTTTTTACCATTGCATTATCCTGTCTCCCTTATAAGTAACAGATTGTATATGTAAAAAGTACCCATTTTGTCAGTTACATGTAGCTAACCTCACATTCTTCAAGTTACACTCATTAATGAAGAAATTTGCATATGTCATTTATAAAAAATTAAAACAAAGATATTAACAGATCAATTAAGAGAAATCAAGGATGGGAGAGGTGAATAAATCAAAACAGCCATCTTCTAGCTAAACTATTTCTTCCTAAATACCCCACACATCCTTAGCTTTGTACCCATCCTCAGAGGCAGCCTTTTCATAGACTTCTTGAGAAGACATATTATGGCCCATCTTGACTCATAATGCAGACTTTCCTAAAATCCTTCAAAGGGTCACAAAACCCAAACAAGCAGCATCTGGCCTTGGTATGCCCTGTACCTCTTGCTAAGGAGCCCCAAGTCTGGCACTGATGGCAGCCAGCCTTGGTTCGTGGCTTGGCCTCTTGATGCACCAGCAAGGGTGATGACCACCTGCAGATTGCTTAGTGACTCTTGCC
This sequence comes from Pteropus vampyrus, assembly GCF_000151845.1. Lineage (NCBI taxonomy): Eukaryota > Metazoa > Chordata > Mammalia > Chiroptera > Pteropodidae > Pteropus > Pteropus vampyrus. The sequence goes on along the minus strand of NW_011888888.1, from coordinate 362,698 downwards.
AGGTGGCCACAACAGGGCACAGATTGCGGCTGAACCTGGCCTGCTGGTGGGGCCCCTCCCAGGAGGCCTTGGGGCTGGCACACACAGTAGCACTCTTCGTACCTAACAACAGCACCACCTAGAGCTGCATCTGAGAACAACAAACACAAAGGGTCGACTGAGCAGGCTCCAGAGCCCTGCTGAGTGAATCCTGCTCCTTAAGGTCAGCTCCTCACTGACCAGTCCTTACAACCAATCAGCCAGAGGGTCAATCCCTCCCATTGGCATGCAAACAGCAATCAAGTCTTACAAAATCCATACAAGGGACACACCTGTAGCACTGGGTTCAGGTGACAAGAGAAGACTGTGCCACTGGGCCCCACAGGACATCTATCACGTAAGGCCACTCTACTAAGTCTGAGAGACATAGCAGCCCTACCTACTACATAGACACAGGGAGGCAGTTAAAATTGGGAGACAAACATTTCCCAAATGACAGAACAGAACAAAGCTCCAGAAAAAGAATTAGACAAAATGGAGACAAGCAATCTACCAGATGCAGAGTTCAAAATACTGGTTATAAGGATGCTCAATGAACTTAGGGGAAGAGTAGATGGACTCAGTGAGAACTTTAACAAAGAGATAGAAAACACAAAAATGGAGATGGAAAACATAAAAGGGATCCAGTCAGAAATGAAGAATACAACAATTGAAATAAAGAATACATTAGAGGGAATCAACAAGAGATTACATGAAACAGAGAATCAAATCAGCAATTTAGAAGATAAGATAGTAGAAAACACGCAGCGAGAATATCAACAACAAAAGAAAGAATCCAAAAAAATGAGGATAGTTTAAGGGGTCTCTGGGACAACATCCAGTATACCAACATTTGCATAATAGTGGTATCAGAAAGAGAAACAAGAGAGCAAGGGATTGAAAACTTATTTGAAGAAATAATAATGGAAAATTTCCCAAATCTGGTGAAGAAAACAGACAAAAAGCTCAGGAAGTACAGAGAGTCTCAAAGAAGATGAACCCAAAGAGGCCCACACCAAGACACATCATAATTAAAATGCCAGAGGTTAAAGACAAAAAAAAAAAGACTCTTAAAAGCAGCAAGAGAAAAGCAATTAGTTACCCATAAGACTGTTGGATGACTTCTCTACAGAAACTTTATGTGCCAGAAGAGACTGGCAGGAAATATTCCAAGTGATGAAAAGCAAGACCTTACAATCAAGATTACTTACTTCATCCAGCAAAGCTATCATTTAGAATGGAAGGACAAAAAAAAAGAGCTTCCCAGACAAGAAAAAGCTAAAGGAATTAATCACCACCAAACCAGTATTACGAGAAATGTTAAAGGGACTTCATTAAGAAGAGAAAAAGATTAAAATATGAATAATAAAATGTCAATAACTACATAAATACATATACATATATGTATATATATAAACAATTACTTTCAATGTAAGTATATTAAATAATCCAGTCAAAAGACATAGGGTGGCTGAATGGAAGAAAAGAAGACCCTTACATATGCTGCCTATAAGACACTCACTTCAGATCAAGGACACACACAGACTGAAAGTAAAGGGATGGAAAAAGATATTTCATGAAAATGGAAACAAACAAAAAAGCTGGATAGCAATACCTATATCATTTAAAATATCCTTTAAAACAAAGGCTATAGCAAGAGACAAAGAAGGACTCAGTAATCCCACTTCTGGGTATTTATCCAAAGAAACCCTAAACATTACTTCAAAGGGACCTATTAATCCATATGTTTATTGCAGAAGTACTTACAATTGCCAAGATATGAAGTCAACTTGACTGTCTATCAATAGATGAATGAATATAGAAGAGGTGGTACATAGATACAATGGAATATTACTCAGCCATAAAAAAGAATGAAATGTTACTATTTTCGTGGATGGACCTAGAGAGTATTGTGCTGAGTGGAGTAAGTCAGACAGAGAAAGACAAGTGCCATATGATTTCACATACATGTGAAATCTAAAGAACAAAATAAATAAACAAAAATACAGAAACAATCTCATAGACACAGAGAACATTTTGATGGTTGCCAGATGAGAGGGAAGTTGGAAGGGTAGGTGAAAAAGGGGAAGGGATTAAGAAGTATAAATTGGTAGTTACAAAATAATCATGAAGATGTAAAGTATAACATAAGGAATATAGTCAATAATATTGCAATGACTATGTATGGTGTCAGATGGGTACTAGATTTATACAGGTGATTACTTTGTACATTATATAAATGTATAATCACCATTTCATACACCTGAAACTAATATAATATTGTATGCAACTGTAATTGAAAAAATCAAAGAAATCATGGTATATGGATACAATGGGATAATATTCACCCATAAAAAGGAATGAAGTACTGATATATGTTACAATGTGGATAAACCTCAAAAATATTATGCTAAGTGAAGAACAAAATCAGATACAAAAAAGACTTTGTGTGATTCCATTTATATGAAATACCCAGAATAGGTAAATGCATAGAGACAGACAGCAGATCAGCGGTTGCACAGGAGTTGGCTGAAGGAATGGGAATATGTATGAGAGTTTTCCTTTTAGAAAGATGAAAATGTTTTGAAACTAGATAGAGGTGGTGGTTGTGAATGTACTAAAATGTATAACATTGCGAATGTACTAAATGTCACTGAGTTGTAGGCTTTAAAATCATTAATTTTATGTTATGTGAAATTCACCTCAATAAAAAATGTTTTTTAAAAAATGTTTTAAATAAAAAAGTTATTTAAAAAACTCTCTTCCTGCTGAAAATCATAAAGATGTTCTTCTATACAGAAGTCTCCTTTTTTAAAGATGTCTCAGAATGTTTTCTGATTATTCACTAAATTTTTGTGTGCCTTCTTTTCTGCATTAGGGTAGACAAATCTCTGTCTCTGCATGTGTAGAGGACACAATAATGAATAGGGAATCGGAAATTTTACCAGGCTCAAGGGCCCTATGTGTCCCCTTCATAGGTTTCTATCCTTATGGAGAAACATCCACTGCATAACATTCCTGGACTCTCTCACCCCTCTTCACTCCCAGGAAAGGAATTTCTTTGCTGAATGACTTCAGAAGCAGGGACTGTGAGTATGTAGCTTAGTTGCTCCATCCCCTTTTCTCTTTGGGATTTGTCTGGTTGCAGAGAAAATGTGCCACAAGGTAAGCTTGGTTGTAAAAGCTCTACCATTGTAGAGATCATAGTTTTCCTGTGCTACCTGTGATGGGTGGGTAAGTTAGTCAAATTCTGGGATTCAACATTAGGAAATTCTCTCTTGTCACGCACCTAAGTCATATCCTCTGATTCAACAATAATCATCAATAAACCTAATACTTTTATCTTCATTGCCTGACTCCTTTCTTTATCTTCTAGTTTAGAAGTTAGTGTGTGGGGAGGAGTGCACAACCCAGCCAGGAATCCACTGTTCAAACTAGGTGAATTTGTCTAGAAAGCAATTGAAAATTTTCAAATTGGCCATAAAGTATTCAGATTCTCTGTATTAGTCAACTGAAACCAACTCAAGCTGGGAGAGTTTCACATGAAGATACAGTGATGTTTCATTGAAGTCAGAGCAAAAAAGCTATTAGACCTCAGGAGGAAAGTGGAACCAGGAAACGAGAGCCCAGCTGGATTCTCTCTACTTTTTGTGTTGATAGCCAATGTTTTTGCTTCATTCTCTTTCTCTGCTTCTCTAGACCACATGGGGTTGTGTGTGTGTGTGTGTGTGTGTGTGTGTGTGTGTGTGTGTGTGTGTGTGTGTTGGCAGTTACCCACACTGATACAATCAATTGTAGTCATGAGAAGAATCATACAGAATGATATATATATACTATATTAATAATTCAACAATAAAGGTTATCACTAAGAGTGAGGAATGGGAAACAACTGTAGTAGGTTTGGGGGTCTAAGAAGAGAGTGTAAAACTGAATGGGAGAGAGAAGCTGGAAGTTTAAGTATCATAGCACTGGTAGTCTGTGCTCAGGGCACCTGTGAGATCTGTGGTCCTGTACTTAGAGACCAGTTGTCCCAGCTGTAATTGTTTCCCCAGTCAAGAACAGCTGCCGTTGTGCAGATATAACACAGGCAGAGAATTTAGTTTAACCTACATTTTTTTTTTTTTTTTGTCAGTGAGTAAATCAGAGGAAGATAAGATGTTGACAGTATTTTGTCTGATATAGGTAAACCTGCCCCTGTTCTCCTTTGGTTTCTACTTAAATATGTTCTTGTAGAAGCCCCCTGACTTTCTCTTCTAATTTGGGTTTTCCAGGCCTACTGCAGAATTCTCTTCCTGGGATTTCTTTTTAGTGCACACCTAAATTACTGTCACCTTTTCTTGCATCCTACAACTCTTTTTGTATTTTTATCTTATTTTCTCAGAAGAAAATTCTTTAGAAGGAATATTTTACATGTAAAAAATCTGAGACTGTATCTCTAAAGTTATGTTTACGTTACCATCACTGTTGATTGATAATTTGACTAGGTATGTAGAATTCTAGCTTGAAAATTATTTTCCTCAGAATCCTTGGAGTTCTAAAATTCATGATGATATGTCTATTTGTAAGTCTTTTTTCATTTACTCTTCTCAGAATTGGATGAGTAAATTCAATCTTAATTTAAAATAATCTATTTCAGATTAATGCTAACTTAATTTAAATATTACATAGAAACTTTTCCCCAACATACATCCCTTCTTGCCTCCCGTCTTGGACTATTATTGTCTTACAAATTACATCTTTACATGTTGTAATTCCAACAACATAGTTTTATAATTGTAGTTTTATGCAGTTATTTTTCAAAACAGTAGAATTATGAAAAAGCCAATTTCAATCTAAACAGTCATGTCTCTTTGGCTCTGAGAAATTTTCTTCTATTATTTCTTTGATAGTATCTCTTTTTCCCTCTTCTGTTTTCTTTTCATGAAGCTCATACTAGCGAGATTTGCAGTCTGTCTGTATATTTTCTGTTATCCCAACTCTTCTATTATTTCATCAATAATGTTTTTACTTTCCAAGAGCTCCTTTTTCTTCTCTGATTGTTCCTTTTCTATAGTACTGTGTTCTTAATTTATAAATATATTATATTTTATCAATATATTAATTTAAATAATAACACATGCTCCTGGGACGAAACTCATTAGGTAAAGAAAAAAATGTATATTGACACATAAGTTCTTTCTCACCTAGGTCCCAGCCCTAAAGACAATCTTGTTATTGACTTCTTATGAATCCTTCATAGATATTTCATGAATCTTAAAAAAATACAGACACTTAAAAATACATTCTTGAATCTCTTTGAGTATATAATTTCAGTTTTTTTTTTTTCATTCTCTTCTCTTTCCTAAATTATCTTGTATTTTTTGGGAATCGGATATTGTCTTTACCTTGGAATTTTAATTTTATAATTCTGGTTTTCTTCATGTGATTCATTGTCCATTCACATGCAAACATGGACTAAATCATTGTAGGTAGCAGATATGGATTTTCTCCCATTGCAAATGTTAGTGTATTTTCTTGCTAATTCTCATACTTGAGTAGAAAAGCTGCCTATGATCTATGTTTATGTGTAGTAATGGTGGTAGAGAGAGGGTGGAGGGAGTCAACACAAAGGATATATTTTAGAATAAGTGACAGAGAGGTGTCTACAGGCTAGTCAGATGAATGAATAGAGGGGCCAGAATCTACCCAGCAACCTTCTCTCAGGCAGTTTGTTCTATCCGTTTACACAGACTTCCAGTTAATGCTGTTTTCCATCTCCCTTGTCACTCCCACATTTCTGCCAACTCCAAGTCCAGAGACCCTCTAGGTTTTCCCTGGCAGCTCGGCTCTCTCCACACTATTGTCCTTCTTTACGCTGACGCAGAATTGTTTAGGACTACAGCTTCCACCGATTTATAGTAGTTATTAATATCTTCCACCAGATGAAATCTCTCATCTGCTCTTGGTCCCTTTCAGTACATCATCCCTGGAAAAAGTTCTGGGCATTGGTGAATAGTGCAGTTCAAATACTCCAGACTAACCTGTTCTGTCATTTGTTAAGTAACATAAAAGGACAGTCCATGGCAGGGGTGGGTACTTCTCTAGAGAAGGATATATTTTTAATGTGAAGAGATTATAAGTCTTTTCTTGTGGGTTTGGAGACTCATTTGGGTTGGGGGGGGCGGGTAGCTCTAGAACAAGAGAGGTAGAAGAAATACTATTTTTATTAATTTGTTCCTACAGCTTCCTCCACTCCTCATCTGGAAGATTGGTATTTTCCTGAGAGACATCTGGCAGACCTGTCTATTCCAGGGTTTCTCATTAGTTTAGACAACAAGGAAAATGCTCTGTAGTTATTATTTCTTCCTTATAAATACAGCATTTTGCAATAGTTGCAGCACTTTGGATATTATCATGGCTTCATCTCCCTGGAAATATTTCTCATTTCCTACTTTGAAGTACATTGTTCTCTTCTGATAGAAGGACCTTCACTCATTTAGGTTTCTAGCAACACTATAAAATTAGAAGGAAAAAAACTTCAGAAGTTGCAAAACAGATGATTAACAGTAGTGCTGTGGCCTTATTAAGCTGAGGATCTCACACTGTTTATCCATTCACACATGCTTATTGATTTAATGTTTTGTAAATTTAGCTCTTTTCAGTCTCAGCTGATGTGTGGGTGCATATACCAACCAGACTGATATTTATGCCATAAGTGAGAAATAACTTGATAATTTATGAGTGGTGAAACCCAAAGTTGAACAGGTTTTATATTTTCTAAAATGCTGCACATTTTAGACAACTCTCTTCCTAGGTTCTTTCATTTCTAGAACGTAAGCACTTTCTGGCAGAGTGGTCAGGGGGAGAATTATGCAATTCAGTCAGCCCACATTTTCCTTTATGAAGTGTTTCTGAGAGAAATGTGCCCAAGTGATGGGTTTTTTTTTCCCTTGCTTTTGCTTAGCATCTGTGCAGAGGCTGGACATGCACTAATGAGGCCATTCTGGGAGTTCAGTGGCCACATTTGGGATGTCTGAGGGTCTGTGACTAAGTGTCCAGACCATGGAGATGCCATGATGAGGGAATAATTAGTAAAACAAATCCTATGTATTATCTAATATGAGGACATCCCTTTCTTATATGCTCTGTGCTTAACAAAAGAGCTCTCTGGTTTTTGTTTTGTTTTGTTTTGTTTCAAACTAGTGGAATGGATTTGGTTACAAAGGGGAAAAAGAAGTTCCTCCATTGAAAAGAAGGGCACATATCAGTTTGAGGAGGAGAGGTTAGAAGAAAGTTACTTGAAGTTCCTCTTGGAAATATACCCAAATACACACACAGATTTGCACACATTCTTACACACATATTCATGCTCACATATATGTACTTAATGATGAGAAAAATAGGGAATACTGAAGACAAAAAAGGAGCCAGCTAGTCAGTGCCCTCCCCCACAAACTTGCTCTGCTTTGGTTTGGAGATGTCTGTGGCAGCCCAAAGACACCTGACCTGGAAAACTGATTTAAAGTACAATAGCTGTGTCAATAGTTTCTTACCTTCGCAGCAACATAGATTACTCAGAGACCATGGGCTTCAATGTAAAACAGAGACTGCTTTGGCTTAGTTTTGTTTCTGGCTGTAATGGAGGAGAGTACTGGAAATCAGAAAGCTGATTCAAAGATTGAAGCTGAAAATGCGGGGAAACACAAAGGGAGGTATGCAGCAGTCACTGGTCTGTAGTAATTCTGGAAAACAGTCAGGTACATATTAATTTCTTGATAAGTGCCCAGTACCGCTCCTTGGTTCTTGATTCTCAGTTCAAGCTGACAGTGCTTCCACCAGCATAATTCTTTTAAATAGTCTGCAGGTTCTCCACGAATCTTATTAAATTTAGTTTCAATCGTTTTAAGAAAGCCTCAATCTCAAATCTCTTTAAGATAAACTCTCTTCTACCTGGAGTCCTTATGAAGCTGCTGTGTGACAGTATCTTAAAATTCTAAGAAGACTCATGGTTTAACAGAGACTCTTTGAGGTATACCTCTTTAGAAGGGTTTTTTGTTGTTGTTGTTGCTTCTTCTATTTGAGTCTATCAGGTGCCACCTTAAATCATTCTCAGGTTTTTAAAAAAGGATCTTACAGGCCCATCCTAGATTTGATCTTGGCCTGGAAACCATTTCTTAATTTGAGAATAGTTTGTCATTTTAAGAGATTTAGAGAGAACACACTTTTATTTTCAAATCTAAAAAATCCTGGCTCCTTTATACTCCCTCAAATGTTGCTTGAAAATTTAACAATTGCTGTATTAGTTTTTTTTTAATTTCTATGTAACAAATGATCACAAACTTAGTAGTTTAAAGCAACATAAATTTATTCTCTCATATTTCTGTGGATCAGGCATCCAGCATATTTTAGCTGGGTCCTCTGCTCAGGGTTTCACAGACTGAAATCAAGGTCTCAGACAGCTGTCCTCATCTGTAGGCTTGACTGGAGAAGATCCATTTCCAAGCTCCCTTGGTTGATGGCAGAATTCATTTCCTTGGACTATATATATAAATGAAATTCCTGTGCCTTGCTGCTCTCAGTTCTTAGAGGCACTATCAGGTCCTTTCCATGGCTCCCTCACCCTTCAAATCTCTTTACAGAAAAGCACCAATTCCTTTTAAGGGCTCACCTGATAAGGTCAAGCACACCTAGAATAATCTTTTTTGATTAACTCAAAGTTAACTCATTAGAGACTTTAATTACATCTGTGAAATTCCTTCTGCCACACCATGTAACCTAATCATGAATGCAGCACCAAGAGGTGGAGCACATAGGGGCCATCGTAGAATTCTGCCTGCCACAGTTTCTTTTTGGTTCTTCTCTCTTCTCTCATTTTATTACGTATAGCTAAAAAACGCAAGAAGAACCATCAATGCTTTTCCTGGGAGCTTCCTTAACTAGATCATCAATTTTATTATTATATTTTCTATTTTTCACATTCTGTTACTACATAACAAAGGCCCTGTTTCTCCATCTTCCAATAACATTTTCCTCTCTTTCTTTTAGGTCCCACTGACAGCTTCCTTAGGGCTTTTTAGATTTCCACTAACACTCTTCTCAAGGCCCTTTAGGTTTTCACTAACATTCTCCTGTGTCTCTTTCAGCTTCTACCAATCACTAGATGCCAAAGCCAATGACATGAAGTTGCAATGACTAAAACTTAGTCACTGAAAACAACAACAATCTGTTTTAGCTCACAAATCTGCCAGGAAAATTCCAGACATAGGTCTGTGTTTACTGAACCAATTAACACATAAGATGAGATGAGATTGCTCTGTTAGATTAAAATTCTCTGGTTCTACTTTTTAGTCATTAATAATTAGTTATTTGGACCAAACTCCCCACTGAGAACTAGAAATGCTGGAACACACACACACAAGACAGTTAAGATGTATGGGGGAAATACCTTAGGGAGAAGAAGGAAGCCGCAAGAGCTGAGTCTGTTATTTGGTGCCACTATCACATCAAGAGAGATGGCATTTTTACAAGCAGTAGATGAGAAACTGAGCAGAACTTTTAGCAGACACAGGTCTAGGAGGCAAAAACTGAAGTTCAAGGGTTGATGAAGAAAAAGAATCTATTTATTGAAGTGAGTTAGGACTCCAAAGGGATATACACTTAGAGTAGGAGTAAACTGGAAATAAACTAACCCTCTCAGATATTGACATTCAACTTCAAATCATTTTAATTTTTTATAGTAAACTTATGTGGAAACCCTAGTTCATGGTCAATTTCCAGGAGTAAAAGAAAATTCCCTCTGAAGGAAGATAACATGCAGAACTTTAGTTTCCCAATCAAAAACATTTGGGTATTTGAGAAGATAGAAATTAACTGAAAGCCAAGGTAACAAAACATATGTAGATGTTTATTATTTTGTCTGATGGAGTTACTAGACATAAACTTCAAAATATATTCAAGGAACTAAAAGAACAAAATAGAGAATTTCAGCAGATAAATAAAAAAAAGAAGAATGAAACATACTCTACTGGTAGTCCTAATATTAATAGTAACTGATATTAAGAACTTGATGATTAACACACTTGACCTAACTTCCATATGTAGAACAGTATACTCAATAAGTATAGAAGCATTTATCAAAATTAAACATATGCCAGTTTATCAGCTACTCTGGCAAACCTCATAAGGTTAAAATTAGAGAATATATTCTTTGATCATAGTGGAAATAAGTTAGATATCAATAGCAACACCACTACCAAAAAACTAAAAAATTTCCATATGTTTAGAACATTATATAATTCTAAATAACCATGTGACCCAGAGGAAATCATAAATTAGAAAATACTTGAACTAAATAATAATGAAAAACAGACATAATAAAATTTGCGTGATGAAGCTAAAACAGTGCTTAGAGGGAAATATATAGATGTCAAATATATATTAGAAAAGCAAAGAGGCTTAAAATCAGTGATTAAAGTATCTATCTCAAGAAGTTGCAAAAATAAAATCAAATGTAACCCAAAGTAAGTAGAATCAGGGAAATTATAACTACAACAGCAGAAATTATTTAAAAAGAAAAACTTAAAAGAAAGAAGATTAACAAAGCCAAAAAACTTATTCTTTGGAAAGGCTATGATAATTGATAACACCTTGGCATGACAGATCAATGAAAAATAGAGATGGCATATGCCAATAATAAAATGAAACTGGTCCTTCTGATAATAAAAAAGATAATATGAGGTAAAATGGAAAAATTTTAGGTAAAATGGAAAAATTTAGGTAAAATGGAAAAAGATAATATGAGGTAAAATGGAAAAATTTTAGGTGAAATGGAAAAATTCCCACAACACAGTTACTACAAGCGACGCCAAAAGGTAAAAATTGATTAACTGATACTAAAATTTACACGGAAATAGGGCTAATAATAGCTGAAATAATTTTGAAGAAAAAGAACAGAGCTGGAGAAACCACACTACCGAATATCAAGATTTATTGTAAAGCTCCTACAATTGAGGCTATAGTATTTGTACAAGGACAGACTAATAGAGATGGAACAGAATAGAATCAAGCAAAAGACCTACCCACATATGAATACTTGATTTCATGTGAATGGTGGCACAGCAGAAAAGAGGGAGAAGATGGTCTTGCAACAAATGGTGCTGGGCCAATTGGATATCCATATTTTTAAAAACCTGAAAACAAAATTCAACTATTATTTGACTGTTCCCACAGTCATGGTGCGAAGAAATTCTGGAAAAAAAAAAAAAAAAAACCATAAGAAAAAATCTTTATGAAGTGAGGTTGGCAAATTTTTCTTAAATGGACACAAAAGATACTAACCGTAAAAGACAAGATGAATAAGATTAGAATAAATTAAATTTAGGAACTCTGGTTCCTAAAGGAAAATATACTAATAAGAGAATGAAAGGCAAACAACAGTTTTTCTATATTTGAAATTGTAAAAACATAACGAAGGGCTTATATCTAGAAAATAGACAAATAATTTCCATAAATCTATAAGAAAAATATAGAGAATCCTATAGAAAGATATCCAAATGGCAAAAAAAAAAAAGATTAGAAGATGCTCAATATTATTACTAATCAAGGAAATACACTAACTAAAACCTCAATGAGATAGTACTACACTCTCACCAGAATGACTAATTAAAAAGAGTAACTATATCAAGTGTTGGTAAGAATATGGAACAACTAGAACTTGCATGCATTGCTGGTGGGAATTAAATTTGTGAGACCATTCTGGAAAAATGTACAGTACATGTACACATATCTTATGACCCAAGTAGTCCTCTCCTAGGTTTATATTGAAGAAAAATGTTTAAATACATAAACCAAAAGACATGTATGAAAATATTCATAGCATCATTATTTGTAATAGCTAAAAATAAAACATGATAAAAACCAAAGTTCCATTAACTGCCAAATGACAAATACTGTGTGGTTTAATCATACAATAAAAGAATGCATAGCAATGACAATGAATGTTCTATGGCCACACAACATGAATCAACCTCACAAATATACTATCAAGCAAATAAATTAACCCCCCAAAATATGTATATTACATGATTCCATTTATATGAAGCTTGAATACAGGCAAAAATAATCTTGAGTAGTTATTTTTGGGACGGATGAAGGAAGTAGAAATTAGAAGATTGGTCTTTCCCCAGGCTCATGTAGTTTCAACTCACATATGCATAGGTCACTACTCAACCAGAGACTCAGGGAACTCTCTTTTAACCTATAGAGCTTTCTCTGTGCAACTTCCTCCTCTCTGATACTCTGCTCCACAAGTCCTAGCCACCTTAGCCTCCCCAGTGAGACCTACAGGCTCTGTTTGGGGTTCCTCTTCCTTAGCTGTGGCCTGGAAACAGCTTCTAGGCAGGATGCTGGAGCAATTGAAGGGCTCACTTCATTTGTTTGTCTCTTTCCATGGATCATAATCTTGCACTGCCTATTATCCAATGTCTAAAAACCAAATGTTTATGTATTTCTCCACTTTTCTAGTCATTTATGGCAGGATTGTAGTATTAAAAGTGCAAATATTTGGATCTCATTCCTGGGAGTTCTGATATCACTAAGTCCAACATGAGGCCCAGGCATCTACATTTTGAAAAAAATATGTAAAAATGATTCTGCAATGCAGTTTCCCCATTTGTATATGATGAAAAAGAGGCCATTGCAACTTTTCGACAAGCTTGTAGTTCTCTATTTGAAATACTGATGGTCACATTAACACATACATACAGTGTGCATATTCAATTAGCATATAACATCATTTCAACTAGTATGTATTTATTAAGATGTTATTTAATTATACTGGCCATTGAGAACCTATGATTTAAACTCTAAAGTGAAAATATATTCACCATTTTCAAGTACAAAGAGTACAAAGTCAAGTTGGCTTGATATGCATGTCTAATTTTTAAAATTCATGTTGGATATCCCTCTACAAATGACATCTCTGTTCAAGGATTTTTATAATTTATTGATCTTTTAAGAAAATTACTGAACCCACTTACATTCCAATTCTGTAATCTGTAGCAGTTTTTAGATTATGCGAATACACATATCATAATTTGCATACATATATGTTTTTAAACAGTATAATGGCATTAATAGCTAATATTTATTGAGCAGTTATGTGCCAGGCACTGAACTAAATTCTGTATATTGACTATATGTTTTGAAACTCAAAACATCATAAAATTTAGGTCTTGTCATTATCTCCTTTTATAGAGGTTGGTAGCTTGCCCAATGCTAGGAAATGACAAGGTATAGAATTATAAATCAGCTTCGGTTTCTGACTCCAAACTCTATGCATCTAATAACTATGCTAAAAAATCCATGCAGAATCAGAAAAATTCCTCCAAATATTTTGAGATAAGAAAGTCAAAGAGTGAAGATATTTTGGCTAAACTCTTCCCTCAGATTATTAAGATTTTTAAATAAACTTCTTTCACAGAAAGTAGAGTAAAAATTAGCAAATGGGAATTTTTCTAATGATAACCCTTTTCCCTAAAGTAAGCAATGACCTTTCAAGTCAATATTTACTATTATTGATTCAAATCTAAACATACAGTAGGTTCAACTGAAGAAGGAAGTTTTGCCATATCAAAAAACTTTGATGCAGATAAAGAAGAAAATGATTAATCCTGGGGGAATCAGAACTTTGATCCCATGTTTACCCTAGCAGGTGAATAGAAGCAGACATTTAACCAAAGAAGAGTCATCAAAACGAATTAGTGACTACAGGAATCCCTTGGATCAATCTATAGCTCTCCCCATGTTTTAATACCCGTTTGTTTCTGTACTAACGGGATGGGTTCTGTTTAGACATCTCACAATACCATACATTCTTTGCTCATTAAAGCCACAAAGGATGAACTCAATGAAGTTCAGCCATCAGGTAAGGTATTG
>NW_011888888.1:343775-348716 GCF_000151845.1 Pteropus vampyrus | reverse complement strand
ACACATATCATAATTTGCATACATATATGTTTTTAAACAGTATAATGGCATTAATAGCTAATATTTATTGAGCAGTTATGTGCCAGGCACTGAACTAAATTCTGTATATTGACTATATGTTTTGAAACTCAAAACATCATAAAATTTAGGTCTTGTCATTATCTCCTTTTATAGAGGTTGGTAGCTTGCCCAATGCTAGGAAATGACAAGGTATAGAATTATAAATCAGCTTCGGTTTCTGACTCCAAACTCTATGCATCTAATAACTATGCTAAAAAATCCATGCAGAATCAGAAAAATTCCTCCAAATATTTTGAGATAAGAAAGTCAAAGAGTGAAGATATTTTGGCTAAACTCTTCCCTCAGATTATTAAGATTTTTAAATAAACTTCTTTCACAGAAAGTAGAGTAAAAATTAGCAAATGGGAATTTTTCTAATGATAACCCTTTTCCCTAAAGTAAGCAATGACCTTTCAAGTCAATATTTACTATTATTGATTCAAATCTAAACATACAGTAGGTTCAACTGAAGAAGGAAGTTTTGCCATATCAAAAAACTTTGATGCAGATAAAGAAGAAAATGATTAATCCTGGGGGAATCAGAACTTTGATCCCATGTTTACCCTAGCAGGTGAATAGAAGCAGACAGTTAACCAAAGAAGAGTCATCAAAACGAATTAGTGACTACAGGAATCCCTTGGATCAATCTATAGCTCTCCCCATGTTTTAATACCCGTTTGTTTCTGTACTAACGGGATGGGTTCTGTTTAGACATCTCACAATACCATACATTCTTTGCTCATTAAAGCCACAAAGGATGAACTCAATGAAGTTCAGCCATCAGGTAAGGTATTGTCCCATCTCCAAAATAAATGTCTTATTAACTTTCACTAAAAACACTAAGGCAGTCTATGCATATGTGCTTCACAGACTATCATAAAGGAAAGAGTAGGGTATATATTTGTATTACTTCTGTTTTTGTTTTTTTAAAAAGATACACTACTTTCCTTTCCTTTGCCCTTCCACACCAGAAACATTTGCCTGTTTCATAAAACTCAGTATAAAGAAACTTGGCTTAGTAAACTACACATGAATAGAAATAGTGCCCTGGTTTCCACAGTGAACATTAGGGTTGTTCATCTTCTCCACCTCTTACAGGAATTGCAAAGTGAAAGTTATACCAGCCTGGATGTGTAATGAGCACCTGTTTCATTTACTTGTGATATAACTCGAGCTGCTGCAAAAATTGCTTTTGCAGTACAATAAGTGATAAACAAGCTCCTCTTCCTCAAGGCCTAGTAGCTTATCTATAACTATCACTTCATAAATAGATTCAATCTAATTCTCATCTTTTGGTGTCCCCTAGGAAAGCAGTACTGCCTTGGAAAAGGGTAGGAAAATATATGCTCTGGCTCAAACTGCATTGGATTTGGATCTCAACACAACCACACGATAGCTGTGTAATCTTGGGCAAATCACTTACCCATCCCCTGCCTCACTTCTTTATCTGGAAAATGTGAATGACGACAGTACCTATCCAACAGGGTTGTTGTGAGGATGAGTAGGTACTTTTTGAGATAAAATTCAGTTTTCTTTGACTGCTCCAATGATAACTGCAATGATGAATTCTCCAGTACATATCAATCTTATTTGAAATAAGGCAGATAAAGTCTGATAGAGTTAAGAAATATCTAAATCAACTATATTTGCAATATATCCTAGCTAATTTCATCCAGACTCAAGACCCTTTACAAGTCCCTCCTACATGCAGAATATACCATGCGTAGCCTTAGTCAAAAGGACATCATGTATATTCCTCCAAATTCTCAAGTTACTGTAAGTGCTGTGTGGCTTGCCTTTGCAGTTTATCACATATTGTCTTTTATTCAAGATGATACTTTTTACTTATAATTTTGCCTCAAATAGGTCTGAGGTTTTTTTCTTAGAAATCAAAGTTTTCTTGAAAACTTTATACTAAACTGCCTACTTCTAGGTAATTAAGAATTAAGGAAGAAAACTGCATCATTTTTAATTAACATTGTTTTACATTTTTTTTGATAAATTAAAATTAAGCATGGTTTAAGCAAACTTATGTAAAGTTATAAAATGCTAAATGAAGGACTACAAATTTTCAGTTCTAATTATTTAGCTTCATCGTCATTGTGGGAAAATGACATGTTCTAGTATAAAGGCTTTAATTTTGCAACTGTTAAGAAAGAAAACTTCATGTGTAAATTCGATAAGTAAATACAAACATGTAACTGTAGCTGAAAAATGTTCCGTTAAAGCTCAGTATGCCTTTCTGTAAATTTTGACTTTGTTCATGTTTTTGTAAATGAAGCTGTACTTCAGATCAAAAATGGTTATAAAAGATGCTCTTCTCTGACATCATTCCAAAAAACAAACAAACAAACAAACAAACAAACAAAACACTGTGAGCAACTCAAAAGTGGGAACTTTGTATAATAGTTCTTTGATTCCTCCCTTACATTTGGCAGCAGGAGCATCATCTGTCATCATCAACATCATCATCAAATCTCCTCATATCATCATCATCCTATCATGATCATCATCATTGTTGTCATCTCGTTGTCATTGTCATCGTTGTCGTCGTCATCATCATCATCATCATCACATCTTTTCTTATCTCTTCAGCTAAGGCAATCCCAAAAAGGGCTGACAGCTGAAGCCTATCTGCCAGCAGCACTCCCAATGGCTGGGGTAATAAATCTTTTGTTCCTGAAGAGGTATCTGGATGGTACATCAGAATATCCACTATAATTTTCAAAATAGTGGTAGGTATAATAACCATAGAAGGTAGAGCTGGGCTCTCCTGCATTTGGGCAGATAATTCCTATCTGTGATGGTGTTGGGTACATTTTCCTAGTAGAATAGTTTGGATGACCTCTGAAGGTTGACCTTGTCTACTATCAGCCCTCGAGCCAGTGGCAGTTGAGAGGTTTCCTTGGACAAATAATTATTGCCCTAGTGAATCAGAACATCAATACTAACAAAACAGACATCTGTTTGAGCAACCATGTTCAATTACAGGTCCAAAGAATTCCCGATGATTCCTTTCCCCAAACTGAATCCAAAAGAAGCTGAAGAAGAGCTCAGAGCTGGCTCCACAACTTAAAAAACAAAACAAACAATAAAAAAAGCAAAAATAATGAGAAACTCTTTGGGACATAAAAGATGGCTGTGTCTGGGGTGGGTAGATGATGAGGTATGTTCTTTAGCCCCAAATGGATATAAGCTGGCAGGGAATTTTCTGGTTGAGCTCTTTTCTCTCTCTAGATTGCCTTGAGCAGATAATTGTCTTCTCTGCTACAAGCACAGGAACAGTAAGATAATACCCTGGAAGCTCCAGAAGCTATCAAAGTAAAGAATAAGCAGCATTAAATGCAGATGAGCTGACAAATACCTCAACAACCTGCTCCTCCTCAAACCATCCCCATTGTTTGAGCAACTGCAATATTCTTGGATAGAAGCAGTTCCTGGGAAGAAGGACTGAACTCTTCAGGTAGAGAGGATGATACAGCAGTGGCTTAATGCTGGGCTTCAACACAAGGGCCTCTCCACCATGGAGCACTCCCCCCAAGTCACGTGGTATAGCACTCTCTATCTCCTGACTCAGTTGGAGAAAACTAGCCAGGGCCTAATAAGCTTTTGCCCCTCTCTCCAGGTAGACATCACTACTGAATACACTAGTAAGGGTCTGGCAAGAAATGGTGGCATAATCAAACTGATGATTTGTGAAGACTTTAGTAACACTATAGTTTTGTGTGCAGCATATAGCAGCACTCAAGTGCTAGTAACAGGCCTGAAAGTGGAAGGGGAGGTAGGAGGTATCAGAACAGCAAGGAGAAAGTCATTTGGAAAGGGCTGTATTAACTGATCTTCAGTCAAGAACATAGCCATCACCATAGGTAAAGAAGTGAGAGAATAAATACCCTTGACCTCATATTCTTCCCTCTCATCATTCTCCTGCTGAGTCTTCCCAGTGTCTGTACCCAATGGGAAGCCAGAGGACAAGGGAGCCTGTTGATGTCATTTGTACAGGTCACCTTTCAGGGACACTAAGCAGGGTAGGGAAGGTGGAAAGCAGATCAGTAAATTTTCACTATAAAACAAATAATGAAAAGCTTGTACTCCAAAAAGAAGGCAAGGTAACAGCCAAAAATTTAAAACAAATATATAAATAATATTCAGAGATGAGGCGAAATATTAGAAACAGGAAGCAAAGGGAAGTGATTATGAGAAATAGACAACAGAACATAGTGTGATAGAGAATAAAACAACAAATGGATTTAACAGCAGAATGATTACACTCAAAGAACAAATTAGTAAGCTGGAAGATCAGCTCAAGGAATTCTTCCAGAAATATTGAAGAAATAAAGAGAATGGAAGAGTAGTTAAAAAACATGAAAGAAAGGTTAACATTCATCTTGTGGGAGTCCCAGATACAGATAAGGATTAAACAAAAACAAGAATATATTTAAGTAAATAATTACCAAGAGTTTCCCAGTTAAAGAAACATCCAAGACTCCAGAATGAAAGGATTTATAATGATGAATAGGGCACAGAAGGAAAAGCTTAATCTAAACACATTACAGCAAAATTCTAAAATGTCAAAGAAAAAGAAAAACCAGATTTCTCAACAGCAAAACTGTACAGAAGACAGATATATAATCTCTCTAAAGTGTTGAAGAAAAATAACTTTCAACCTTGATACTTTATAATCAACTAATGTATCATTTAAATGCAATAATGTAATAAAAATACTGTGAGGTATACACGTTTCAGAAAATTTACTACACTAACACTCTTTGACAGAACTCTTGGAGTATGTATTCCAGCAAGAAGAGACATTAATATAGGAGGAAGAAATATATGAGAAGAAAGAATATAGTAAGATTTATTTTTGTTTAGTTAAGACTT
>NW_011888888.1:338410-343725 GCF_000151845.1 Pteropus vampyrus | reverse complement strand
GAATAAGCAGCATTAAGTGCAGATGAGCTGACAAATACCTCAACAACCTGCTCCTCCTCAAACCATCCCCATTGTTTGAGCAACTGCAATATTCTTGGATAGAAGCAGTTCCTGGGAAGAAGGACTGAACTCTTCAGGTAGAGAGGATGATACAGCAGTGGCTTAATGCTGGGCTTCAACACAAGGGCCTCTCCACCATGGAGCACTCCCCCCAAGTCACGTGGTATAGCACTCTCTATCTCCTGACTCAGTTGGAGAAAACTAGCCAGGGCCTAATAAGCTTTTGCCCCTCTCTCCAGGTAGACATCACTACTGAATACACTAGTAAGGGTCTGGCAAGAAATGGTGGCATAATCAAACTGATGATTTGTGAAGACTTTAGTAACACTATAGTTTTGTGTGCAGCATATAGCAGCACTCAAGTGCTAGTAACAGGCCTGAAAGTGGAAGGGGAGGTAGGAGGTATCAGAACAGCAAGGAGAAAGTCATTTGGAAAGGGCTGTATTAACTGATCTTCAGTCAAGAACATAGCCATCACCATAGGTAAAGAAGTGAGAGAATAAATACCCTTGACCTCATATTCTTCCCTCTCATCATTCTCCTGCTGAGTCTTCCCAGTGTCTGTACCCAATGGGAAGCCAGAGGACAAGGGAGCCTGTTGATGTCATTTGTACAGGTCACCTTTCAGGGACACTAAGCAGGGTAGGGAAGGTGGAAAGCAGATCAGTAAATTTTCACTATAAAACAAATAATGAAAAGCTTGTACTCCAAAAAGAAGGCAAGGTAACAGCCAAAAATTTAAAACAAATATATAAATAATATTCAGAGATGAGGCGAAATATTAGAAACAGGAAGCAAAGGGAAGTGATTATGAGAAATAGACAACAGAACATAGTGTGATAGAGAATAAAACAACAAATGGATTTAACAGCAGAATGATTACACTCAAAGAACAAATTAGTAAGCTGGAAGATCAGCTCAAGGAATTCTTCCAGAAATATTGAAGAAATAAAGAGAATGGAAGAGTAGTTAAAAAACATGAAAGAAAGGTTAACATTCATCTTGTGGGAGTCCCAGATACAGATAAGGATTAAACAAAAACAAGAATATATTTAAGTAAATAATTACCAAGAGTTTCCCAGTTAAAGAAACATCCAAGACTCCAGAATGAAAGGATTTATAATGATGAATAGGGCACAGAAGAAAAAGCTTAATCTAAACACATTACAGCAAAATTCTAAAATGTCAAAGAAAAAGAAAAACCAGATTTCTCAACAGCAAAACTGTACAGAAGACAGATATATAATCTCTCTAAAGTGTTGAAGAAAAATAACTTTCAACCTTGATACTTTATAATCAACTAATGTATCATTTAAATGCAATAATGTAATAAAAATACTGTGAGGTATACACGTTTCAGAAAATTTACTACACTAACACTCTTTGACAGAACTCTTGGAGTATGTATTCCAGCAAGAAGAGACATTAATATAGGAGGAAGAAATATATGAGAAGAAAGAATATAGTAAGATTTATTTTTGTTTAGTTAAGACTTGGCCAAGACAAACAGCAAAAAATATATTCATAATAATCCAGAACTAAAATTTAGCTGATACCCTTAATAAGATATAGAGTATATCGTGGACTGGATTCTGTCCCTCTCAAATTCATATGTTGAAGTTCCCACTTCCAGTACCTAAGAATGTAACTATATTTGGAGATAAATTCTTTATGAGGTGATTAAGTTAACACAAGGTTATTAGGATGGGGCCCTAATCCATTCTGACTAGTGTCTGTATTTGTAGAAATTAGGACATAGAAAGAGATACAAGGGATACACATAAACAGAGTAAAGGGCTTGTGAGGACCAAAGCAAGAAGGCCATGGAGAGGCCTCAGTAGAAACCAAAGCTGTTGATACTTTGATCTTGGATTTCTATCTTCCAAACTGTGAGAAAATCTATTTCTATTGTTTAAGCCAGCCAGTCTTTAGTATTTTGTTACGGCAGCCCTAGTAAACTAAAACAGTGCACAATACCATTTATTGTCTTTAAAAGCACATGCAGCAAAGCTATATTTTTTTTTTCAAAAAAGCACATATATCTAAATAAATTAAGAACAGTTTGGAAGAATACACACACACACACACACACACACACACACACACACACCCAGTAAGGATGTTTAAAGGGAGGAATGGGAGTGAAGAGAAAGAAGGCAGGCAAAAAAAAAAAAAAGATCAAATAAAAGAAAGCAAATAAAAGAAAGCAAAAGATGGCCTTGAACAGACTAAGGATGCTAGCATGCAATGAACTGGAGTATAATCAACACAGTTCTGTACATTTGAGTCCATCTCCCACCCATCATACCACCAAAGGAGGAAGGAAATTCCATTATAAAAATAACAAGGAGGAAGGGTAAAATTAGAGTGAGGCATAATGAAGCACAAAGGAGGTGGCATGTCAGATTATTGATTAACTCCATTTATAATACAGTAACCAAAGCCACAGCCTTAGCCAGAAGAAGTACTCTATGGGTAGTAGAAAGGAGATGCTCCTGGGTTAGAGTCACAGAAGGTGACTCTGAGAGAATGGATTTCTTCATTCACATACATGATGGGACATTGGTGAATATCAGTATGCCAGGAGTCAGTCCCTGAGACTGGTAATAGATGTGCAGAGATTTAATGTTAGACTAAGACTCTAGCTGATGAGAGGGTGGGGTTACAAACAAAGGCAGAACTGGACCAGAGCTACTGTCTTGTCACCAAGGCCATGAGTATCTTCCATGTGCTTCCTTTTGATTCCTTCCCCTGAAACATCACACTTCTCACTCTCTCAGCTCTTACCAACTCTATTCCAAGTATGGAAGCCCAAAATTTTCCCAAAAACCTACATAGGGAGCTCATTGAGAGACTTTAAGGCCTAACAGTAAATTGAACTCAGAGATAATGCATAGAGGCTAAATCGAAAACATCACCTTAAGTATGAGCTGCTGAGTGAAACAAAATGAACTGGAATGAATTTATTAGGCACAGTAAATTCAAAATTAGAAATTTGGCTCTAATCACTGAAAAAAGTAGATTGTCAGAGCTCAAAAAATCTTTACATATTACCTGGTTTATAAATCCATTTGGTCTTCCTTCATTCAACAACCATTTCCTGACCTACTATGGTCCAGTTATGATGTTAGGCTCTAGTGATTCACTGATGAGTCAAAACATATCAATTTCTTGCCTTCATCAAGTTTTAGTCAAGTGGCAGAGATAGTCAGACTTCTTCCTGCCTTTGAGCCTTCACAAATGCTGTTTCTTCTGCCTAGAAGAAACTTTAAATGAAAGTCTCCTTCTCAAACTTTAGGTTTTAGCTGAAATGTTAGAGGCTTGTCTTAACAACTCTGTCTAAAGTTCAACCTCCACCCCAACACACACGCTGGTATTCTCCTATCATAGCACCCTACTTATATCCTTCATAGCACTTATTACCACTTGTAATTACGTTTATCAAGTTGCTTTGTTCAATACCTAAAGTTTACAGATGATAAACTGAGGTCCAGGGAAATAACGGCATACAGCAAGTAATTATCAGAACCAAGATTAAAACCCCAGCTGCTTAAATATATGGAAACTTTAAGAAGCTATGTGTAGGAAACCTTAAAAAGCTATAGATGGAAAAACCGAATCTCAGTTTCCCATTTATAAAATGTGGGCAATATATCTATCCTACCATGGATACCATGCAATGAAAAGATATAAAGGGCACCCAGACTGGAAAGGAAGAAGTAAAACTGTCTCTATTTTAGGTCATATAGATGACATAATATTATATGTAGAAACTCCCAAGAAATCCACACGCATTAAAAAAAAAAAAAAACAGAGTTAATAAGTGAGTTCAGTAAGGTTGCAGGATATAATATCAATATACAAAAATAAGTTGTATTTCTATATATCAGAAATCAATAATCTGGAAAAAGATATTAAGAAAACGATTCTATTTACAATAGCATCAGAAAGAATAAAATACTTAAAAATAAGTTGAACCAAGGAGGGGTAAGGCTTGTACATTGAAAGCTACAAAATATTGTTGACAGAAATAAAAGAAAAGCTAAGAGAAAGTCATCCCATGTTTATGGATTGAAACAATGGTGTTAAGATGGCAGTTCTACAGATTGAATTGATCTATGAAATACTTATCAAAATCACAGCTGGCTTCCCAAACAATTTTGAAAAAGAAGAGCAAAGTAGAGGATGCACATATCCCATTTCAAACATTATACAAAATTATACTAATCGAGACTGTGATACTGGTATAAGTATAGACATATAAATCAATGGAACAGAATCGAGATTCCAGAAATAAACCTGTAAATTAATGGTCACCTGATTTTGACAAGAATGCTAAGATGTTTGAATAGATGAAAGAAAAGCTTTTTCAACAAATAGTGCTTGGGCAACAGGGTATTCACATACAAAAGAATGAAGTTCAATCCCACCTCTTACCATACACAAAAATTAACTCAAAATTAATCATAGACCTAAATGGAAGAGCTGAAACTATGAAACTCTAAAAAGAAAACATAGGGGTAAATCTTTGTGACCTTGGACTAGACAATGGTTTCTTAGATATGACATCAAAAAAAATTTTTTTTAAGTTCTCAAAATTAAAAACTTTTATACTTCAAAAGACATTATCAAGAAAATGAAAGAAAGGGAGAGGGGAAAAAATGGCATAGATGATAGAGGTTCTGTTCATCCCTCTGGCGACCTAATCAAAGTTGTGACGGAAACAAGGAGCAGCAGCAAAGAAAATTAGCCTGGGATCTTGATGAACGAGCCAAACAACTAGGGAGAAATCCAAGAAAGCACCCTACATCGGCAGAAGGTAGGATGGGGTGAGGACATGGGGCTGCCCAGTCTCCAGTGGCTGAGTGAGATGGAGGCAGCTGCAGCTACAGAAGCCTCTTAAGGGGGCCGCGTCTGCGAGCAGATTTTCGGGGTGACGGACCTGCTCGCTTTGAGCACCAGTGCCGATTAGGCTGCGCGCAGGTGGCACCAGGGACGTACAGGGAGACATTGTTGAAGTGAGAGCTGAGGTGAAACTAGCTGGGTACAGAAGTGCCAGTGGTATCCATTGTTCCCTGTTGAGCCCTACCCCACTACCAGTGCACTGGACATAGCACTGCCATAGCTGTGACATGATCAAACTGGATAACAGAGGTTGCTCCGCCCAGAGGATTCCTTGAAACCCCGCCTCCCTTAACTTGCAGCCCCACCCAAGTCACATCCAGGTGTATCCTTGGTGAGTCAGGTGCTCCTTG
>NW_011888888.1:249953-337174 GCF_000151845.1 Pteropus vampyrus | reverse complement strand
AGCACTGCCATAGCTGTGACATGATCAAACTGGATAACAGAGGTTGCTCCGCCCAGAGGATTCCTTGAAACCCCGCCTCCCTTAACTTGCAGCCCCACCCAAGTCACATCCAGGTGTATCCTTGGTGAGTCAGGTGCTCCTTGCTGAGCAACACCTAGACTCACACTGGAGGCAGCTGGCCTCGGTTTCTAGTGTGGCCTTTTTAGGTAACTATAAGCACAACATCTGTGGATTGCTTGCTGAATCCTAACAGGTGCCTCCGGAGGGGCACAGGCTTGGGCTAAATTTGACCTGCAGTTGAACCCCTCTCAGGACTGTGTCACTGGAGACCTACTTCACAAATCCACACCAATAAGAAAGACCAGGAGACTTAGGAGCTTTGCTTAGCACATAGAAACAGACACAGAAAGGCAGCCAAAATGGGAAGACAAAGAAGCAGAAACCATGTGACAGAACAGAACAGAGATCCAGATATAATGGAGTCAAGTAATCTAACAGATGCAGAGTTCAAAACATTGGTTATGAAGATGCTCAATGAACTTTTGGAAAGTGTAGATAAATTCAGTGAGAACTTCAACAAAGAGATAAAAAAAACATAAAAATGGAAATAGAAATTATAAAAGAGAACCAGTCTGAAATGGAGAACACATTATCCGAGATAAGAAGTATATTAAATGGAATAAACAAAGAAATAAACAAAGTGAATAAAGAAGAAGATCAAATGCCCTATCTAGAGGACGAGAAAGCCAAGGACACGCAATTAGAATGGCAAGAGATAAGATGCCAAGACTATAAAAATAATTTAAGGACTATATTGGACACTATTAAGGCTCCAAATATTCGTCTGATTGGCGTAACTGAAGAAAATCAAGATGTTGAACAGCTGTTTGAAGAAATGATGGTGGAAATCTCCCTAACCTGGTGAAGGAAATGGACATAAAACCCCAGAAAGCTCAGAGAATTCTAAAAATCAGGGATCCAAAGAGGCCCACACCAAGACACATCATATTTAAAATGCCAAAGGTTAAATACAAAGAAAGAACCTTAAAAGTAGCAAGAGAAAAACAGTTAATTACTTATAAGGGAACATCCATAAGACTGGCAGCTGATTTCTCAAAAGAAACTATGCAGGACAGAAGGGCTTGGCAAAAAATATTTGACAGGATGAAGACCCAGGATCTACAACCAAAGATACTTTATCCAGCAAAGCTATCATTTAGAGTTGAAGGATAGATAAGGAGCTTCCCAGACAAAAATAAGCTAAAGGAATTTATCACCACCAAGCCAGTATTACAGGAAATGTTGGAGGCACTTCTTTAAGAAGAAAAAACAAGTATCAAAAACAGGAATAAAGAATGGTAATCAAAAACAGACTCACAAATATAGTGACAATTTGGTGATGGTCAGAGGAGAGGAGGGTTGGGGGGCTGAGAGAATGAAATGAAGGGTTAAAGAAGTACAAATTAGTAGTTGATAGTTGATCACGGGGATGGGGAACATGACAGAGAATGCAGTTAGCATTAATATGATGGCTAGGTAGAGGACCAGGGGTGGGAGGGAGCAATTGGGGGGATAGTTTTAAGAACTATATAGATGTCTAACCAATGTACTGTATGCTTGAAACTAATTTAAATATATGTTTTTTTAAAAAAGAGTAAAAAAAAAAAAGAAAAGATAGCGAAAGACAGCCCACAGAATGACGAAAAGTATTTATTTGCTACTGTAGGACACTTCAGTTGCTTCCATGTCCTGGCCACTGTGAATAATGCTGCTATGAACATTGGTATGCAAATATCTTTGTGGATATGGGTTTTTAAGTTTTGGGGGTAAATACCCAGTGGAGGGATTGCTGGGTCATATGGTAGATCAATTCTTAGTTTTTTGAGGAACCTCCATACTGTTTTCCATAATGGCTATACCAATTTGCAGTGCCATCAGCGGTGTATGAGGGTTTTTTTTTCTCCACATCCTCTCCAACATTTGTTATTACTTGTCCTGTTGATAACAGCTATTCTAACAGGTGTGAGATGGTATCTCATTGCAGTTTTGATTTGCATTTCCCTAATAGTTAGCGATGTTGAACATTTTTTCATATGTTTGTTGGACATTTGTATGTCCTCTAGGGAGAAGTGTCTCTTCAGGTCTTCTGCCCATTTTTTGATTGGATTGTTTGGGGTTTTTTTTTTTTATTGTTGTTATTGAGTTCTTTGTATATTTTGGACATTAGGCCCTTATCAGAGGCTTTGCTTACAAACATGTTTTTTCATTCGGGTGGTTGTCTCTTTACCTTGTTGATGGTTTCTTTTGCTGTGCAGAAGCTTTTTAGTTTGATGTAGTCCCATTCATTTATTTTTGCTTTTACTTCTCTTGCCTTTGAGATCAAATTCATAAAATCCTCTTTAAGTCCAAGGTCCTTGAGTTTCATTCCTATGTTTTCTTTTATGAATTTTATTGTTTCAGGTCTTAAATTCAGGTCCTTAATGCATTTTGAGTTAATTTTGGTGTGTGGTGATAGACAACAGTCTAGTTTCCTTCTTTTGTAGGTGGCTTTCCAGTTAGTTTTCCTAGCACCATTTATTGCGTTTATTGAAGAGGCTTTCCTTTCTCACTGTATGTTTTTAGCTCTTTGCAAATATTATTTGCCCATATACACATGGGTTTATTTCTGGACTCTCAGTTGTTTCACTGGTCTGCGTGTCTGTTTTTCTGCCAATACCATGCCGTTTTGATTATCGTTGTTTATTAGTATAGTTTGAAGTTGGGCAGCCTCAACTGCCTCCAGCCTCGTTCTTTTTTCTCAGGATGGCTTCGGCGATTCAGGGTCTTTTGTGCTTCCATATGAATCTGAGAATTTTTTGTTCTATTTCTTTAAAACAATGCCGATAGGATTTTGATGGGGATTGCATTAAATCTGTATAATGCTTTAGGTAATGTGGTCATTTAAATTATGTTGATTCTTCCAATCCAAGAACACAGAATATCTTTCCATTTCTTTGTATCTCCTTCAATTTCTTTTAATTGGGTCTTATAGTTTATATTATATAGGTCCTTCCAATAGATGATTTGATAAAAAGCTGTGGTACATATATACAGTGGAATATTATTCAGCCATAAGAAGAGATGAAATACTGCCATATGCAACAACATGGATGGACCTTGAGATAATCATGCTAAGCGAAATAAGCCGGACAGAAAAGGCTGAAAACCACATGATATAACTTATATGTGAGAGATAAATCTAAAAGCAACAAACGAACAGGACAAACAGAGACTCATGGCGGGTGGAGAAAGGTGGTAGATAAGGTAAAAGAGGTCAAATATGTAGTGACAGAAAGAAATCTAACTATAGGCGGTGAACACACAATGCAATATATTTATGCCTTACTGTTGAATTATACACCATGAAACTCTCTGGATTTCATTAACCAATGTCACCATAATAAAAATAAATATGATCAATATTTATTTGAAAATCATATATCTAATATCCAGAGTATATAAAGAACTCTTACAAGACAATATAAAAAGATAAATAATCCAGTAAAAAATGAGCAAAGGATTTCAACAGACAGTTCTCCAAGATATAGAAGATAAAGAAATGTCCAATAAAAGCATGAAAAGATGGTCAACATCATTAACCATTATGGAAATACACATCAAAATCACAATGAGATACTATTTCATATATGTCAGGATGGCTATAATAAAAAACATGAACAATCACAAGTGTTGAAGATGTGGAGAAACTGGAACCCCATATATTGCTGGTGGAAAATATAAAATGGTTCAGATGCTTTGGAAAATAGTTGGGAAGTAACTCAAAATATTAAGCATAGAGTTATCATATGTCCCCAAGAGAGTTGAAAACATATATTAACACAAAAATTTGTATATGAATGTCCACAGGCCCAAAGTGAAATCAACCCAAGTGTCCATCAGCTGATGAATGGATAAACATAATGAATGGATAAGCAAATGTTTTATATCCATTTAATGGAATATTACTGAGCTATAAAAAGGAATAAAGTAATGGTCCATGCTACAATGTAGATGAACCTTGAAAACATGCTAAGAGAAAGAAGCCCAACACAAAAGGCTACATGTTGTACAATTCCATTTATATGAAATGTCCAGAATAGGCAAATCCATAGAGATAAGAAAGTGAATTAGTGATTGGTAGGGGCCAGGAGAGGGGAGAATGAGGAGTGACTGCTAATGGGTAAAGGGTTTCTTTGGAGGGTGAGAAAATGTTCTGGAAGGAGATAGCAGTGATGATTGCACAACCTTGTAAATGTACTAAAACCCACTGAATTGTATACCTTAAAAGGGCAAATTTATGGTATGTGAATTATAACAACAAAGAGTTTAATATCTTTCCTGATATAGTGAATAACAACTTCTCACTCTCCCAAACTTTGGTGTTCTGAAACATACTTCACTCTCCACCTCCCATCCTCCACCATCATCATCATGGGGTATCTAATAGGACAGTTATGTTTTTATAAAACTCTACTTCTAGACTCCATCTATTGGTCCCTATAAGTGTCTATTAATTAGGATCCTTCTCCAGGATTTCGAACTTAGGGATGATAAAGAAGCAGTCAATTCTTCATCAGTGTTAGAAGTGGTTAGAGTTAAATCCAAGTTGAAATCAGAAGCTGTTAACATACCATGGGAAGAAAGCTAGTTCACAGTGAGGGGCAAATTAAGCTGACCTCAGAAGGAGGGTGGAATGAAAAACAAAGAACATGTCCTGGGGGCATCCAAGTCCTGATTCCAGAGGTCCTGAACACCAGATACATGTGGGACCTCCCCATAGTTTTGGTGTCCAACTTCCCTGGATTCCATTGAATCAATAACTTGTCTCTCTGCCTAAATTAGTTCTACTACATCGATATACTTTAGCACTGCAAACTTATTGTGAATAACAAATGACTGTAGGTTATGAAAAAGAAAATAGTACTAAGAGCTAACACTTATGGGCCTTACTCTGTGTCAGACACCATTTTAAGTGCTTTAAGTGTCTTAACACAATCAGTCCTCACGACAATCTTAGGAGGTAGGTGCTAGTCTTTTTCACAGATGAAGAAACCAAGGCATAGAAAGGCTGAGAAACTTATTCAAGGTCACACAGGTAGTAATTAGTCGACTATTTCTCAAGCTTGCTATTTCATTTTTTCGTCTCTTGCAGTGTGTTCTTCATCTCTAGAAATTCTATTTGGTTCTTTTTGAGGGTTTCAATCTCCTTGCTAAAGAACTCATTCTGCTCATCTAGTTTTGTTTTTTTTTTTTTTTTCAATTCCTGTGGTAGATCTTATGTGCAGATCCCATGTTTGGACATACTGGTGTGCAGTTTGGGTGTTTTTTGTTGAGTTTTAGATGTTCAGCTTATTGTTGTTTCAAAGGGAGAGATCTGGAGATGTCTCTCACTCCGACATGTTTCTGACGTCCTGAACAACTGTTTTTCACACAGGTAGTAATTAGCAATATCAATATTCTTAATCATTGCACTATGATGCCTTATATAGAGTAAAACACTATATGTGTATAAGTATAATTATTATTTGGAAGAAATTAACATAGGAAGTTTCTGTATTATTGTGATTAACTATTCTGAGATGTGGGTTTCTTTTAAAAAGCAGTATTTCGTATGGAAACTTTCAAGAACTATTCATGACATTTGGTACTTCTAACCTATGATTTCAGTTCTCTGACTTCCATTTATTACCAAAATCCAAACTAACTTTTACAGAGGCCTCGGTTATTATGGATATTTTGGCTTATAGAGCCAGAGAGCTACACACAGCATCTGTCTCTCTGTTATGCTCCCAAAGAAAGAGATGATCATATTCTGATGTTTTTATTATCAGGAAAGTCAGCAAGTGATCTACACCGAGTTCAACTAGAGCTACAGAGTTTGAGAGAATATAATCATGTCATTTAAAATGCATGCGGGGCCTACTATTGCAGCTGTAAATCAAAAAGACAACATGTGTGTTGCCTGGTTCTCCTTGTAGGAGCATCTCTAAATTCATATTAAACTTACAAGCTGCTTTCTCGAGATGAGTAGAAAATCAAATTCTGGTAAATCCCAGTGCTTACCCAATTTATCCCCAGTGGAAGTTGGAAAGTTGTGCGTTAAACTTTACTTCTCCTTCCTATCAGATCTTCTTGCCGAAGGATGTATCAACTTTTTGTTAAAGGAAGCACTCAAGGAAGAGGCTTTTTCCTCCAGTCTATTCAGTCCCCTGTGTCTGATTTCCTACAGAGTGCTAATTATTGGTGGAAACCTGTTAAGATAGAGTTAGAGCATTGGGCATCTTTGTACAAGGAACAGGAAATAAAATTACCACTTCATTTCACATAAATATAAAGTTGTCACCCAAAAGGCAACAACCTGTGCCAACTTCAGTATGAACTAGTGACCCCCCAGGGAGCATGCTGGCTTAGATGTAAGTTAAGAAGGGTGCCAAGGTGGGTGAGGAAACTAAGCTAGCCAGAAAGTACTTTCTCCTCTTGCAGAGTAATATCTGAAATTCCATGATTTGAGTTTCATTCCTTAGTTTAAGACTTTGCTAGGTTATTGAATTGCAATAAATCTAAGGGAAGAAGACATTTTAAATGTTATCAATTCTTTGTATCTTATTATTGTTGAATTTCAGATCCTATGTTGTGACTATGTTTTAGGAAAGGGAAGAAAGAAGAAGAATACACCCCAGGAAGGAGAGATAAGTGACAGGAGTCTAGAACAAACCCAATGTTGTCCAAGTCCTGCCTTGCAGTACCATCTCTAACTGGTCACTGTCTCACTGGATCACTTAGTCACTGAACCAAAGAGGAATCAGAGGGGCTTGGCCATCTCACAGGAAGAATTGGGAAGAATTCTTTCATAAAGAGGAAATCCCAGTCGGCTTCAAGTCAGAAAGAGGCTGTCAGGGGTAGGTAACCTGACAGGGCCACAGAGTCCAGGATAACTGAGAGTCCAGGATAACTGGGACCTGAGCACCAAGAGGGTGCTTTAAATGAGGTTCATCTACATACTATTGTGATTAAATGCTCTCTCTTTTTACTAGTACCTGATTCAGTCAGCTTATCAATCCTATTTACAAGGTGTCTAAAACTGATTTTATGTTCTGTTCCTCTCAAGAATCCATATTGCGAGATTTTAGGTAAGTCTGATGTTTCTGTTCTTATTCTCTGAAGAGTGCCTTGATATATTTCTTTTCCCCAATAGCTTGGAAAATAAAGTTAAGCATCAAAATAATTAATGCTAACTACTCATCATCTAACCCTAAAAGACCCTGAAACTTTTCTAAAAATGATTTGAATAAAGTAAGCATGTCTTAAATTTATTAAAAGAATGAGGGTAGAAAATTGATTTATCATAAAATAATGGTTTTGCATTTGTCACAATACATTAGTGACAGACACTCCAATCTCTAAAAATGCAGACTTTTAAAATAGAAATCATTAAAATCTGTATAGCATTTAACAAATTATCTCTTGATTCTCACAACCAACCCATAAAGGAGATAGGAATGGTATTTACTATGTGACAAATGATGAAACTTTGGGACTATTTTTTTTTCTTTTTTCTGCAACTTTATTTTATGAAAAATTTCAAATAAAGTTGAAGAGTACAGTATAAATATTTTGCTAACTTTATTTGTACATATATGAAAATATTTGTCCTTTGCTGAACATTTTGAAAATAAGTCACATAAACTTTATCCCTAAATATTTCAGAATTTGTCAATTAAAAATGATGACATTCTTCTTTTAAAGGCATTTTCACCCTAAATAAATTAGAAATTATTCCCTAATACTGTTTAACATTTAGACCATGTCTAAATCTCCTCGATTATCCCCTAAAAGGTCTTTTTTTGTTTTTTTTATTACAATATAATTCACATACTATAAATTTATCTTTCAAAGTGTATAATTTAGTGGTATTAGTATACACTCTCATGACTATCTAATTCCAGAATATTGTCATTTCTTCAAGGAAATCCCATTAGCAGTCATTCTTCATTCCCTCCTCCCTCCAGCCCCTGCCAACCATTAATATATTTTCTGTCTCTGTGGATTTGCTATTCTAGACATTTCATATAAATGGGATCATGCAATAGGTAGCCTTTGTCTGGCTTCTTTCACCCAGCACGATGGTTTCAAGATTGATCCATGCTGTAGAATGTATCAGCACTCCATATCTTTTCATAGTTGAATAATACTCCATTGTATAAATATACAACATTTTGTCTATCCATGCATTAGTTGATGGACATTTGGATTGACTCTACTTTTTGGCTATTATGAATAATGTTGCTACAAACATTCATGTAGGAATTTTTGTGTGAACATGTTTTCAACTTCCTTGAGTCTATACTTAAGAGTGTAATTGCTCGGACATATGTAACTCTATGTTCATTATTTTTAAAAACTTCCAAACTGTTTGCCAAAACAGCTGAACCATTTTACATTCTCACCAGTACTGTATGAGGGTTCCAGTTTCTCTACATCTTCACCAACACTGGTGATTGTCCATCTTTTGATCATAGCCACCCTAATCTGTAATGCAGTGGTATTTTATTGTGGTTTTGATGTGCATTTACCTAATGACAAAGCTACTGAGAATCTTATTTCTTATTGGCCATTTATATATCTTCTTCGGATATCTGTCTATTCAAATCCTTTGCTTATTATAAAATTAGGTGATTTGTCTTTATTATTGAGTTATAAATGTACCTTATATATTCTGGATATCAAACCCTTATCAGATATATAATCTGTACATACCTTTTCTCATTCTGTGAGTTGTATGTTCACTTTCTTGATGCTAGCCTTAAAATACAAAAGTTTTCAATTTTGATGACATTTAATCAATCTATTTTTTTCTTTTGTAATTTGTACCTTGGTATCATATCTAAGAAACAATTGCCTAATCCAAGGTCACAAGATTTATCCATGTTTTCTTCTAAGAATTTCATAGTTTTTGCTCTTAAATTTAGGTCTATGATTAGTTTTGGATTAAATTTTCTATATGGTATGAAGTAGAGATCCAATTTCATTTTTTTTTATACATGGATATCTAGTTGTCCCAGCATCATCTGTTGGAAAGAATTCTTTCCCTATTGAATTCTCTTATCACTCTTGTCAAAAATCAGTTGGCCATAAATGTATGGGTTCGTTTCTGTACTGTCAATTCTATTTCATTGCTAATTTCTTGCTGGTCTTAATTATTGTAGCTTTGCAGTAAGTTTTGAAATTGCTAAGTATGTGTCCTCCAATTCTGCTCTTCTTTTTCAAGATTGTTTTGGCTATTCTGGGTCCCCTGCATTTTCAGATGAATAATAATATCAGCTTGTCAATTTCTACAAAAAAGACAGCTAGGATTTTGATAGAGACTGTGTTTAATATTCTAAAAAATTACAAAGAAAGACTTTTAGATGATAGCCAATAAGCTTTTCTAAGCAAAGAGGACAATCACCTTTAACTATTTTAATTGTTTCAAAGGACTAAATGTGGGGTATTTATTCCTGTTTTAAATAACTTCACTTATCTTAAAGAAAAATTACACTATTAGATGCAAAACTGAATTTCAAAGGGTGTTCATGAATAAAGATGTACACTACCAAGTAATCTACAGCACTGTTACCAAGAACTAGTGCTCTTTAATCATCAACTTAAAAAAAAAAAAAAAAGATAATTTTGCAAGGGATTTTTTTTCCTTTTGAAGAAATCTGATTGCTAATTATTAGAGAGAGTACTACATAGCTCTAACAACGCAGTGAGGAACAGATTGAAAGATGAATTTTCAGCAAACGAAAATTCAAAAAGCAACAACCGCACTTCATTCTGTTGGTGTAAGCTCTTAAATGCTAGTTTCTAGAAGTCTGATTGCCTAGGATTTCAGTTAGTGACACTGTCAAAGAAAAAGATTTTTAAATGCTTCCCATTATGGGTTTGCATGCCAAACACTTGCAGTTGATTTTTATCATTGCTCTTTCTCTTTCTCAATGCCTCCTCATCACTCACCCCTACATCCTCTTCACTGAGTGCTTCCTTTTTTGGAATTTCACATATGGATTTTTAAACATATCTAAAATAAAGGTAAAATATATTATTACATAAATAATTGATTTTCTTACATCCAGGTTGACCCATTCTACACCAAGCTCTTGGGTTACATCCTGAAAAATGGCAGAGACCTGTCTGGAGAGTGTATAGATCAATTCAGATGAATGTACACATGAATATCAAGATATGATGCTATCCACCCTTCGCTGACTCTACAACAAGACAGATTTAGGTGTAAAATTTCCTAAGAAAAATTTCCTGGTACTTCTAAAGCAAATTCATCTTCAACAGGACTCAAGATTAATTAGATAAATTAAAATTTTCTCTCCAGCAAATACTATTCAATAGAAGAATAATACTCAAATATACATGTCATAAGTGTGAATTTTGACATCTGCAAAATCTCTTATAAAATAGCTTCATGCATTATATGAGGCAAATTTTAATCTCAAAGTGGCAACTTTCAATCACTCAGTTTGCTTCTGAGTCACCACCTTCTTCCACTGTCAGAGAATCTATGTTTAGAGAAGGAAATTTATTTTAATATACCTATACAGAAAATAAAGAATGTAGTAAACCTAAAAGAAAACTCCAGTAGCATATTCTAAAACAAATGTTACAACTGATATTTTATCTAGTTTTTTAACTCTCTGATCCGCTAGCCTCCCATGTATTACTAAAAAGATGAACATATGTATATTTAATATGTCTGGGATTCAGAAGGTAATATGTGTTAAGTCAAATACCCACTCACACAGATACGTTTACCGTCTCTCATTTTACTGAAAGGTTTAACCTGCCAGTTAGGCGCAGTTTCCAAGAACGTCCTTGTTAAGTCCGGTTTAAAATGACTCAAGCCTAAGCTACAAAATCCTTGTAGAAAGTTATTATGATAAAGTATACTTTTCCAAAGAATTAAGATTTTAATGCTTTCTTTCTTTAACTTGTAATTTTTTATTAAAGAATGTACTTTATGATGGTAGCTTTGAAACTTTTTTTTTCACTTTGACCCACATAAAAAATACATTTTATATTGCAACTCAATACACAAACATGAGTGTGTGTGTGTGTGTGTGTGTGTGTGTGTGAAACAAGTTTTATGAAACAGTACTTGCCCTTACTATATGCAATACACTCTGATATTTTCTATTCTATTACTTTAATTTTGTAAAAATGCTAAGCAACCCACCCAACTGATTTCACAAGTCAGTAATGGTTCCCAACCTGCAGTTTAATAAACACTGCTCAGACAAAGACAGTCTTATCACATCAGAGTAATCCAAGAATCGGACCTCAGTTTGTCACCTGATAACCCCAGCTCTGACTCAACTGCTATCCCACTTTGAGTGACCAAGAAGGCTTATATTCTTTCCTATTTTCTTTCTTCTGTAATGGTATCAGATGTACTACAGGTAAATACAGATGTGCAAAGAGATAAGACTCAGCAATCCTGTAATATCAGTCACAGGCTTTTTAAAAATCCCTTATTTTGAATATAACAATCTATAAAATTGGTAATCAGGTAATCAGCAATCAAGAGAGGGATCTATATTGAAGGAGAAATAGTCCCACAAAAGAAAAATACACATAACGTGTCACGTTCTAAATCTGCTTCTCTCTAGACTCATTTTTTATCCTCTGTCCTCCCTAATGTCAATTTTTTTGCTCAGTAAGTAGAATATAGTTGCCTTCTCTGCTTTAATGTCTGCTTTCTTTCCCAGAAAGTTGCTTTTCTCTTAGGTTCATGGCAGCCTTCCACACAGTCTCATCCCTTCCTTCTCTAGCATTCTCTGAATAATAGAAGCTCTTTTATTCTACCCAGGGCACTAGCTCTCACTTGACTCCTTACTCACTAATCAATCACTCATTGCCCAAGGATTCCTAGTAAACTCTGGCTCCCCTTCCAACCCTGCCAGAACATCTTTTCAGCTTTCATCAAACAAAGGCAATGATTACACAGCCAACCCAGATAAGAATAACAAAACAAGAGGGGTTTAAAAAGATTATTTCATTACAGGCAACACCATAACCTATTGGGTAGATATTAGTCACTGTATCTACCCAGCAGAATATAAAGATTTTATTTGATTCACCCAGGGATTAGGTGAAACTAACTGACTCATAGGGAATTCCCTGCTCCAGCTCTGGCTAGGGAAAAATTTTCTTTAGTAGACTCAGCCTTTCTGTTTAACTGCACATATCACCTTGTTAGTGAGACCGTGTCACTTTTAATCTATTTCATCAGCTGTTGGTTTTGTTCATTAGTTTTACTTTTCCAACAATGAATCTTTCTTTTCTTGTTACTTAGCTACCAGATTAAATACAAATTAAACTTATAACCTAGAATGAAGTAATTTTCTGTTCAAAAATAACTTTTTGGAAGGCATATTTTATTACGTTATTCCTTTTTTAAAAAGATAGTCTACGTAGTATTTAATACCAGGTGGCAAAGCTCAATAAAAAAAAATAATAATAACCTACGTGACTCTTTTGCTTTATTATTTTTCCCTGATTTTAACTAATAGAAATCCATATATGATTTTTTTTGCCTACATAAAGGTATAAAAATAAGTGAAGATCAACCATTATTCCACCACCTACGAATAACCACTGACAACACTTTGGTACATATTCATGGAGACACTTTTTTCTCCCTTATATATATGTCGCACACACAAACACACACGCAAATACAATATTTTTAAAAATTTCTAAGGCAGTTGTCTTTGGGTGGTTGGACTAAGGATTATTTTTTCCTGCTTCTTTACATCTTTCTCTGCTTTCCATATATTTTTTTTAATAATGTCCATGCATTGGTTGCAAATCACACACAAAAAAATCAAAAACTAAAAAGATTAACTGAGGAGCCATGATCATGTAGCAGGGCAGAGGGATGGCCAAGAGGTAGGCAGGGGCGTGGACAAGGGGAAGGAGTGCAGAGGGATGGGGGAAGGGCCAGGAGTGCAGAGGGATGGGGGAAGGGCCAGGAGTGCAGAGGGATGGGGGAAGGGCCTGCAGAACCTAAATCTCAGTTCTTGCTGCTGTTCTCTCCGAACTTTCACACGCGGGCACCTTCACAGTTCGCTTTCACATGTTTATATTTTGCAGGACTTTGATTAAGAGCTGACAAAAAGAAAATAACCTAGATCTTTTGCCAATGTAAAGAAGTGAGGAATAATTTATAAGTATTTCCTTAACTTCTGCTGGTTGGATCATTATGAAAATCCCACTCATAGATAGGATGTAGCTGGCAGGAAAGATGTGATTATTATCTGTCTTCCGCCATCAGGCTCAGAGAGGAGGAAGTGCACAAATCTCTGCAGGACTAAAACTGACTCTCCATAGGCCACTATTTCAACCCAACTCTGTTAAATTACACTCCCTCACCAATCCTAGGAAACCACCTCTTTCCCTAATGAAGCATTTATCACCCTCTCCACACGGAATCTACAGCCTGCTCCCTCTCCTGCACCTGCATCAGCCCATCTATCTCTTCCCTTTGTATTACTTTAGGAGGGAGGCTTGTTATATATTGCTTGTATAATGTTTTAATCATGGATTATGGGTTGCTTTACAGCTCCCTGAATGCTTTAGCAAGGTCTCTATATAAATAAAATTATTATTATTAAAGTCAATTAATCAGAGGCACAATTCACTTTTCAGTGTCTGACATCCTGAAAGCTTACTGATGTAAGAGTCTTTGTTCACATGCAGTGTAACAACATTTTTAGGAATCAATAATATAGACCATGGTATTATAGAGGTCCTTAATTAGATTGTAATTTCTATATACATATGGATACATTTCTTTTTGTTGACCTGTTAAGGACCAATGATTGATCAGTAGTGAAATAAGATATGCTGAGTAATTATGTTTAGGAAGTGCTGGTAAGACTTGTCTTATAATTTGCAAACTATTTTAATTCATACTCAGCAAAAGAAAGAAGGGGAGAAGCCGCTCCTTGCATAATTAGAATCTCTAATCCACCTCAATCTCTATTTGACAGGTTCTCTGGAGTAGTTAATAACTTGATTTTTCTTTTTAGTAAACTTTTTATTGAAGCATACATAACACACACAGAAAAGTGTGCAAATCATAAATGTACAGCTCAACAATTTTCACAAAGCAAACAAAACATTACCACTCAGATCAAGCAATAGAACATGACCACTCCTCAGAGGCCCCCTTATGCCACCTCCCATTATTACCCTTACTCAAAAGTAACCCTGACGCCTGCCCCGGGTTATTTTGCCTATTTTGTAACTTTTTATACATGTAGTCACTCAGGTGGTATTCTTCTGTGTCTGTCCAAAGATTTGGCTTTAATGGTACTTAGGTTTTTAATTTAGTTATTAAGTACCTGCCATGAGGCAGGAATTATATGAAGACCAGGGACTATAAAGACCTATTAGAGACAGTACCCACCCTTGACAGTCTTTCAGTCCAGGGCTGGGGGCGATGACAGATATATGTACAGATGGCGGCAGGTGTCTGTTAGTGGTTCTATGAAGGAAGACAATGGGGTTCCAAGCGGATGGAGCTTGGTCCCACTGAGGTTCAGTAGGTAGATTAAAAAGATTCCCAAGGTCTTCTGCTCATTTTTTAGTTGGAGTGTTTTTTTGTTGTTGAGCTGTATGAAGTCTTTATATGTTTTGGATATTAGTCTCTTATCAGAGGTGTTGTTCGCACATATCTCCTCCCTTCAAGAGGTTTCCTCCTTGTTTTGTTGATGGTTTCTTTTGCTGTGCAGAAGTTTTTTAGTTTGATGTAGTCTCATTCATTTATTTTTTGCTTTTTCACAGACACTTTTCCCAAGAAGACATACAAATGGCCAACAGACATATGAAAGATGCTCAACTTCACCAGTTACTAAGGAAATGCATATCAAAACCATAATGAGATAC
Organism: Pteropus vampyrus; assembly: GCF_000151845.1. Lineage (NCBI taxonomy): Eukaryota > Metazoa > Chordata > Mammalia > Chiroptera > Pteropodidae > Pteropus > Pteropus vampyrus. The sequence continues at coordinate 322,192 of NW_011888888.1, read as the reverse complement.
AACCTCGCACTTGTAAGAATGACTATTATCAACAAGACAAGTAATAACAAGTGTTGGAAAGGTGTGAGAGAAAAGGAACCCTCATACACTGCTGCTGATAATGTAAATTGGTACAGTCACTGTGGAAAACAATATGGAGGTTCCTCAAAAACTTAAGACTGGAATTACCATATGACCCAACAATCCCTCTTCTGGATATCTACCCAGAAGATTTGAAAACATTTATCCATAAAGATATATGCACCCCGGTGGTCATTGCAGCATTATTCACAATAGCTAAGATATGGAAACAACCAAAATATCCTTCAATAGATGATTGGATAAAGAAGATGTGGTAAATATATACAATAGAATACTACTCAGCCATAAGAAAAGATGAAATACTGCCATTTTCTACAATATGGGTAGATCTTGAGATTATCATGCTAAGTAAAAGAAGTCAGACAGAAAAAGTTGAGAACCATATGATTTCTTTTGTATATGGGATATAAAAGTGAAAGCAGCAAACAAATCAGACAAACAAACAAAAACTCATAGACACAGACAACAGTTTAGTGGTTATCAGAGGTAAAGGGGGTCAAATATATGGTAACAGAAGATTTGACTTTGGGTGGTGAACACACAATGCAACATACAGATAATGTATTATTGAATTGTAGACTTGGAACCTATATAATTTTATTAACCAATATCACCTCAATATATTTAATTTTAAAAGTACTCTCTAAAAAAAAAAAAAAAACCCGATGTCTATCTTGATACTTGTTATAAATTTTTAAATTCTCTAAGGACTTGAGTAGGAAGACGTAATAGTGTTGTTTGGACAATTATTCTGGAGGGACTTCTTGGGTTGTCGCTGGAGTCCTTCCTTTTCAGCTCATTCCATTCCTCCCCCTTTTTCTAGTTCTATCCCTGTCCTTCTCCTTTTCCCCTCCTTCTTCCCTCTTTTTGGTCTCCTTCCCATCAGGATCTGCAGGTTCTTGTCCCACATCTGCTCTGGATCCTTCTTTCTTGACTGACCCTTTCTTCCAGGGTGAGAGGAGACAAAAGCTTAAAGTGTCTATGCTTGTAATGCCCACTTGCCTTCCCAAGAGGGTTAGTGGGCTCATAGCACTCCTGGTGGCTGAGGGATGAGCAGTGGAGGAGATAGATAAAGAGAAAGATAAATATGGGTGGAAGATGAACAGAAAGGACAAGCAAAATCATTTCAATCAATTCTATTTGGTTTCCCATGTTGAGTCCTGCAGTCAATTGAATTGAGTTTGGCTGATTTAATATTTATTGTGCTCCTTGTACTGTTGCTAAGCACTATTTAATTTCAGATACTGAGGTGTTGTGGATCGAGTTTTGTTTTGTTTGAGCTCCTGTAAATCCATCCTTCTCTAAGAAAATCCAAAAGGTGTTTGTGGTGATTGTCAATCCACTGAGGGGATGCTGCTCTCGTGTCTCCTGCCAGAGGGAGGCTCTATGTTCAATGTCAATAAGAGACCATTTAAAACACCAGCAAGGGACTTGGACCTCCTATTTCACCATTACGGCAAAAATCCCCAGCCTGTAATTCTTTTTCATTTGATTCCGACAGGGTGGATTTTGTATTTTACCCACTGGCTGCCTAAATTGGGAGACTTGGCTGAAAATGAACTGGCTAGAGTTCAATACAGACAAGATAAATGCACAGGGTTGGAAAACTACAGAAATTGGAAAAGATAGCCCTGATCCCTCTTTACATGGGATTTTCTACCAGGAGATGTTGGAGTTTCAGAGGACAGACTGTGACTGTCATTTGGCAAGTGTTAGGTTATGTTAAGAAACAGAGTAATGAGATGGTGAACATCAAAGGGCTTTAGATCAAACCATGTGAGTTTAAATCTTGGCTGCATCAACTAGCTGGGTGACCTTACGCAAGCTGCTTAAACTCAAAGGCTCTTTATCAGTCTTTTACTTGGGATGGCAAAGCAGGCCTCACAATTGCTGTGCTGGAATTAGTGAGATCATGCATGTGAAGGACTTGGTGCAGGGTTTGGCACAGAAACTCTAGTGAGTTGTGTCTTTAACTCTTCTGGATGGGATTCTGTTTTAAACCAGAGGATGCTTGCTGATGTGAGTGCCCTATGGTAAAAGGCATATTTTTGAAGGGACCATATTTTATGTCTCATTGGAGGTTAGATTTCAGAAAGGACATGGTTGAAACTCAAAAAATGTAGCTCCCTGGTTTGCATGTCTGATGTACAGATCTCAGGGAAGGCCAGAGGTCCCATGACCTCTACAACAGATAGAGTGTGAGATCTGGTCTCACTGAACAGTCACTAGGATCCAGACCTTGAATGAAAAAGGACTGCTCCTAAAGAAGCATCTCCTTGTGCTTCTTTAAGCTGGGCATTTCAATAAAAATCAGAAATAATAACTTAACCAATATAGTAGCTTAAACTGCTTATACTCCCACTGAGGCATAAAACCAGAATCAATATCGTTTAATACTGATATAGCTCTTTTAATAGATAGTAAGTAATGATAAAGTGCTGGAGTTATTTGCTGATTATTATCTCAAAGAATGTGTGGGAGAAAATTACATGCATGTATCTTGTAATATCCTTTTCATGCCATAAAACATTTATTTAGAGCCTGTATTATACCTGGAATCATGCCTTATGCTGGAGTTAGAGATGAGAAAAGACATAGGCCTTGTCCCAAAGGAGGCCACAATCCAGGGTTTGAATTCATGGGTGTTTCTCTGGAAGCACAGCTTTGAAGTTGTAATGATAGATTAAAAGATTTGAGACAAAAACAATTGATTTCTCTTTTTCTTTTACAGGCTACATCCCCATAGGCCAGGAAATCCTGTTAGCTCTACCATAAAAATATACTAGAATCTACCACTTCTCACCACTCCTCTACTACAAACCAAGACCAAGTAAGTTATCATCTCTCATTTGGAATAGCCTCTCCCATTACATGATTCTAAACACAGCAGACTAAGAGGCCCTTTTAAAGTGTGCCACCCCTATACTCAAGGCCCTATGCTCTATGGTTTCCTATTTCACGCAGAATAAAAGACAAAGCCTTTATAGTGGCCCTAATTGATCTGGGTTCCCATTCCTTCTCTGAACTCATCTCCTATCGCATCCACTTGACCTCTCTGCTCTACTACGCCAGCCTCCTTGCTGCAACCTCACCCATCGTCCCAGTTACCATACCCCAGGGTGTTCATACAAGCTCTTCTTCCATCAGCCTGGACTATTCTTCCCCATAAAGCCACACGATCTTCAAGCTCTTATTCAAATGTCACCTTCTCAATGAGGCCTACCCTTACCACAGTATTTTAAGTTCCCTTTCATTCTCTCTCTCTTTTTCTCTCTCTCTCCCCCCCATACCCTCTCCCCCCACCTCCACTCCCCTCACTCCACCCCCCCTCCACCTCACATGCACACGCGCACACACTTACTCACCAACTCTGGCACTAACTTGCATTTCTATCAATGACTTACTGCTCCATATTTGTGTAATTGGCTCACTTATTATGTTTATTGTTTATTCTTCATCTCCTTCCACTAGAATGTAAATTCTGTTTTTGCTATTTTATTCACTAGTGTATTATAAGCACCTGGAACACTTAACAATACATATTTGTTAAAAAGACGAATTAATCACATAATCAGGGTAGGAAGATACCTTGGAAATAATCTGACCTCTATCACCTGATACCTCAAACTTTTCAGGATGCATCTAATATACAATCTGAGGACAATCTGTACTTCTGTGCTTTAAATTCAGTTCTGCTAAGAGTATACACCTTGACAAATGGATTTATTTACATATTTCAATTTGATTTTAACCAGTGCTTCTAAAATTATCTGAATAAAGGATCTTTTAAAAAAAATTCCAATCGGCAATGAACCAGTACTTATATATATTACAATATAAATTAATTACTAGAAACTTAAGTTTAAAATAGACATAATAGTAATAATAAATTAATAATAAAATATAATGCATTATTATAAGGAAATACAATTACTCTGTCAAATCACTACAAAAATTTTCAACACTTACTCTTAATTTCCGTCTTTATGTCATTGCAGGCAAGTAACAACAGTTGGAGAGACATGCTTTAAGGAACTCCAGTCTAGACTCTGCTTCAGAATTCAGTCTTTTCTCCTGCCCATCCCCAAGCTTTTGGCATGCCCACCCCCTCATGCCCTCAAGTTAAGGAGGTTTTGGGCCTTTATGTTTTGCTAACTCTGTCCACAATTTCTTTCTGGAGAAGGCCTCCAGTGGCCTGCTATGGAATCCTTGAGAATTCTAGTTTAACAGAAGCCCAGTGAGTTGACCTTTGGAATGTGGGGATAAAGTCTTAACATTTATCCTTCTGTTGAGGAATAGTAAGGCTAAATTTTTTTAAAGTTTATTTTATATTTCACTATGCTCACTGTTAGTAAAAAAAAACATATTTCTCAAAATGCAACATGCTTAATACAGTTTGTATGTATGGTACCTGGGAACATCTACAAATAAGTCTAAAATTTAGCCATATGTATAAATGCAGTGAAAAATATATTTCTCTTATTTCATAGCACTTAACAGTCTATTATCTGAATACAATAATAATAAGAATTATAACCATAAAAAGGATGTGACCAGTTTAAAACTGCTGAATATGTTCTGGGGGAGGAAGTAGAAATATAATTTGGAAAATAAAAAAGGTGGTGAGCTCATATTTCTCTAGACATTTAAAAAATATGACACATGCAGCAGAGCTCACATTTCAGTACATGTAATTTCTTAACAATAACCTGATTGAGCTTTTGTAAAGTTAACAGGCATTTGTTTTCAGTTTATGTACAGGACTTCTCCATGGAGATACATCCATAACACGAAGGCATCCAATATAGAAAATGACATGCAATGCCTTTATTCTTCCCATTTAATTAATGCTCTGACAACCACTTGGCAGAGCTTGCAGTGGAGAGGAGGCTTCTGTAGGGAACTGCAGGTTACAAGCAGTAAGGAAACTGTCAAACTGTTACTGGGATCCAACGTATCGAAACCTGAAGCTAACTTTGCAGCATCACTGGAGGTAAGTTTCAAGAACAAGCAACTTGAAAAATTGGGTTGTTTAGTCTAAGAAAAAAAGAAAGGTGATAATAATGGTAGTTGTAATTTTTGATGCATTTCACATTTCTAGAAAATGGATTCCCACCTTTAAAAAAAAAAAATCCTAATACCTATCCAAATCATTTCGATTTTGCTGACTTACCCACATTTGACTAATTCCTAGGAAAAGTTGGACTTGGAGCACTGCCCTATTTCTTAAGGATTAACCACGTAATGAAGAATGGAGGCTTCCTGGAATTCCCTGTGTCTGGCTAGAGCCCTGCATGAGCCCTTCTCACTCCATGATACCCAGTGCCTCTTACCAAATATGGACGAGCGGTGAACTGGGCTGTTCCCCAGAAAACAATGGCTGAATGCAAAAATGCTTCTTACCTATAAGAAGAATTACCTGAGGGACTAAAGTGTTCCAGGAATTTGAAGTTTAGAAGACAAAGTTGCAGCACAGTGAGGACTGAGGATGGGAGAAGAAATAATAGCAAAAATGAAGAGTTAAATAAGGCCAAGAGAAAAGGCAGCTTAACACAAGAGAACAGGTTAACCTGGGCAGCGTGACGGAAGCTGTTAAGAAACAGTACAATATGGTCAAAACCAGGGGACAAGGTTATTTCACCACAGGATCTGTGAACTGAGTGGTGTGAGCCCAGTTAGGTGAGGCTCCTCTGCCAACCAGACCCCTCCCTCACTCTTCCTAAAGAAGAAAGCATTCCTTGCCTCCAGGTTTTGCTCACCCCATTCTTCCCCTTAACATCTTACCAGTTTTTCAGTGCCCAGGCCATATGCCATTGCCTTCCCACAAAGATATATGGAGTGTGTCCACTCTGTAGAGGTTCCTTGCCTATTAGTCACTTAGTAGCCAGTTATCAGATCAACTGTCACAGTATCACAGTACTTGAGTTCAGTAACCCTTATTTTATATAATAATGGCTTCAAAGCCATTCACATGACTTTTATTACAATATATTGTTATAATTGCTGTTTTATTACTCATTATTGTTATACTCTTATTATGTCTAATTTATAAATTAAACTTCATCATAAGTCTGTATGTACAGGAGAAAAAAGTATATACAGGATTTAGTATACTATTTGTGGTTTCTGGCATCAACTGGGGTCTTGAAATGCAGCCCCTGCGGATAACGGGGGACTACTGTAATTACAGTCCTCCACACAAAGCCTCATGCCCCGGCCCCAAGTGAAGACTTTGTGGACAGTTACTGTGCCACTGTATGATGGTAAGGTCAATTACCTTTTCCCCATCACCCAGCACGTATTTTGGCATTATAGTTTCCTGGGGCTTCTTGCATTCAACAAATGAATCAGTAGAACTTGGTTATAAAGATACTGTCTATAAGTGAGATATCTGAATTCATCAAGGACATGGCTGGATGATCTTTAAAGTAAGTGACGTCAGATAGAGAAACACTCTGGGTGCCTCTTTCTTTGTTGATATTGTTTTTTTGTTTTGTTTCGTTTTGTTTTAAATGCTCATGTTGGTTGTTGTTTGTATTGCTTATTTTCCACTTATATATATATTCTTCCTGCCCACTTATAATTTAATTTTACTGCTACTGACTTGGATTTGCAATCAGAATAATTATCAAATGTCATTAACGTACCATTTATTCCACAGAGCACGTTTACAAAATTAGTTCACACACTTATCCTAAGCCCCAGTCTCCACTGAGCACTCTTCACCCTTTAGTATGCTGATATTGAATTGACCTTTTATGATCATAATATTTTAATCAATACACTTTTAGATGTATTAATTTACAAGAACTAGTTTGGAAAGGCTTTATTCAGATAATTTTATTTTAATATAGACATCTAATGGTTCTTCTTGATTAAGTTGGTGAATTCACAAATACAAGGCTAGGATGTTCAGTAAATAGTTTTCAAACCCTTACTGTGTTCTCAATAGGTCCATTACATTGTCTCAGCATCACAAATCATAGATTTTTTTAAAGTAGCATCTTATGCTCGATGCATTTTCTTCCTCTCACTGTCAACGTTTAAAACAGTCAGATTCCCATGACAACCGAACCCCACAAAGTCCCCACTGGCTGCTCATGGCTTATGGAAGACTATAAACCCAGCTGAGATTGATTGTGAGGTCACAGGTTTCAGGGGTGGCCCTCACCATGATCAAGAGCATTTCCAATGGAGAAGGAAACATGCCTGGCTTAACCTGTCAGCCACACCTGCCCGTTCCCCATACATGAACTTTCCTCTCTGAATCAAAGGCAAGGCTTCAAATGAGAAACAGACAAGTTCCTTACCACAAACGTTTTGGGGCCCTTTGGAATACAATATAATGCAAATATGCTGACTCAGTGTTTGGCAAAGGTAAACTAAAAGACCCTAAAATTGATGTTTGTGGTGCCTACATTCCCGTTAACCAGGATGCCAAGGTTTATCTAAAGGATTCAACCGGCGACATATATAGTTTCTAGGGAGCAAAAGTATTGAAAATATACTGATCAAAACCTAGCATCACCAAATTTGTAGCCATGAAATAATGGAATATAGTATGGCTTGAGTTTGAAACCTGGCTTTGCATCTTCTTTAGCTGTGCCTTTAGAAAGACCTCCGAAGGTTAACTCCTCCGAAGTTTTGCTTTTAGACAAAAAGAATATATCTTCCTTGCAGAGTTGCTGAAAATGCAGAACATTTAAAACCTAGGAAATTTAAACCTAGAGTTTGCTTTTCCCCTCTTTTTTGGATTTTTGCCTTTTGTTTTGCTATTATGATTAAAACCACTTTAAACATTCAAATATAGCTGGGGTGGGTTTTTTTTTTTTTTGGTTTATTTGTTTTTGTTGTTTTGGTAAATAGTGGTTTTCATTTCTCTTGAATAAAACCTTAGAAACAGAATTGCTGGGTCGTGTGACTATGTATGTTTAACTTTTTAAGAAACTGACAAACTGTTTTCCTAAGTAGTTGTACCATTTGCATTCCCAGCAACATCAACATAAAAGAGTTCTGGTTGCTCTGCATCCTTGCTAGCGCTTATATTTTCAGTTTGTGTTGTTTGCTATCTTTAGCTAATCTGTGTGTAATGGTGTCTCAATGTGGTTTTAACTTTCATTTTCCTTCTGATTAATGATGTTAACTTAAGCATTTTTCATGTGTTTTCTGCCATCTTTATATCTTTTATGATGAGGTGTCTGTTGAAATCTTTCGTCAAATTTTTAAAGAGTTATTTTATTATTATTGATTTGTGTGAGTTTATTACTTAGGGATACTAGCCCTATATGCTTTGCAGCTATGATTCCCCAGTCTGTGGCTTATTTTTCCATTTTCTTAACAATGTCTTTGAAGAAGAAAATTTTTTATTTTAATAAAAAATGACATCATTTTTTTCTTATATTGTTTGCAATTTTTGTGTCCTAATAAGTCTTTGCCTAACCCAAGATCATGAAAATTTATTCTTATGTTTCCTTTGGGAGTTATATAGTTTTAGGTTTTAAATTTAGACATAATAAATTTTTTATATGATTCAAGTTATTATATTTTAAGGTTTTGTTTTGCATGTGGATTTCCAATTTTTCCAGCATCATTAATTGAGAAGACTATCCTTTCTCCACTGAATTATCTTGGTACCTTTGTCGAACATCAATTGCTCTATCTATAATCAATTTGTGTTGGACAAAGGTGCTCAGATAATTTAGTGGCTATATATATATATCCGATATATATAATAGCAATAACATATTTTTACATTTATATTTTTTATATTTTATATATGTAATAAAAATAATATATTAATCAAACTTATGAGCATAAAACTGTTCACAATATTCTATTTTTATCTCTCAGTATCTGTGAGATCAGTGATTATATCCTTTCTATCATATAGTAATTTCTGTCTTTTTTCTTGGTTAGTTTGACTACAGGTTTATCAATTTTGCTGATGTTCCCCTAGTGGTAAACAGATTTTCTTTTTTTCTGTTCCTTTCCCCCAGCTGCAATGTGACCCCAAAGATTATTAGATTTGTTTCCTTTCCCCCAGTGGTTTATGGCATTTTTCATAGGGAGGTAGAAGAGAGGCATATGACTGGGGCTTCATGCCTTTCCATAGCAGTTGGTTCTTCCTTCTCCAGGTCTGCAGTGAAGAGGATTTCTTCAGTCTCTTGCTTGCCCTGCCCTCAACCTTTCTTGTAAACTCTTGGAGAAGAGCCTCTGAGTGTATACAAATTCATCTTAAGTCTGCATCTCCCAAGAATTCTATATTCTCATAACAGCCCATACTCGGTCTTTAACAATTTGTTTAAAATTTTAGCTGTATTCTTCTTACCAGATTATATGACACCTAGCATCTGGCCCAGGTTAAGCAAATGCTCATGTCCTGTTTTTCTTTGATTTCAAGTCACCTGTCTTTCCTTAGATTTTAAGCTAGTTGGTTGCTCTGTCACCTCAGCTTTCTGATGGACTCAAGGGAAGTCACAATTTTGTAGACTTATCCTTTTCTTCTTGTAGAATAGTATCTTGGGGATACTCTGTGACTTTTTCTACATACACAGCTTTTGATCTACCTAATGCAATTTTTTCAATATCTATCAGGAATGGGATTCACATGCAATTCTCATTCACGTATGATGGATAATCATATATATTCACAATCTTACTGCAGGGTTATGCTAATTCTTCTGCTCTCTGTTACAATATACCCAAAGAGAACTGAACCATACATAAAACATCATATTGGTCCACTGTGTTGACAATGTGGTATTAATAGTGCCTGTTAAGCAAGAACCTGCAAGGAATCTAGATGCCTTAGTATGACATGTCCCCAGGTACTGGATGGGAAATAAGCCTCTTGAAGATTCAGAAGCCTTTCACATCAGGGTCTTGTGGTCTGGGATCTCATGAAGCATCCCTTCCAAAGTAGTTATTGCACATGCACCTTTTATTGCTGACAATAGAAACAATGCTTCTCAAGCTTCTTCAGATTCTGGGAGCAACATATACTATTCCTATCCATTAATCAGTGATATGAAGGGCTGCTATTCCTGAGTGGGGAGCAGAGCAGGAAAGAGGTCTATAGCAGTTCTAGGCTATAGGACAAGCAACCCTGCAGATCTCATTGTAATAGAACCTGTGAGAGAGAAGGATGTGGTGTAGAGCCTCTGTGGTGTAGAGTTCCAATAGCAGAGGTGTAGCTTCCCTTCAAGGCCAAAGCAAATAGCTCTTGGCATGCTACAGTGTTTTGGCAGAAGCTGAGCAACTAACTATGGGATTTCAAGTGTCACATGGCCAAAACTACCCATTTTGATTAACTAGGCATTCTCAGACCCACTAATTCAGCAACAGCTATCCATATCTAAATGGAAGTGATACAGTGGCGATCAATCTCAAATAGTTCCAGAAAGCATAAGAAAGCACAGAAACAGGAAGCCCAGATCCACAGTTGTACCAATGACTCTCCCTCAGCTCATATCTATGACTTCATGGTAGGTTTCCCTATGATCAACTAATGCAAGAGAAAAAGGCTCGTTTTGTTTCATGGATGGGTAAGCTCTGAATGCTGGTGCAAGTTGAAAATGGGCTGTTGTTGCATTAGAGCCCTACTCAGTGGAAGGGAAAGACAGTGGTGAGTGGAAATCCTCCCAGTGGACAGTTTTGAGTGTTCATCACTTTATGTGGAGAGAGATGTAGCCCCAGGTAAGGTTATAGTCAGACTCAGGGGCCATGGTGAATGGCTTGGCTGGTTGGCTAGAAACCTACGAGGAACAGATCAGGGACAACGAGGTCTGCAGAAGAGGCATGTAGATAGACCTAAGAATGGATGCAAACCGTAAGTATCTTCTGCATCCACTGCAGAGGATGCACTAAATCTTACCAAGTGAAAAAGAAAGTCTGGGTAAGAAGATGTCAGCCAATTATTGTCCTCAGTTATTCACTTGCACAATAGACTCATGAATAGCAGAGATTCCAGCTATGCATGGGCCTAACAATATGGGTAGAGAGGGAGGAAAAGAATCCTAGGAGACTGAGTTCAAACTAGAAAAGGCTGAGTTAATCTTGAATTGGCCTGTTAGTTTCTACCAATAACAGAAGTGGGGGCTCAAAAAGTAAGTGAATTTCAGTTATAAAAAATAAAGCATGTGATGATTTTTGCTTGAGTTTGTCACACCCAAGATGTGTCTGAATTCCTTGTTTGGAGGGAGGGAGCTTGAAGCTTACATTCTCATGGTCACTTCTATCCAATTTCTTACTTTAGATAATTTTGTGACTCCCACTTGGTATTTTATAGGCTTTGGATGACAATTACTTTAGTGTCAACCCATTTGTAACAGCCTCTTTTTGATCTACCCCAAAACATGACTGTTACAGAAAATTTAAGGGTTCCCCAAAATGGGCACGTCTAGAATTGTAAAATTCCTCCTTGGCTATATCACGTACACTGTAGCCCAGCTTACAGGCTCTTTTTTTGTGCTACTGCCTGACCCTATGAATCAAAAATAAAGCCTTATTTTTTTATGCAAAAGAGTTTAGGCATCTTTCTGCTGCCTTACTTCTTCTAAGGAACTCTTAATGCCTCATCTTCTGCCTTTTCTGCATCTTCTTTCTCAATTTCTGCTCCTAGCTACTCATCGAGGTATCCTCTTCTGCAAGAGATACTCCACAGTCAGCTGTTGAGTGAATACATTTTTTTCATCTAAACCATATAAGCATTAGAGATAATGTATGTGAATTGTCTATTACAGTGGCAGATACATAGATGTTCAAGTGGTAGTTATCATTATTACAATCACATAGTTTTAATTGTGAAAAGTAAGAGGAAAAAGTCAATTTTCATCTTCAAGGACAATGTGTCCAGTAATCTAACTTTTGTCCTCATCTTCCTTATTCAGGCAGGTCTTATTTATTATACGATAATGATGGAACTATATTGCCAGTTCTAATCATTAACAGGCCTGTCAGTTTCACTCTGTTCTGCTTCCTACAAACTGTCTTGCTAATGACCACCACTGTTTACAATGGAGATTAAAAGAACATCAATGCAAACCAATCAAACATCTGGAGCCACACTCTAAGCATATCCACTACTGAGTGTGATTCAGTGGTGGATTTGTCATGATGAGGGTAAAAAATACAACGAAAGATAGACGGATATTTCCAGGAAAAATAAAAATTAGGTACAAATAACCAAATATTCCACACTTCGATCTATTTAAAAGAAATCTTTGTATCTAATGAAGAAATTGAGCATATAGCCTTATTTGTTTGTTTGCTTCTGAAATGGAAAGTAAATGTATAGTAATAACAGCTTTAAAACAAAGGGCTCTTAAAACTTAATTAGCATAGTTAATCTGTAAACTCAGCATTTACAGGCCATTTTGTGCGGGTTGGGCATGGTGTATATTGTTATATCTAAATCTATGATTAATGCACTCTTTTCCTATAATTTTTTTAACATTGCAAAGACCAGCTGAAATTTTCACATTAAAATTCTGTATTTAAAATTTTAGTTTTTAAATAAAAAGAATTGTAATTGTATCATGGGTTCCATATTCCCATAGAAAAGACTGATCAAAGGTTCCTTATATTACGGTTTACAATAGCTCCCCAGGGAGGGGGGTCATCTGCTAGAAGGGCTCTGAATCCTCCTGGACAGGAGCGCAGCCAGTGAAAAGGAAGTGTTAGCTAACCCAGAAGAGCTGACCATATTTCCTTTATATACAGCTTCCTGAGTTTCTACCTTGAACTTCAGACTTGTCTATCTGCCTCCTTGACATCTTTCTTCACTTAGATACCTAATAGTAATTTCCAATTTACCATGCCACATCTGAACCCCTGATCTTTTCTCCCCTCTACCCTTCCAGATGTTCCAGTCAAAAACCCTGGAGTCTACATTGACTCATTCTTTCACAATCAATATCCAATTAATTAGCATGGCCTGCAGACATTTCTTTCAAATTATATCCTGAATCTGACAACTTCTCACCACCTCTACTGTTAACATCCTTACTGTTAACAGCCACAATTATCTCTCACTCAAATAATTTTAATAGGTTTCTAACTGCTCTTCCTGCTTCCACCCTCATCACCAAGTGATCCAGATCACAGATCCAAATCAAAGCCAGATCACATGACTTCTCTGCTCCAAACTCCCCATTTCACATAGAATAAAAACCAAGGTCCTTCGATGCCTTGCAAGGCCACACATGACCTGGCCCCCATCACCTGCCTGATTCCATCTCCTACCACAGTTGCTTTTGCTTCCCGTGCTCCAACCACATGGGCCTCCTTGTAGCCACAGCTCTTGTGCTTCAGAAAAAGGAAGAGAAATACTTGCAGGGGGTGGAGGGACAATCAGCAGTCTCTGCTAGAACAATTCAAATTTTCAAATGGCATAAAATATGATCCATCTGCATTCTATAATAATATTTTCATCCTATATGCCCTGTATGTTTTAAAATGTGTTTGTAAATTCTTTGACATTCTTTTTATTAACAAGTGAGTCTAATCCCCTTCCCTTTAATACAAGCAGGTCATAATCACTACTTTAATCACAATGCTGCAAGAGTGATGCTATGTAATTTCTGAGGCTAGATTAGAAAAGGCCATGTATCATCTGCTGGCTTCTCATGGGATGCTGACTTTCCAGACCTGGTCACCATGCCAAGAGGAAGTGGAGAGAGCATATGGATAGACCATGCATAGGTGTTCCAGGTGAGAATCACTGGTCAGCATTAGTCTCCAGACATAAGTGAGACAACCTTCATGTGATTCCAAGTTGAGTCTCGAGTTGCCCGAGTCACCACTTGGAGCCAAGCCCTGCCCAAATTGTAGATTCGTGATCAAAATTAATGATTGTTGTTTTAGGCCATTAAGTTTGGGGTGGTTTGTTATCCAGCAATAGATAACTGGAACATCTTGTTTCTGTGCCATTTTGTATTCAAATTTCTACAAGTTAGCATCTATTTCACTGCCCTCTTCCATACTTCACTTCAATTTTTTTTTTTTTTACTCTTTCCTCTCTCTCCTATTTTATCACGATAAGCATTTTTAACAAGCAATTCTATTAAGAGAAACATTTGGCCACACATATTTGAGAATTAATTTTTGATATTATGTCTTTGGGATACGGCTTTTCATTATGTTGATATAGTCTCATATTTCAACTATTTGTATATATATAATTTTTTTAAAAACTTTTGTCACTCCAAACATTTTTGGTGAAACTCCAATCTTAATTCTCCTACCAATCATATTTGACAGGATGCTATGATCACCATTAGTCTCCACCCTACCTGTCTTCCTTTTTCAATATAAAAGATACAATTATACTTTTTCTTTAAATTACAATATAGTAACTAGAAGTAAATATACTAAAACTTGTACTTACAGTTGGCCAACACTTTTCAATTAAAAAAGAAAGATTGATGTAGAACACAGCAAGAGTTTTTATTTCAGCATCCTTTCTCATAGATGTTTATGGGGTTAGTGCATCTCAGTTCCTCTGAAACTCTCTTCATGGCTGAGTCCTATGAACTATAATGGCTGAATGGTCCTTCCCAGAGGAAGCAAATCTAGAGAGGGTTAAGAAATTCCAGAAATACCTGAGCTAGAGCAATGCCTCTATTACAGTTGACACTTGAACAATGTGGGGGTTGGGATGCTGACCCCCATGCAGTCGAAAATCCACATATAGCTTCTGACTCTCCAAAAACTTAACTACTAATATTAAGCCTACTGTTGATTAGAAGCCTTACCGATAAGTCAATTAACACATATTTTGTATGTTAAGTATATTACATACTGTATTCTTACAATACAGTAGAGAATGTTAAAAATATCGTGAGAAAACGTACACATATTTTATGCATTCACAACATACCTTTTTCTTAATTTTTCATTATTTCTAGGCTACAGTTTGTGAATTTTTTCATATTGTCACAAATCACCAAAATAATTTTCGATATATTTACTGAAAAAAGTCTGCATGTAAGTGGACCAGCACGATTCAAACCCATGTTGTTCAAGGGTCAACTGTATTGAGTCGGCTAAAAGTGATGAAACTGTGTTTGGATTTAACATTCTCCACAAAACGAAAAGTCTAAGTGTGTTTGGTTTTTCCTTTCAGGATCATATACCAAAAGGGACTTAGCCCAGGTCTCTTACTCTCTTACTGTCACTTCATATACTGAAGGGAATAAGGTTTATATGAATAGTGGAGAATAGTTACTTAAAAGATTAAATTAACTTATAGTTTAAGAGCAATAGTTACAACTACCTTCTATATATTTTAACTCATTTCAAAACGGTTTCTCCCTCACCATGACACTACTTTAAGAACTAAGACCTTTAACTCACTAAATAGCCATCTCTATTCTGACGACTCCTATATTTATACTTGGTAATAACTTTGATCTCTAACCTAAATCCAACCACCTACTTTACATGAGTACTTGGATTTCTTATATCAAGGCAACATGTCTAAAACTGAACTCACGATTTCCCTCACTCCAGAGATCTAAGTCGTCTCCCAGGATTTCCTATCTCAAGGAATGGCTCTACCAATGTCGAAAGTACCTGTTGTCTAGGCCAGAAATCTGTCTCCTTTCTGTACTGTTTTATCTCCTATATCCAACACAATGCCTGGCACATAGTTAACTTAGTATTCATTGAATGATTATTGAATACTTTCATGGAAACTGCCATTAAATCAGACTCTCAAATCCTTTAAAGACCAAGGAAATGAATTACGGTTTATCCAAAACCCAAGCAGATTTTTACTGACTCTAAAATCCAGGCTCTTTCCATCATGCCAAAGCTACCACTATTTACTCAAACAGTTGAATGCCTTCTAAAATTCCCATCATTACTGTGCATCAACATGCAGTTAAATGAATGAATTGATTATAATTTTCTCTGCTGTACCAAATTTCTACTTCTCATACTGTGCTTCATGAATGTGTCACTGCTGGAAAATGAACACTAACTGTGTATTCAGGGCATTTAATGGCAAATTTGAGTGAAATGTTGATATCTCGATAGGAACAATTTCTTTGAGCTCTGCTAAGCATTTTTGAAAGCAAATCATGTCAGCAGACTGAAATTACATGCAAAATTATCTAAACTATTCACATGTGATAGGCAGTCACACTTTGTAGCAGATGAAGCTTTCAAAATGTAGGAGATGAAGCTGAATAATATCAACCTCTGGTCTAATTACCTCCAGTCCAAGTCTCTACTCATGGCTAAAGGCATAAAATGCAAACAATTATAGTACACAATAGTGTGAGACATCAGGTAGCAAGGGAAGACACTGTTATAATCCTGATTGCTGCATTTCATCTACTATTTTAGAGACTGAGTGCTTAACGCATTAAGGGATGCATTATTCCTGGACGTGGCCCATTACTTTCCTTTCCTTTGTATAGGAGAAGCAGAATGGTGCAAACTTTAGAGGGACTAAGGAGGTTTCTTCTGAGTATTCATGCTCCAGATGACCTTAATGACATTAAACTGTTGTTGGTTAACTAAATCCATTCTATTAGAGATATGCTACTAATTGTCTACCCATAATACTTGAGGGCAAACAATGAATTTCTCAGTTACCTGTTTCTCTGATTCAATCATTCTTGGCTCATGCCTTTGACTATTCAACAAAATCCTCAAAAATAAGTAATGAGATCTGCACGTGGATTAGAACCCAGTACATAATCTTTCCATTTTAAAAATAAAAATCCAAAATATTGTGTCCATTGAATAATTCCAAATTTTAAATAAGAACTAAATTTCATAGGTACAGTTAGGTAAGGGTACCTCTTCTTAGTTGGAATGTTACCACATTCTCTCACTTCTTTCAAAGCCATGAAGAAGTGTTTCATGATAATAACAATAGCTAATATTTATTGAACACTTACTATGTGCCAGGTACCTTACTTCAGTTTCTCAACCTTGGCACTATTGACATTTTGGATCTGTTAATTCTGTTGTGGGATATGCATTTAGGAAGCTTAGCAGCAGCCCAGGCCTCTACTTTCCCCACTCACACTCAGCAGTGACAAACAAATATGTCTCCAGAAACTATAAATGTTCCTTGGCGGGCAAAACTGCCCCTAGTTGAGAACTACTGGCTTAGATATATAATTTATCTAATCCTCTAAACAATTCCATGAGGTAGTTCTATTCTCCACTGTAAAGGTAAGAAAAGAGGCACACAGATTGACTAACTTGACTGACGTCACACAGTCTATAGGAGAGACAGTATGTGATCCAAACTAGTCTGACTCCAGAGCCCTAAGTCTTAATTGCTGCCCTAGGAACTTGACCCCTTTCTGACTCATGAGAAGAGGCTTGTTAGAACAGAATCCCTTCTAGAGTTATTAAAAAGGAATTGCTTCAGCAATGAATTCAGGGATTTAAACTAACTCAAAAGAGGGAGATGGGAGTAGGGTCTCTACCTGATTATGTATACCTGGGTCACGGTAATTGAAAAGAAGACATTTTTAATATAGAGGATCAGCCATGTACAAAAAATCTAAAAACCTACAGCTTGGTAACTTTCTACTTCTACCACCTTAATCACTTTTTATCTAGGTAGAATAGATGCTGAGTATAATTTAAGCACTTCCTCTCTTAACGAAAATATCTGGCCCACCAATCAGCATAATTCTCATTATATTCCCTCCTGTAATTAGCAATTTATACCTTCCAATTAGAGAATTCATTTGCAGATAACCCTTGTAAAAAAAAAAAAAAGAAAAAAAAAGCTAATATCCATATTATGCTCTGTTAGTCTTCATTTAAATAAAGGTATCAAATTAGTGAGTCACTTAGCAAGCCATTAAAAAATGAATTACAAAACAGGAAAGTTCTGATGGCCCAGTCATGACAAAATCTGGTTACAAGGTATTTTGCAGAGAAGCCATATGTGGGGCTAGTAGCTCAGTGTGGGGCATACAGGATAAGCCCCACACAATGTGGACAGTGGACAGGTGGCCAACAGTGAAGAGAAGCCATGGAAAGTCATTTAAGGAAACTCCCTCCTTCCTGCCCTCCCCAGTTCCTATTTGACAAGTTCTTCTCCCTTGGATAGGTCTCAGTCTATCCAAGAAGGATGCACAGCAGACCTTCCACTTTATGGCAAACCTATGAGGGCTGAACACTTCCCCAACTGGCATTGCTCTTCCTGGAATCAGGTACGAAATCTGTTGACTGAATGTAAATAAATCTGGTTTTGCTAAAATTTAAAATGGCACACTTTTATTCAAGGGTCTAAGGATTTGCAAATCAGAAACACTACCAGGTTAACACCCAGAGTGTTCCAAAGAAAAAGAAAAATTGAGAGTTCTTATAATAAAAAGTACATTGTCAGAAAAAAAATCAGTCTTGCATTCTTAGCTTCTGGGCTGGTCCAAGATGGTCATCTTCTAGATGTCCAGTGGTCTGGATAATGGATGTCAGGTGATCTGGATAACAGATGTCAGGTGGTCTAAACACATAAACATTCTTTCCTAAGTTCTTCAGAGGCATTGACACACTACAGAAAAGTTCAAAAGTTTAAGTTCCCAGGCTAGTTAAAACAAGGATATAATCATTTCCTCATGCCTCAGTCTACTTTATTTTAATAATTTAGCAGCTTGACTACAGTGACTCCATTTTATTTCTTTACTCTTTTCTCACTGCTTTAATGATACATGAATTTCTATGTGCAGAAAACCTAAGCCTGAATTTGCAATGCACGTACGTGGCTTTTCCCTGGTCCTGGCTTCTCCAAACATCTTATGGAACACAAAATTTCACCATCTTCTGTGGGACAAGAGACTCAGAATACGGGTGCTCAAAAGTCTTCCCTTGATGTCTTATGTAGGGAGACAAAAAGGAATGCCAGTCTTCTCCCCCTACTCATTACCTCTAAATAAATGCAAGTAGACAACTACTTGTATTCTGATTCAGAAAGTGTCAGATAATCACTATATTTTAAAAGGCTTCCTATCTGGGAGTGCCTACTGTGAGAATTTTTCTTCAAAAAAGAAATGAAAGAATGAAATGCCACTGAAATTTAAACTAGGCTCTGTAATTAAGTACTTTACATCTGCACAAAACAATTTTCAAGCATTCAAGTGCTAACAGAAAGCTTCTCCAAAAATATGAACAGACAAGAAAATCAGACCCAACGTTCATAACTGATATAACAAGAAAAATTTTTATTGTGGAACTTTAAAGGCAAATGATTAAAAAAAGAAAAAAACATCATGCAGATTAAAAAGCTAGGTTGGGTGGTTAATTGCAAGTGATCATATAAACCTCACACAAGCACACTAGTTATCAAGTAAGCTTAGAGATGGAAAGTTGGCCTATATCTGATCAAACTACCTTGCATTTTGAGAAAAGCACTGTTATAGATAAGCATATACAAGCTTGGATTAAAAAAACAAACAAACTTCTATTTATTATGTTTTGCAACTCTGATCTTTTAAAACAGTGGCCTTAGGAAAATCTGCTTTGGCAAGCAACTGCAGAGGCTCCTGTGGAGAGGAAGTGAAAAGACTGGGCTTATGTACAAGGGCTGCTGGCACCTTCAAAGTGCAGGGGATAGTTCACAGCAAAATGTAGTCCTAAGTAAAAGGGTTTCAGGCAATTTCAGTGTTAAGATAACATCATTAAGAGAAGAACAGATTGTGCTCAAACCCTGCTGTTTATAATTAACACGTTGCTTCCAAATACTCCAGGGTCCCTGGTAAATAGTCTTCTGCTCACATCCACCCAGACCAATCAGAGTATTTTCATCAGATTCCATGCTGGGCCAGCACCTGTCTGGACAAATCCAATAGAGCCAAAGAACTCCTCTCCCTGGCCAGCTAAGTAGTTGGATGAACACAGCTTGGCTTAGTCATTGTCATAGTGTCCATATGGCTTTGAAGCTTGTTTTCACAAGAAATCATACAAGTATTTTATTATGTCAAAGTTCACCGTCCTATAAATAAAAACAGATAATACGTTAGCATCCTCACCCCCCAGACTGCTCAGCTTTGTATGTATGATTCTGGGAAGCACATGCAAAATAACTCAACTGATGCTAAACAATCCTATAGTGCTATCAAAAGCACCATGGTAGGATCAACATTAATTTTTCAAAATGTCACTGGGAAAAGAATTTCTTTAAAAAGTTTCTCTTTCCCTTCTGACAGAAAGTTTGCTTTAAAAAAAAAAGAGGAAATAAAGTTAGAACTATTCACATTCTGTATTTCAATTATACTACAGAAATTTAGATTTCATTTGAAAGCTATTTGCTTTTTGTCCAATAACCAGAAAAAATTAGAGATGCAAAAGTATTTAAATCTTTGCTTTTGAACATTGTTTATCTTCAAAAACACCTGTTTTATCATTACATAATACATAGCTCATCTGTCCTCATTTGTAGTTTTCATTCTTTTCAGTCTTTTAACACTGGCTGACCTGTGTGTGTATTGTAACTAAATCTGTATGATCCGAGAATATGATAAAACAATGTGAATGTATATTTTTGTACTCTATGGCAGGCAGAATAAAATATCAGGGAGAGAGAGACATATAATTATTTTCCTTTCTGTAAACTCATTCTTCACTATAAATATTCAGCCTTGGAGGTTTATTATTTGAATAAATGGTCAAAATAATTAGATATAATGATCTAGCAATAAGTATAAAATTAAAGCCTTAAAGTATTCAATTTTGCAAAAATAATCATCCATGTGAGAACAGCTTTTTAAAGATTCACTAATTGCGTGCTCTTATTTTATTAAACCATCATCAATTAATGTTTTTGTCTCTCATTTTGTAATACACTTTCTAAAAACGTTTCTAAGCATGACTGACATATCAAATACTTTTAAAATTTGGAATGGGGAACTATAAATACTGCTTATCAAAATACATTTAAAAATAGCTCAAAAGGAGTGCTATGGCTATTGTGGAACCTAACAGTGGACTGAAGACTCTTCATTACAACAGTGCCTCTCTGAAGAACTCGTTTCCAAACAGCATAAAAACACTGCCAAAACAATCCTGTTGTCTCTATCATCCCTCCAGCCCCCAATATAAACAGGTGACTTGCCAACTGATCCCTACATATACTATTCTAAGACATGGTAGAATTTGATAGAATAACCATAAGGGCAACATTGAAAATTATGTAACACATTCCAAAGATAACTGCGCGTTAAGGACTTGGAAATAAACAATTCACTTCAAAGAAAGTTTTAACTTACAAAAGGAGCTATGTACTTTGCAAGTGCCTTCTCTGGTTTTTCATGGCTTTAGATGCATATGTGCACTTGCTTCTGCAGCACATATACTAAAATTAGATGCAAATGAGATTCATATAAATACAATTTTAAGATTTTAGATAGTTTCTATATACTACAGGAGATTCTCTCATAGAACCCAAATGAACTCTTTTCTAAAGTAAGCATCTAGAAAGAAATAGGATAAACACAACAGGAGCAATTTGCCTAGGAGTAATTCTTAAATCAGAATTTAGAATATTTTAATGCAAGCTAATTATGTGGCATATATCTAAGGGTTTAATTTTGCCTTTATTCTTTTGTGTCACTTTGTTGATTCTTTTGCAACACTAAAATATGTCCTTCTCATGGGATACTATTTTATTTCCTTTTACTTTGGTGTGCAGTTTGAGTTTGAGTTCTTTTTTAGTTTGGTTCTTCTGTCGACTTGCAACTGCACAACTTGAATTTGCAATCTTAAGTTATCTGTACTGTTTTTTCATTGACTATGGAGGTGAAAAAAAAAGGAAACTCAGAACTACCATTCACAATAAAAACAGTACAAGGACAATTTTTAATAAGGGTCTCAGTTCATATGCCATCTGTCCTATCCCATATTCTACCTCCATATTCTGTGCTCCCTTTCTAAAACCAGCCTCTTACTGCTTCTCTGTCCAAACTTTTCCACTGTCTCTTGGTTAATAAAGTTCTCTATGACTTCTATGTCTTCCAGGCTTAAGTGAAAGTTGACACCCCCTGAAAGACCAACCCTTCTCTTAAGCTCTTTCCGATGAGGTTAGTCTCTCTACAGTACCTCAGGCAGTCCTGCCAAGTGGGTTTGGTGTCATTGTACAAAAAGCTCTGCTCCTCTGAACCTCATACTATTCAATTCACCACCATTTATCCCCCTATTACCATCTCTTAGTCACCGAATAATACAGCACCCAGTTTAGTTTTCCTTTCCATTCCAAGATCCACATGAGCCTTAGTGACTGCACTGCATACTTGTCGTTTTCACCTCCAATAGCTTTCTATTTTACTCTCATGACCCATGATCACACTCAGAAATATTCTCTCACTACACGGAAATTCAGACATTCTACCTTCTGATTCCAAATTTTTTCCTTTAAGTTATCTAGAACACCTCGAGACAGCCAGCTCACAAACTCCTTCACTTCCTTCTGATCTACAAATACTGAGTATCTATGTGCCAGGCTGTGAACTATTAGCCCTCTCCTGGCTTTACTTTCTTCTTTCCCTTCCTAGCTTAGACTCCACAGTTCATCACTTCTAGCACTCATTTGCTAGCATCTATTGAATTCACCTGGCAAAACCCCAATCCTATGTGATTTCAATTATATCCTTTTGCCGTCTCAGTATCTAGCATATGGAATGCTGTTGGAGAAGATCACAAGTTTCACAGATTGGTGCCACTGTCAATTCAAGGTCAGGAACGTCAAGTGGGCCCTCAACACTCCCAGCGAGTTGCTTTCCTTGTCAGCACTTTCCTCAATCCCCCAGAGCAACTATATAAAATATTCATATCCCTCTCAAATGGCTACTACTCTGTCTTTGGTCTCAATGTTGCCCACTTTTTCACAGGTAAAATAGAAGCTATCAGATCAGAACTCCACCAAACCTCCATACTCACCTCCATCTGAATCTACCTTTTCCTCTCGTCATAATGTGAAAGGATTCCCTTCACTCACTCAGGGCTATTTCTTTCAATTCATATTTCTAAATCCCATGTTTATATACCATTTCAAGGACTTCATGCTTTAATCTCTCTCTCTTTTGTATCACTAACTTTTTTAGAAATCCTTTCCCATCAGCATTTAAATGTGCTCAAATCTAAAAAATAACGACCCTCTCACAACCTTACAATCACTTTAGCAAGTAATGATCCTCTCTATTCTTCCTTATGGCAAAATATTCTAGAATATAGGCTCAAGGGAATAGGAGGTAGATCTGTTCAACTTGTTGCTATATCCCCCAAGCTTATCAGCACAGTAGTTTTAATGAGCAACACAATAAATGGTAAATAAATGAATGGAAGCATTCTATTTGCTGTATCAACTTTCTTATAAATACTATTTTAAAACTAACTATAATCTGACTTTCACCCCACTGTACTCCTGATAAAGTATTCCTGATAAAGTTACAAATGACTGCTTTATCATCAAATCAAATAGATTCTGCTTTATTTCATGGTGGCAATTAACAATTTAGACCGTTACTCCCTTCCCTTAGGTTTTCCTACTACTTTTCTTATAAATACAACTTTCTATAGAACTGCTTAACTTCATAATGGTTTTTTGTTTTGTTGTTGTTTGTTGTTGTTGTTGTTGTTTGGCAAGAATGTACCATAAATTACTAATCTATTTCCTTCTTTTGGAATTTGGTTTGTGTCCTGTGATCTGTTGGTTCTCTGCCACAAGTACCTCAAACTAGGCTACCTACCTCTCCCTCAGTAACTATCCTTGGGATCTCTTCTTTCCACCAAGCCTCGATCTGAAATGAGACTTTTGTCTCTTTAGCTCCCTTCTTGCTGAACCAAAAGACAAATCCATAATGGTTCCCTTTCATCTGAAGTTTTATTGCTAATCACTATATGAAAACATGCAATATTTATATATCGAGCATATACTAAGTTTAAAGCATTGTGTTAGGCTGGAGGTAAGGCAGTAATTGACACAAACATAGTCTGTTTTGAGCTTCATGGACTTATACTGTAGAAATAAAGATAAACTGTAATTACTGAACTAATTAAAACTAAGATATATATCAGAAGGTGACAATGGGACCTGTTCATTGTGTGGAGTGGAGAGAGTGATATGATGGTGATCATGTTATGTTTGAGAAGACTTCTTCTGCAGGTATCTAGATAAAAGAGAGGAGGAGCTGGAAAATGCTGCAAATACAAAAATGGGAATCACAATGGTGAATATGAAAAACTGAAAAAGCCAGAGAGGTTAAAGTATAAACACCTAAGGGAGAGGTGTGTGCCAGGTGTGGCTGGGGCCAGATCACTGGGGCCTTCTCGGCTATTTCAAAATTTTTGTTTGATACCAAAAGTTATAGAAAACTACTGAAGACTTTTAAGTAGAAGGGTGACATTAAATTTTATAAGATCATGGCTATAGTGTAGACCATAAATTATAAGGGGATAAAAGTAGACAGAAAACCAATTAAAGGCTACCAGAAAAGAGATGATGGTGGGCTTGGTCTAAAGAAGTAACAGTACAAATGATAAAAGTGAGTAATTTTGAGATATATAGGAGGGACTTGGTAGGCTCAAAAGGACTAATGCTTGGATACTGACAGTGTGGGAGAGAGCAATGTCAGAAATGACTCCCAGGCCTGTGCAACATGGCAGACTGCATTGCTGATAGCTGATACAGGGAACACTGGCAGAAGGCTGGGTCATTCTTTTTTTGTTGTCAGGCAAAAGTAGAGTTAGCATTTCTGAGTTCAGTTTTGGAAATGTATTGATGTAGCTGGGAAACACCCAATAAAGGTCAGGAATGTTAGAAGAAAGGTCTTGCCTTTACAACTAGGGAGTTATTAATATGTAGATGGTTGTTGAAGTCATGGGTATTGCTAAAATTGCCTAGGAAAAAGTATATGAAAAAAGAGCCAAGCCTAAAGGACCAGCTACATTTAAAGGTCAGGTGGAGAAGATAAGTTGACAAATGAGCCTTAGGAAAAACAACCAAAGAATAAAGAGAAAAACCAGAAACTGGAATTATGGACCTTAAGAGACTTTTAAGAGCTGTCAACAGTGTTAGGTGCCACAGAGCAAAGCAAATAGCCTGAGGACTAAAAGTTGTCCTGAGGAAATGGAATTCAGAGCACAGATGAAAGAATCCACTTTAGACAGGAAGAGGGACTTACCCTACTGAAAGGAAAGAAAGAAGATGTACACCAGTATAGGCAGTTGAAAGAGTTCTCAACTGATAATTCCATTTTGTTTTGTGAAACAGAGTGAATGCTGAACAGAGTGAATATAGATGTTAGAATTTCTGTAGTTTGAAGAGAGCCAAGAATCTAGGTTAAAAAGAAGTCTGTGATTTATTCTTCAATACATGAAGTGGAATGGTTGGGAGGTTGCAGAAGATAATCACAGGAGAATAGGGAAATAGAGCTAGACTGCATGAGTCTCAAAGAAGTCCATATTTTTACAAGAATTGGGGTTAATAATAACCTGAAGTAGCAACAAGAAGAGATGACACCAAAAGTGCCTGCAACCCTGAGGGATTGGGGTTTGAGAAATAAGTAGCTACTTCTAGAGATAAATCCAAAAGAAGTAGTATGCCTAGATAAGAATCAGGTTTTCATTAAGGCAGAATGTTAGGAAAAGATAGAAGGATATGGGAAGGAGGGAAAGAATGAGAAGTTAAATCAGCAAAAAAAGAAGTACTAAACATCATGGGAGTGAGAGAGTGAAAGGGAGCAGATGTGGAAAGAAGGCAGTAGTTACTCTTTGGACACTGCCCATGAAAAGTGAGGAAGATTAAGAAAACAAAGGTAGCAAAGCAAGTTACAGAGTTGATAAATTCTATGACAGAATTCCAGGTCTACAATTCCTGTTCCCTTCTGAGGTGGTAAATAGAAGTGCATTGCTCTGGATGTGTCTAATATTGTAGATCAAGTAACACCCAATTCAGTTTGGTTCACTGTGTACTCACCATATTGGACTGTCACAAACTTCTGTCCTATACATGATAATGTTGGGGCATGATCTGACACATTCGGAGCAATGACAAAAATCTCTAAAATAAAGATGCTCCATTCAAAAGTTATGCCTTTGATTGAGGCTCTTAGATATAGAGTTTTTAATATTGTTGTTTGGAAAAAGCAAGTTATTGTCTTATGGTCATAGTAATACATTCAAAATAACTTTTTGCTCAATTTCTTCTGTGTAAAAAGCTGCCCAGTTTTATCATAACACAACATTTCAAAACCCTCATTTTACATTTTAGTCTACACACCATCAAAACATTTCAAATACCTGGATCATATTATCAGAGAACTTTTAATTCAGAAGAGACTTCAGGGTTGAGGCTGCCAACCTGTACACTTGAGAACTTCAAGAAGCTGCACAATTCATTAAAGGAGATCTACAAATCCATACCCATGTCAAGCACTGTTCTTGGTCTGAATAAATGTTTCATGCCTATATGTTATTAATTTTGAAATATATGTAAACACTTTCATAATTAATTTTAAAAGGAAATTTAAATAAAATCTCCATATTCAAAGAGGTTGGGAAGGTACTGTCTTATGGATTATCTTGTACCACCTACCAGTCTACACAGATATTACCTCTTCTCTATAAGTCTTGACAGACTGTTATCCAGCTGCAACCATGAGATGAGGTCATTAATTCATATAAGAGCTGGAACATTTTCCATACCAGTAAGTATACCTCTTTGTGAGGAAACTCGTTACATTTTTAGACAGCTCTCATTTTGACAGACATACTTTCTTTCCTATAACTTCTAATGCTCTACAATTACTCAGAATTAGTTTCATCCATTTTGCCCATGAAAACCCCTGAAAGTACTTGAGACAGTTATCATATCCTTCCTAAGGCTTTTTTCTCACAATCTGTCCCTTAATCAGATGTAACATGGTTCCTCATTCTACCACTCTTTCTGCCCCTTCAGCATGTACCTATTTGTCAATGCCCCTCTTAAAACTCAAGGCACAGCACAGTACACCAGATTTGACCTGCCTATGGCAACAGACAGTAGACCTATTACATTCCTTGAACAAGACACCAGGATTTTTAAAACCCTGTAGTCAACTCAAATACTCAAGACTTAAGCCAGGTCTCTCCCACCTTGTTTTTGTACATAAGTTTTTTGTAGTCAACTGTCCATTATATCCTACCTTGCTACTGTATTTCAGTCTGTTAATGTCTCAGAATCTTGATTTTTGCCATCTAACATATTAGCTAATTGTCCCAATTTTATGTCATTTGTAAATTTGATGAAAGAGTTCATTCTACAGTGAAACTTATTCATTCTTGGCACTTAAATGATCTTTCCTTGCTTAAATGACTAATGACATTACATTAGGAGGAACATTAATTTTTTTATATTTAGTATGTCATTTACATAATTCAAGACATTATACATTCACAATTATTCTATACTTACCTAGCAATAGCTCTGATGAAGTCTAAAGATACTGTGCATTTGTATTTTGGTCCATCAAGTTGATCATCATGGCCAACCAGAGTTAACAGCTGCAAGGTGACTAGAGAGGAAATCTAAAAGAAAGCAAGCATTATTATGAGAAAATGCTGTAATGAGATTACATGCTGTCCTTGTTTCTGAAACATTTTATAGTTCTTTCGATACAGATATAATTGATTTCACAAGAATATCTGCAGAGAATGACTACTTTGAAATCTGTATACATAAATCAGTATATATGTTTAAAGGCCTAGTTAATCAAACTAACAATCAGTCTTTAAGGTTTCCATTAGAGACAGATTTGTTTCGTTAATTACTCACACATGACTGCTAACTTTTAAAAACTACAAATAAAGCACATTCCTTCTCTACATGAGAATTTTATGTAGTTTCTACCTAAATGCCTCAGAATATCAAATCTACACCCACTTGAAAATCAAGCTGGTAAAATGTGGATGTGGGCCTTTTTCAGAGTTGGGTCGCTGATCAGACGAGGAATAAGAAATACATCCTTGGGGAACTCGGGTCAAGATGGCGTAGAAGGTAGATACTGTGCTTCCTTCCTCTTGCAACCACACCAAAATTCTGAGGAAACTACGGAACCATGATCAGGAGTCGCCTGAGGTCTGGCTGAACAGAAGTCTTACAACTGGGGACATACATAAGAGGTCACCTCAAGACTGGTAGGAGAGATGGAGACACAAAATGGCCAGGTCCCACAACCATGTGTGGAGGTCGAGAATCAGGAGGGGTATGTTGGCTTTAGAGATTCCTCCACACTGGAGGAGTGAGGCGTCCCGGCTCCACACTGGGCCCTCCAGCCTAGAGTTCCACTGCTGGAAAGAGAAGTCCCCACAACCTCTAGCTGTGAAAACCAGCAGAGATTGTGGCCGAGAGAGACAGAGGGTTGCAGGAGTTGCAGATGTTCTTCTTAAAGGGACTATGCCCAGACTTACTCGGCCATCTAACATATTAGCTAATTACATTACATTAGGAGGAACATTAATTTTTTTATATTTAGTATGTCACTCACTCACTCACTCACTCTGAGCTTCAGCGCTAGGGCAGCTGCTCAAAGAGTGCTAAGGACATATTGAGAGGAAATGAGTTGTAGGGCTTCGGGGCGAGGGCTGGAGGGGAGGCTTTCTCCAAGACAGAAGTGCTGGCAGTATTCATTGTTCCTTTGTTGAGCCCTCCCCCTTTCCAGCATGTGGATGCAGGTGGCCACCATATCTGAGTCTCCATCAATCTGGTTAACATAGGTGGCTCCACCCAGGTGATTCCCTGAGACCCCACCTCTCTCAACTTGCCAATTCACCCAAGCTGCTCCCAGTGGTTTATTCCATACAAATGGCTTGTCTTAGCTCATGCTGTGGACTTTCCTAAAATCTCTCAAAGGTTCACAAAACCCAAAGCAGCAGCACCTGGCCTCAGCGTGCCCTGTACCTCTTGCTGAGCAACCCCAATCCCGGCACTAGCAGCAGCCGGCCTCAGCACCTGGCTTGGTCTCTCAGGGTGCCTATAAACCCAGCACAGGTGGCAGCTATCTGCAGATTGCTTGGTGCCTCTTACCAGGTGGCCTCGGAAGTGCACAGGCTGTAGCTAAACTTGGCCTGCAGCTGGGTGCCTCTCAGAAGGCCCTTAGGCTGGCATAACCAGTGGCTTGCTTTAACCAGTGCCAGAGACAAAGCACCACCCAGGGCAGAATATGAGGAGGACGCATCTGAAGGGAAGATTGGGCAGGCACCAAAGCCCTGCTAAAGTGAATCTAGCTCCGCAGAGTCAGCTCCTCACTGGCCAATCCTCACACCCAATCAGTCCAAGGGTTATCCCTCCCATCGACATGCAAAAGCAATCAAGGCTCAACTACAACAGGAACGTGCACACACAACCCACACAAGAATCACATCTTGAGCTTAGGGAAGACTGTGCCACTGAGCCCCACGGCACACCTACTGTATAAAGCCACTCTACTAAGACTGGGATACTTAGGAGCCCTACCTAATACATAGGAAGAAAAACAGAGTGGCAGCCAAAAAGGGGAGACAAAGAAACATGTCCCATCTGAAAGAACAGAACAAAGCTCCAAAAGAAGAAGTGAACAAAGCTCCAAAAAAAGAATTTAACAAAATGGAGACAAAGTATCTACCAGTTATAGAGTTCAAAACACTGGTTATAAGAATCTCAATGAACTTAGAGGAAGAGTAGATGAACTCAGTGAGAACTTTAAGAGATAGAAAACATAAAAATGGAGATGGAAAACATAAAAAGGAACCAGTCTTAAGTGAAGAACACAACATCTGAGATGAACAGCACATTAGAGGGAATCAACAAATTGGATGAAGCAGAGGATTGAATCAGCGATTTAGAGGATGGGGTAGTGGAGGACATCCAATCAGAACAGCAACAAGAAAAAAGAACCCCCCCCCCCATGAGAATAGTTTAAAGCAGGGTTCCCCAACTGCTGGGCCATGGACCAGTACCAATCCATGCCCTGTTAGAAGCCACGCCGCACAGCAGGAGGTGAGTGGCAGGTGAGCAAGTGAAGCTTGTATCTGCAGCCATTCCCCAGAGCTAGCATCACAGCCTCAGCTCCACCTCATATCATTAGGCAGGCATTAGAATCTCATAGAAGATCCAGTACCTGGTGCCAGAAAGGTTGGGAACCTCTGGTTTAAGGAACTTCTGGAATAACATCAAGCATAACAATATTCACATCATAGGAGTACCAGAAGGAGAAGAGAGAGAACAAGAAATTATAAATCTATTTGAAGAAATGATGATAAAAAACTTCCCTAACCTGACAAGGAAATAGACATACAAGCCTAGGAAGCACAGAGAATCCCAAACAAGATGAACTCAAAGAGGCCTACTCCAAGGCACATCATAATTAAAATGGCAAAGGTTAAAGACAAAGAATCTTAAAAGCAGAAAGAGAAAAACAATTAGTTACCTACAAGGGAGCCATAATAACAGAAACTTTGCAGACCAGGAGGGCTTTCATGAAATATTCAAAGTGATGAAAACCTAGGACCTACAACCAAGATTACTCTACCTAGTAAAGCTATAATTTAGAATGGAAGGACAGATAAAGAACTTCTCAGACAAGAAAAAGCTAAACCAGTATTACAAGAAATGTCAGAGGGACATTTAAACACTAAACCAAAAAAAAAAAAAAAACAAAGATGTATAAAAAATGGCAATAACTACATATCTAGCAACAAGTATTTCATACGAAAAATAATTAAATGTTCCAATCCAAAGATAGGAAGTCTGAAGGTATAAGGAAACAAGACCCTTACATATGCTGCCTACAAGAGACTCACTTCAGTTTAAAACACACACACACAGTTTGAAAGTAAAGGAATGGAAAGAGATATTTCATGATGGACCTAGGAGATATGTGCTGAATGGAATAAGTCAGACAGACAAAGACAAATACCATATGATTTCATGTACATGTGGAATCCAAAAAACAAAATAAACAAATAAAACAAATTCAGAGATATATTTTGAGGGTTATCACATGTGAAGGGGGTTGGGGGGGGTCAGTGAAAAAGGAGAAAGGGATTATGAAGCTCAAATAGGTAGTTAGAAAATAGTCATATAAAGTATAGTATAAGGAATATAGTCAATAATGTTGTAATAACTATGTATGGTGTCGGATGGGTATTAGATTTACTGGGGTGATCACTTTTTGAGTTTTATAGATGCTTAATCACCGTTGTACACCTGAAACTAATATAATATTGTATGCCAAGTATAATTGAAAAATTAAAAAATATTATTAAAAAAATACAGTTTTAAAGCTTAGTCTTGCTTTAAAACTGATCACCAATTAGGTAGTCAGGAAAACACCAGAAGGATTAATCCAAACTAAAACGCACCAAAGGTTTGCTACCACAAGATCCCTACTCACTTAAGGAAATTCTTAAACTGTACCTCCAGGTAGAAGTGATCTGTTAGAAGGTCTGAAATGCAAGAAGGAATAAAGAATGAAGAAAGTGGTAAATATCATGTTAAATCTAAATGAACTTGCCTATATAGATAACAATAATGTATTATGAGTTTAAAAAATAGGATAAGTGCACAATAACAGTAATATATAAATTGGTAGTAGAGAAAATAAAGTTAAAATGTTCTAAAGACCTGAGGTGTCTGAAAAATAAAAATACTCATTAAATTTCAAGTTTAATAATTTAAGTATGAACATATACTCAAAGTATAACTTTTAAAGTAATAACTAAGAGAACGGAAACAAGAGTATGTACTTCTAAATTAGTAGAGGGGGAAAACTGAATTATAAAAATAATCCAAAAGAAAATACGAAAAAAACAAAAACAAGTAGGCCAAATAAAAAGTATAAAACAAGATAATAGATATATACAAAAGTATATTAGTAATGATATTAAAAGTAAACTAAATGCTGCAAATAGGACATACTGAGTGACAAAAAAAGTAAATCCAACTATATACTGTTTAAAACAAGAATAAGGGAAGGTTAAAAGTCATGAGTGAATGAGATACATGAAATATTAACAAAAAGAAAAATGAAGGTATATTAACAGACAAAACAGATTTAAAAAGAATTAAAGAAAGTTTTGCTTAATGACAAAATGCAGGCCCTAAGCTCTTATCTCTCTTTCAATGAGTTGCTTGAAACTTTTACTATGAAGGAATGAGACACAGAATAGGACGGGGAGCCAAGGAATAATGAGATCTTTGGGGTTGGGGGAATAAATACTGCTGGAAGTCAAGACAAACTTGTATCTTTCCCAGTTTGGCAACAAGTAAGAATCATGATGAAAGTAGGCCCTACATTTTAACAAATGGAAAGATAAATAAATGTATATATGTATATATATAAAACTTTATATGTAAATAAAGAGTTAACAGTCTCCTATGGCAAAATAATATTCATTAACTTCAATCTTTTCTATTGTTCTTTAAGGAATTCATTTGCTAAAGCAGGTTAGTAATAGTCACTTGAAACTAATACATTAATCTCCCGTTATTATTAAAGGCAAGTTTCTTAGTAGTTCTTTTTCTTTTAACATAGAAGAAAATACAAATCACCTTCTACTTTGCCAGTGGCATTCCCTTTTATTTTTATAATTCTATTTTCCTGTGATTCAAATATTCTCATATATTTAATTCAATTCTTTAACTCAAGTAATATTACTCTCCATAGAGAAATACAATTGTCTTCAATTGAGTTAAAATTTCAAGAATATTTTCAGATATCTTGTAGTTTTATTACTTTTCCCACATTAGTTACAACAAATTTCAAAACACAATAAGCTGAACCAGATCCTTGAAGTCACGCAGTTCTACCAAGATTCCATGAATAATCGTGTAAATTGTGAAAAGGATACAGCACCACTTTAAGATGCAGCAGTCAAAAGGCATTTCCAAAATATTAATAAGATGATTGCTCAATTTGAGGGGGAAGGTGTCTGATATAGGAAAAGCTGATACACAAAAATATCTAAACCAAAATAAAGCAATTAAATTAGGACGTGATTTTTCACATTAAAAAAATACTAATTTCAGAACTTTTATTCCTTGACCTTACCTTATGAACAAAAACATACAGAGTTTAAGAGAATATCATATAAAGCAGTGTACACTGTACCAACAACTTAAAAGTACTATGCCAGTTTGTTAAAATATTGCTGGAGTACAAATGAAAAAAAAACTACAAAGATTAACTTATGAGGTCAACATTTTGAATCTCAATCATATTAACTTATACCCAAATAAAAAGTTCTGAAAAAAAATATGAAACATTGAGAAAATTACTTCTATACACACATAAGTGCAAGAATATTCACCTGCCACTCCATTATTCAATACTTAAAATTATCTAATTTTTTTCTTTACAATTGCATATCCATAAAATTCTTTAGGACTTGCTCTAGGTACTGTGCATGCAAAGATGAATAGGATCATGAAAAATACTGATTTATCTCCTTGCCCAACTTTAAATGTTTATGACAACATAATGAGGTCATATTTCCATGCTGGCATTAATACCTAAATAGCTTGATAAGGTCTGTGGGGACACTAAAGAAATCTCTAGTCAGTGAAAGTACTCAGGACCAGGTTCATAGTGATGTCCTGGTTTTGCATGTGTGCATGAGCTGCACAATGTGGCCGTGGAACCAGTCTTTCCTATCTGCTGCAGCAGCCATTCCTGTTGTTGAAGTCCCAAATACACAAAGTGATCTAGAGTAAGGCTCTAGTTCAGGAAAGAATAAATTGGAATATTTTACAGCCAATAAAATTTATGTCTTAGAATGATTTAATCTTTGTTGGGGAAAAAGCTCTCTGAATAATGGTAAAACATATTTGAATATGCTGAAATCTTTTTTAGCACTCCCTAATTTACAGGAGGCTTCTCATGCAATTGAGCTCTGAATTATCCTGGAACATATTTCATAAACAAACACTAACAAAAAGCCTAGGCAGAAGGGTTAAAAAGAAGGAAAAAAAAAATACAGAACTTCTTGTCCAGACAAGATGGCATAGACTCATATTTACTGTTCTTCCCTGCTAAGTACAACCGTAAATCCTGGAAACAGCAAAAAAGGCAACCAAAGGAAAACTGAAAGGTAGAAAGAGGAAGGTAGACTGCATAGGGACCCACAACGGAAGGAACAATATAGAGGCAGGGAATCTTGTGACTCCCCACCCAAAGGTACAAAGTGACCCAGGCCAAGCATGCTCCAATCCCAAATCCGGAACAGAAAGCTACTCAGGTAGATTTATTCCTCTCCTGGACTGAACAGGAATCCTGACAAAAAGAAATGGCAATTGTGAATTCTATATCTCAAAAAACTTCATGAATGAAGTAGAATCAAAAACATTCTCAAATGAGAAAAAACTAAGAAATGTGTCATTGCAGACCTACCTCTAAAGTACAGCTGGAAGTTCTTCAAATGAAAAGGGAATGATAAAAAAGGAAACTTAAGCATCAAGAATAAAACGGAATGATGAAGAAATATATCAAACGGACTATCTCCTCATGAGTTTTCTAAATCATATTTGATTAAAAATTATAATGCCACCTGATATTCAAAGACAACAATATTCAAAAAGTGGGAAAGTAAAGGGACCTAAATGAAGTAAGGCTGCCATACTTCCCTGGAAGTGGTAAAACACTGATACCACTTATAAAACTAAATATGCAATTACCATATTATCCGGCAATTGCACCCTTGGGCATTTATCCCAGAGAAGTACACATTCACACAAAAACCTGTACATAAATGTTCATAGTAGCTTTATTTGTAATAGGCAAAAAACTGGAAGGAACCCAGATGTCCTTCAATGGGTGAATGTTAAACAAACTGTGGTACATCCATATAATGGAATACTCACTCAGCAATAAAAAAGAATGAACTATTGATATATGCAACAATTTAGACAAATCTCAAAGGAATTATCCTGAGTGGAAAAAAAAAAAAAAGCCAACCTGAGAATGTACATGATTCTGTTCATATAAATTCCTGAAATGACAAAAATTTAGTGGTTACCAGGGATTGGAGGAATGGGTAGGAGGGAGGTAAAGTGTGGTTATAAAAGGAAGGATTCTTGTGATGATGACACTGGTCTACGTCTTGACTGTTGTGGTAGGTACACAAACCTACACACAAATAAAATTTCACATAACCAAATACACACAGGTATACACAAAAATGAATACATGTAGAAGTGGGAAATTTGAATAAGATCAGCAGACTGCATCAATGTCAATTTTCTGGTTGTTATATTGTACTATAGTTTTGCAAGATGTTACGTTAGGGGGAAACTGAGTAAAGGGCACACAGGAAGAGAGAGCCCATATTATTTCTTACAATTGCATGTGAGTGTACAATTACCTCCAAAAATTTTTAATTAAAAAATTAATACATAAGAAAAAGATTTCGTAACAATATATAGTGATGAATATTAGATTGTGGTGATCATTTCAAAATATACACAAACATGGAATCATTAAGTTGTACACTTGAAACTAACACAATGTTATATGTCAATACACCTCAATAAAAACATACACTCATAAATACACAAAATATAGAGGGCTTTGATAAAGATCTTATAAACTGCTGTAATAAATTTTAGCTCAAAATGTTTAAGTACCTATGAAATTACAAAAATCTACTCATAGAAATAAAAATATTTGACTTTTATTTACAGAGAATGTAAAGAAACTACTTGATTAAATATTGCTTAAAGTGGGCAAATTAGATGTTATTTATTTCGATATTGATATGCTACTGGGAGGAGGAGATATAGGTTTTAAGAAGTTTAGTGATTGCAAATTTTCTTAGTGAAAGTCTGATGATTAGTTATAACTTGTGGTTCAGCCACAAGCGGAATCTGTAGCTACTGGTTCCATGTTGTGAGCCCACAAAGGTCTCACAAAGTTGGTACAAACCTGTGGCTTATACAACTTATTACCTCTTCAACAGCACAAGAAAAGAGCAAAACTGTTATTATATAATCCAAACCTGACTGTTCTACATTTTCTCAAATTTGATTTTTCATTTTTCTATTTTTTTTAAATGGGGAAGGTTTGGGGGAGGGGCTATAAAAACCAATTGTATTTCAAATTTATTAAAAACTAAAATGTTTCAATATAATGTAAAAATTATAAAAGTCAGAGCTAGCCCATCAGGACTGAAAACCTTAAGGATCAACGCCTCCCTCATTTTACAGATGAGAAAATACAAATCATAAAAGGATGAATGACATTATCAGTCTCTAATAAGTCACCCTCAACAAATATGTTGAGGCATTTTTGCAGATGTTTCAAAATTATTTAATCCAAAAATCCCAGTGAAAAAGAATAAAATACATATACCATGCTAGAGGTCTATTAAAAAGCATTTTAGAGTTCTAACAACAAATTTTAAATTAAGCACTTAAGAACGTTTAACATATTAAAAATGTTTAGCCAAAATGATGACTCATTTTTGAGTGTAGATAAATACTGAAGGTCATTTGCCAAGACTATTAACTATTGGAATAAAGACCCCAGTCAGTACCTTTATCTTTTATTCTACTGCCCTGCAAAATTCCTGAGAACAACACATTTGTAATCTGGCATTCACTCCTTCCCTCAGGATGTAGCAGAAGATATAGACACAATTTGAGAAGGGCTGGGGGAAGAGCTATGGGAACTAGTTAATACTAGTGATCATGGGTAATTAGTGGCATAGGGATAGGAACTTACTGAGTCCAGGCTCTATAGAGCAGATACAGACATTGACAGATCTCTATCTGTAGATGACAGATATAGACATTGTGTAAAACACTTCACAGTTTATCCTAGAACAACACAAGTTTGAACTGTGAGGTCCAATTATATATGGATTTTTTCCCAATAAATATGTACAGCACTATAAGTGTATTTCTCTTATTTTCTTAACATTTTTTTCTCTAGCTTTATTGTAAGAATACAGTATATAATGCATATAACATATAAAATATGTGTTAATCAACTACTTATGATATCAGTAAGGCTTCCAGTCAATAGTAGGCTATTAATAGGTAAGTTCTGGGGAGTCAAGTTTCACTTGGATTTTCGACTCTTAAAGAGTGTATTCCCCTAACTCTTGCATTGTTCAACTGTCAATGTAATTTCTTCAATCCTCATATAACAACTCCACCATGAAATAGGTAGCATAAATAAACCTCTTTTCCTAGAAGAGGAAACGTCAGAGAGG
This sequence comes from Pteropus vampyrus, assembly GCF_000151845.1. Taxonomy (NCBI): domain Eukaryota; kingdom Metazoa; phylum Chordata; class Mammalia; order Chiroptera; family Pteropodidae; genus Pteropus; species Pteropus vampyrus. The sequence goes on along the minus strand of NW_011888888.1, from coordinate 284,920 downwards.
TTAGTAAATGTTCACAGTCATTGAACTAGTAAGATTCAGACAGATTTGAATACTATCTGAATCTAAAGCCCATATTCCTCACATCGCCCCAAACACAGCAAAGAGGTAACTTGGCTGGGACAGACTAAGGAAAGCTTTATGGAAGAATTGAGCAAAATGATAACTCTGGAAGCATTTCATTCAGAAAGGAGGTACTATGAATATGATGGAGGTTAGAAATGTAGCAGCAAAGATGCTGAAGATAAAACAGAGAAAACCTTAAATGGAATTGTAGCAAAAAAGATAAAGAACTATCTCAATATAGGCAACTGTCCTGCCCCAGGGACAATCCTGTGAATAAAATTATCAGGTATGAGCAGTTAGATGTCACCAAAGTAAATGTGGAATTTATTAACCTAATGATATGTTAACATTTCATAAATCAGATTACATATTATTAGACATAAAATTACTGTTTAAGGTTTAATTTTTAAAAGATAAATAACTCAAAGTGGGGCAAAAGCATGATTTCTTAAAATCTGAAATTATTAGACAACACTGAAAATGGTATTCCAATGCAAAATTTCTTGTATTTTTGTGAATTAAAAACCATTTATAAAAAATTATTATTATGAATCATAAAAGTTATTAATAAATTAGTTAAGATAAACATTACATTTTAAAAAGCAAAGGTAATGAAAGTTGTCCTGAAACACTGAAATACTTTTAATTATTTAAATTATATAAATAAATCTAAAAATGTGCAGGGAAATTATTACTCCCCTTCTTGGTTTCTGTTACCTATGAAGATATATTCTTTTGCCAATAATTTTCAGATTTTATGGGAGTATACACTGTTTCCATAGCTGCTTCCTTGCTTACTTATCTATTGTGTCAAGTTCAAATTAAAATGAATTAAATTCAAATAGATAAAAAAGTAGCCTAGGGAGTGGATTTTCTTTTTCAAAGTCAGGATTCAGATTTTGTGCTAGGAAATACAGAATAAAGTTAGAAAAAAAAAATTGTACTAAAAGTCAGTGACTTTACCTCCAAGTTTTAGTCATGTTTCCATTGACTTTTTTCCTCAAAATAAAAATTCTGCTTTTTAATCCTTGGTTTAAAAATAAACAAAGCTCCTAAAAATCGGAAGCATCTTGCTATCAAAGAGAATGGTATTCCCTAGTTTTCATATATTAGCAGCATATTGACACTAATTAAACTAATTTATTTTACTTTAGGTTAAAATAATCAATTTACCTAATTCAAAAGCCAAAGTATATATTATTTCCTTCTGACTAGCTCCTATACCATGACTGAGGCATTCACAAAGAAAAATAAAAAATGAAAACCTCCTTATACATAGGATATTTTTTAATTTACATCTTAAATAGGGTTGTGCAATATTTGCTTAGTTAATCTCTGTATACTATTATGCTCTTTGTTCTCATCCACATAGGGGATGAGTTGATTACTTATGTCTTAACAATAGGAGTTCATGTTCCACAGTGAGGGTTTTTTTCTTAATCTGAGAGGCAGTCACTAACAAGCTTCTGCTGGAAGTGCTTGATGTTATAACAGTGTGAACCTGTTCCCAAGCTAATAAACTATGTTTTCTGCCAACAAAAGGAAATCAATTTACAACTGTAATTAATTTTTAACATGCTCATTATTTTTATACTTTTATAGGTTGGAATATATGTCAACTGATGTGTGAAACAGCCTATCCTGCTTGTCCTAGAGGAACTTTACAATCTAAAATATATTAAATTATTTAAATAAAAGAATTTAATATGTGAGGTTCACACAATCCAATAAGCACTACATTTGACATGATTTCAGGCGATGTGATAGTTTATGAGCATGAGGCATAAACCAAGAGAGTTCAACTGACATTTTTACACACACAAGGTAGATAGGAAAATACTGTCAAAGATGTTCAACTTAAAATTATCACCTCTGGAAATTCATTTTTCGAACTTTTATTTCACACACAAAAAAGCAGGGAGTGGATTGTTAGTCTTCAAATGTGCTCAGGTAAAGAAAAAGTGGCGTGTATGTTTATACGAAGAGGAACTAAAGATAGCACCTCTCACCTCTGGAACTTATTAGCACTTAAATGACTGCAAATCTCTATCCAGAAACACCATAACTGCATGCTTAGGGGAATGGGAAGTCATTCATTGAGTGAGTAAATCCCATGTTCAAGGCACTGTGCCCGAGACACAAAAATGAAAAGACAAAGCCTTTAGGTATTAGGAAGACAAACATAATAAAATGGTAATGGCACAATATGAGAGCTATGCTGGTGAATGATATGTATAAATGCAATTATCATTATAGAGAAGAGAATGACTAAGACAGATGGAGGCAAAATGTGAATTCATTGAGAAATGGCATTTGAGGGACGGACCACAAAGCATAAAAGAGAGTTCATTTCAACAATGGCAGGAGGACAGCACATGTAACAATACAGAAGAAAAACTGGTGTATTTTCAGGAAAGAAACAGCTTATTGTATATAGCACTGAGGGTGAATGAATAAAGTGGCAGAAAATGGGGCCAGTATGTGAAGGGGCCTTATAAGAAATGCTATAAAATGCAGACTTGGTTTTATAGATGATGTAATTCATTTAAAAAGTATAAGCAGAAAACAAGACCAAAAGTTCTTTTAAAGATTTATACTGATAACTGTATAGAAAATGAATTTGAAAGTGTCTGTTGACAGGGAAACCAGTTAAGATGCTGGTGCAATAGATGAAGCTATGGATTTAAAGCAATGGCAATGAGGATGACAAGAAAGGAAGAAGAGACATTTGTATTTAGAAGGAAAAATATATACTTGACTTGTTGACTAAATGGAGTGAAAACAAGAGAAGGTTCAGAGATAATTTCTCCATTTAATTGAACTAAAACCTAGAAATCATATATTATTTTTGTTTGTTTAGCACCTAACAGTGTACATGTCAAAAAAATAAACATGATATTTATTCATGTCCAGAAAGACATGAATAAATGACTAGTTTTGAAATCCAGGTAAAACTAAAAAAACACAGGAAAAGCTTTAGAGAATAATTTAGTTTGGGATGTATCATATCCCAGATAATACCTGGCACATTCAGATATTAACGTTCAGTAGGCAATTTGGGTCCAGAGCCAGAGGATAAGGACTAAAACATAGAATTCAAAAGATATCAGCGATATCAGCATATACAGAGCATTTGAAGCCAGGGAGAGTAGATAAGGCAGTTCCAGGTAAACCTAGCTCCCTTTCTTATTCCTAATTATCGAGATAAGTCTTATTCCATTCTAAGACTTCAACTCTCCATCAGGTGCTTGAGTGCTCATGGTGAGGGAGCAATTAGGTTCTATAGTGACTTGGGACTGAGGACCCTAATTTCTCATCTAGGGGAAAAGAAAAGGACTATTCTACAGGATCAGCATCTGAAATATGTATAGGCAGGTGAGGCCAATCTCCTCCAAAAGAATTAGCTGTGAGCTGACAAAGAATCAAGACAATTTCTCACTGGAAACCATTCCCTTAAGCATCAACATTTCTTTTAATCATCTTTTTATAGAAATAGTTTTAAATGTAGCACACTTCCATAATGTTAGATTTCCGAAGTCATTTCTCTCCTAACGTGCTATTAAAACACCTTTTCTCATCAAACCAATCTAGTCACACTGCTCTATCTGACGGGTGTATCTGCCTATATGGTTACTATATTAACAGTACATATTTTCTTAAAGAGGTATGTGCAAGCATATATCCACACAAACTCTTTTTTGTACTCTCAGCAAAAAAAAAAAAAAAAAATTGCCAAGGCAAATAAAATTGGTGTTGAAGACATTTCCTCCCCAAAAATGAATAAAACATATACAATTGGCATATTTATTAGAAGCGTTATAAAATACTGCCTATGAAAATAAGGTATCAATGTACTATTTATTCAAAAGTTGAAAGTCTAATTTATGATTTTTTTCATCCCTTAGGCAATATTTTACATATCACCCTTAAGCAATGGTTCCATTTTTCTAGAGTTCAGTAAAAATACCTATTACCAGAATGACAGATTCACAAAGGTAAAGTTGTTACACTGAAGAAATTTAACAACAGCTTCAGGGAAGACAAGAGTAGTAGGGGTAAATACTGTTCTTTCACAAATGAAAACAATAAAGACAACTTTTTATCCCTGGGTAATAGAGTAAAATACACTGTGCTTCTTATTATCTTTGGTAATGATTAATTTTAGTATCCCTTACAACAAAAGTGCAGCTAGGGAAAATCATAGATCAATCTCACTCTTTTCAAATATGAAACATCCCCAAACAGCTTTTAAAAATCTCCTGAAATTAGTACCTACTGCATAGTGGTCTGATGGAAGAATAGTAATACATCCACACCAGGGGTAGGAGGAGATTTGAGAATCTAATTTACTGCACCAGTGGAGATTGAACATCATGGCAGTAAGGCTCTTCACTGCTAGAGATCGGCCAGCCACTGTCAAACAGCACCCCTGCTGACCCATTCATCAGCGAAGTAGGCATTAAATAAGGGTTCTTTACCATCTTTGGAATGGAATGCCTCACAATCTCAGTCATGGTTAAGAAAAAAACATAGTAAATTTATTAGAAAATGTTAGTGTTCAAGATATTTCCTGTGATTTACATAATTTACCTTAATAGTATCAAGTATTTAAGTTGGATATTAGAGACACTGGAATGCTGGTACAAGCCAACTGAAGAACAGAGAAATTGAAATGAAGGACAGAGAAATTGAAAAAGAATAGCTTTTTACATTTTCTAATATGCTAGTATCCAAGGAATTTGTTTAGAAAAACTGTCCCTTTTGTTCACCAACTTTAATATCTATAAAGATAATTCTCTCATACTCAAATCAACTTTATGTGAATATATTACAGCTAGATTGTAGGATATTATACTTTGAGGTTCAAATTCTTATCTAATCAATATATGCATTAGATAGTATTCATCGACTATGATTTCTAATGTTATGTGACTAGCATTTGATAAATGTTATTACTTTTGTAGAAATAGAAATCAAACCATAATATTATATAGTGTACAAACTAATTTTTTAAGGTAAAGAGGTTTTATACTTTATAAATAAAGTCTATAAAATCAGTTATTTGGTTAAAGTGCTTTTGGTTAAAAAATCCATAGAAGTACTTTGAAATATTGTATATAAAAGAGTAATATAATAAGCATAACATTTAATCATAAAGTATTTGAAATACAGCCATGTGACTTTTTAAGAAGAGCCACTTAGTTTCTAATAGGCTACTTACAATAAACTCCTTAGTTATACATAACTTAATAACTTTCAAGTCTTAATTAAGACTGATACTAATAAACGTAACTAGTTATAACCAAATTTAATTGATTATTAGCAAAATTTAGTTATGACACAGTATCAAACAATCATGCTCCACGACACTAAGTTCAAGGCAAGTCAGAAAGAAAAATTCAACGGGTTTGTTATTTTACTTGAAAAAATACACTTAAATAACTATATTATCAAATAACAGGGACTACAAGTGAAAAATCCTACTTTTATTTATTCACTTTAAGTATTTAAATGTTAATTTTCACTTAAGCATTAGTTCCTTCAGCGAGTATGTTCTCCCAGTAAATACACACATACTCCATTAACTCTAGTATAAGCTAGAATCTAGCAACTGCACCAAGAACAAATGAAAGGCAGTAGAAGTTACAGACTGACTGATAAGGTCCTTGAGGGCAGGAACTGCATTTTCCCCACTTTTGTATTCTCTTTATCCAACACAGTTCTTGCAATACAGCAGACTCACAGTAAGTATCTATTAAAATTTTAAGCACAGAAAGAAAAATTTATTCCAATTAGGGAAAAAAGTGAATACTGACTTTGAAGTCTGAACTAGATTAAAATATTTTTATTTTTAAAAATTTTGAATTAAATCATATTTACAAAATGTGTTCTTTACTTTAAAAAATGAAAAATTATGTAAATTTACTATACATCTACCTATATGTGAAGAAAAATGCCAAAAACCTGTTTTGGTTTAATAAAACATTAGCTGCCCTAACAAGTATAGCAAAAACATCTTCCTATAGCGATGATAAATTAAGAGATGAAGCATCCACTTCAAAACACTCTCCTAAAGAAAACAGCTAAATTATCATTCTTCTAATGATAAATACATTTGGAAAGTATCTAAATAATTAGTTTAAATATGTCATGTATGGTTCAGAAACAAACACCTAATGAGAAAAAAATATAAGGTTATCAAAAGCTATAATTAATTACAGCTTATAATTCAGCTGTCCTGTCTTTTGATTGGAGCCTTTAATCCATTTACATTGAATGTAATTATTGGTAGGCAGTAATCATTGCCATTTTATTATTCATATAAATATATATATGAATATATATATATATATATATATATATATATTTTCTTCTTCTTCTTCTTCTTCTTAAAGAAGTCCCTTTAATATTTCTTGTAATACTGGTTTGGTGGTGATGAACTCCTTTAGCTTTTTCTTGTCTGGGAAGCTCTTTATCTGTCCTTTGATTCTAAATGACAGCTTTGCTGGGTAAAGTGAGTAATCTTGGTTGCAGGTTCTTGCTTTTAATCACTTTGAATATGTCATGTCAATCCCTTTTGGACAGTAAAATTTCTGTTGAGAAATCAGCTGATAGTCTTATGGGAGCTCCCTTGTAGGTAACTGGTTTTCTCTTGCTGCTCTCATGATTCTTTTGTCTTTAACCTCAGCCTTTTTAAATATGATGTGTTTGGTATAGGCTTCTTTGGGTTCACCTTGTTTGGAACTCTGTGCTTCCTGGGCTTGTATGTCCAGGTTACGGAAGTTTTCTGTCATTATTTATTCAAATAAGTTTTCAATTTCTTGTTTTCTCTCTTCTCCTTCTGGTACCTTATGTTGCAAATGTCCGTATACTTGATGTTTTCCCAGAGGCCCATTTTTTTGGACTCTTTTCTATTGTTGATATGCTGATTGGGTTTTATCTGCTACCTTATCTTCCAAATCGCTGATCTGATCCTCTGCTTCATCTAATCTACTGTTGATTCTAATGTATTCTTCAATTCAGTTATTGTATTCTTCATTTCCAACTGGTGTTTATGTTTTCTACCTTCATTTTTAGGTTTCCTATCTCTTTGTTGAAGTTTTAAGATCACAGAGCATCCTTATAACTAGTGTTTTGAACTGTGCATCTGGTAGATTGCTTGTCTTCACTTGGTTTCTTTTTCTGAAGCTTTGTTCTGTTCTTTCATTTGAGATGTTTTTTGTCTCCCCATTTTGGCTTCCTCCCTATGTTTGTTTCTATTTATTAGGTAAAGCTGCTATGTCTCTCGGTTTTAGTAGAGAGGCCTTAGGTAGTAGGTGTCCTGTGGGGCCCAGTGGTGCAGTCTCTCTGGTCACCTGAGCCATGTGTTCCAGGTATGCCCCTTGTATATGGCATCCTGTTGTAGTCGAGCCTTATTTGCTATTGGTACATCAATGGGAGGGACTGACCCTTGGGCTGACTGGTTGTGAGGACTGGCAGTGACTATAATGGAGGAGCTGTTGTGCAGAGGCTGACTCTATGAAACAGGGTTTACTTTTGCAGGGTGCTGGTGTCTGCTCAGTTGCTCTCTTGGTGTGTCTTTTATAGAGGTAGTAGGGTGGTGCTCTGGTGTGATCTGAAGCTGGCCACCAGGTGTGTTGGTTTTGGGGCCTCTTGGGAGCTCTGGGACAGGCCAAGTTCAGCCGCTGCCTGTGCCCTGCCCAGGGCTACTTGGTACGAGCTACAAAATGATCTGCAAATTGTTGCCACTTGCGCTGGGCTCAGAGGTGCCTGGGTAAGGCTAAACTGTAAACCAAGGCCGGCTGCCACTAGTGCTGGGCTTGGGGCTGCTTAGCAAGAGATATGGGGCATACCGAGGCCAGATGATGCTTGTTTGGGGTTTGTGAACCTTTGAGAGATTTTAGAATGAGCCAAAACAGGTCATTTGTACGGAAAAGCCACCAGAGGTGGCTTAGGTGGGCCTACAAATTGGATGGGGCAGGGTCTCAGGTAATCACCAAGGCTGGCCAACCCTGTTAGCCAGGTTGATGGAGACTCAGACATGGTGCCTGCCTGTATCTGCATGCTGGGTGGGGGGCTCAACATAGGAACAATGGCTTCTGCCAAAACTTCTGTCTGTGAGAATGCTGCCCCTCCTGCCCTCATCCTGAAGCCAGACAACTCAGTTCCTCTTCCTCATATGTACCCGGTGTCTTTCAAGTTGCTGCCCCTGTGCTGGAGCTCAGAGCCAGTGAGTCTGTCAGTAAGTCAGTATGTGTGCAGGTCCTTTAAGAGGAACACCTGGGACTCCAGCAGCCCTCCCTCTTTCATTCAGCCAGGGTCTCTACTAGTCTTCACAGCCCGAAGGTGTGGGGACTTCTCTTCCTGGTACTGGAAACCTGGGATTGGGAGCCTGGTATGGGCTGGGATCCCTCACAATCAAAGCTGAGAATTCTCTCCTGATTTTTGATGGCCACACATGGGTGTGGGACCACCCTGTTCTGTGTCTGCCCCTCCTATCAGTGTCGACGTGTCTTCTTTCAATTCCACAGGACTTCGGTCCAGCTAGACTCCTGGTGATTCTCAATGATGATTGTTCTGTAGTTGTAATTTTGAAGTGGTCATGAGAAGAGGTGAGAACAGTGTTTACCCTATTCCACCATCTTGACTGGAACTCCCCAAAATGCTTTTTACTTATACTTGAAGAAATAAAGATAAATTTAGTGACATTTAAATTTAATTTTTCCTTATTAAATTATGTACAAATATGAAGCCATTCAGAAACTAGATATTATTTAAAAAAATGCAACTTGTCGATATGGTACAGAGAACAATTTTTTAAAGGACCTATGCTCCTTTTCTTATCTTTCAGCTATATTTTAATCTTAATTCAGAGTGCATTGTTTCTTATAATATAGTAATTATATTATTTTAAACCTAAATTGTAGAATTAAGTGAATTATCTTCAAAACTAATTTTTCAAAATGCTAACTAATCAAATAAGATTAATGATAATGTGATACAGATATATATATGTAATTAAATGTCCCTGATTTTAAAGATAATTCTCCTTTTAAAAGTCCCTGTGAAAATGTGTCTCGATAATTTTAGAATAAACTATTCACCATTTTTACCATCTGGAAAAAAATAAAGCATTATGATTTAATATTTTAAAATAAGTGATATATCTGATGACAGTCTTAAAGAACTATACTTCTACTGTCTTCAGCTAACTACAGGACTATGAAAAAGGTGGGTGAGAATAAGTAAAAGAAAAAAAGACCAAAAGAATAAAATAGATCATTCGAAAATTTCCAAATTATCGTTCTTCAAAAAAAAAAAAAGAAAAAGACAAGGTAAAAAGGCATAACATGTTTTTAATACACTTCCGAGAAAAAAAAGACAATTCAATAGTATTTCTTTTAAAGATGATAAATGGTGGTCAAAAACACATCTGACCAAATTGTTTTGAAAGTAATAAATCCGACCATTTACTGGATCTAAATTATATAGTTTCTTCACTCTATCTATGCTGAGAGGAAAAAAATGAAAACGCTGGAATTAATGCTTTGTCATTCACAAAGTTCAGGTATGTATTGGACTACATTTATTTTATTTGAATTAAAAATTTTAAAATGATTCATGATCATTACTGCAACATTGCAGTAAATTAAATAAGGCTAAAATTATCTTACAAGTCTAAGAAAAATTTAAAAACCATATTTCAATTCAAAAATATGATCATTAATCTAAAAATGTCAAATACACTAATATTCTTTTACTTATTTATGAGACTAAAAATTAATGAGTAGAATTCCATCTAAAATGTAATAAGGAATGAAAAACTCATAATACCAACTACAATACAATACTACTATGACTATTATGAATTTTAATAACTTTAAAGATTCCTTAAACTACTATTTTTTAACTTTATTACAGAATAGATTTAAATAAATTTAAATGAAATGCAATGGAGATAAACTTTTGCTTCAAGAGAACTTTGAACAAATATGCCACATTTAATCAATTTATTATATGTGTAAAATTATGAATAATTATGTATCTGGTAAATCAAGCTATAAAATAGCACATTACTATAAAACAAACTCAAAAATTGCATATAAAATAAAGGAATAAAAAAATGAATTTAAAAAAATTATTATTTTCATAGGCACATTACAGCCAATAAAAAGAAATTTAGTTCCAGGTAGAAAACAGTCATGTAACACAATTCATTACCAATTTTATTTACATTTTCATAAAAGTACATACAGCGTATGCATGCGTGCACACATATATTATTAAACATCTTCAGGTAATTCTGTTCAAATAAACCAATGTGTTAAATTAACAAGTAGCTTTCTCTAAATATCAAAGACAGTATTAAAAAGTAAAAGCTGTTTCCTAGTTCATCTTAAAGCTAGGATGTAACAATATTGCCATCTAGTGTTCATATCAAATAAAAACTTACAAGTGTTATACTTTTGTTTTTCACTTAAAAAAATTAAGTGTGCATAGGTTAAATAAAAATTTCCATTTCTATGGGCAAGAATATAGTTTTGACAGTTGAGTAAAAGGAGAAAAACAGAAAAGGTCACTGGGAGTCAATGGAAAGAAAAAGAAAATAAGGCAGTGGAAGAAATACTCTTCTTTTGGATGTGATTTCTGACAAACTTTTTCTTAAACACAGTATATATGTTACCTGATTGTCCTGGATGTTTAATTGACTAAACGAAAGTACAGGTCAACTCCTTAGGGTTAGTTGCATCATCCCTTTGTAGCTCCCCATCCTTTGTTTCCCAAATAGAAATCAACTGAGATCAAGTCTTAAGTGATTTGTCATCAAATGAACATAAACAAATTCAGAACAGCCATGTTTTAAATACATAAAATTTATCATTTTGATTACTGCTAATGAGGAGATAAAGAATAAAAAATTGTTTTAGGTTAAGGTTGAAAAGAATTTCACAACTGTTAAGGCTGAAAAGAATTTAACTTTGTTAAAAAATATATACATTTTAGGCCAAACTGTTACTTAATGACATTACAAGCATTGCTGAAAACAAAGATGGGTGCCACTGGTCATCTATAATCAAGACCTGCTGCTGGGAAAGTCTTCTTCAAGTCTAGAGGCTACCAGTGATTTGCTATGTGGCGCTGGGCAGATCTCTTAGGCATTCAGAGCTTCAGTTCTTCCTCTTTAAAGATTAACTTAGTATGTGACAAGACTTTATAAAATGCAAAATGCTCTACTAATGTAAGGTAAAACAGGTAAGTTACCCACCAAGATGTGATGGGTGGTGGTGGCAGTCTTACTACTACTAGATCTTAACTACAACGACAGCTACCACTACCATAATATAATCCCGTCTACTTTCACAAGTGTGTCTTGTTTCTTCCTAGTCCTACCCCTTTGGTCACATTATCTTTCCTTCATAAATCTCTAGTCTAAATAAACTCTATTCACTGGAAATAAGATGTCAGCTAATATTATCTATTATGCTTCCCTTTTATTTACCCATTTCCTCATTTCTGTATAATAAAAATGGATCACTTATCTAAATTAGAAGTATTTGAAGAAAAAAATTCCTATTCATTCTCCACAGCCCAGCTCCATTTTTCACCTTCTCTGTGAAGTCATCTTTCTTGTATCCTGCCCAATCCAGAAGTGATCTCTCTCTGCTCTAAACTTCTCAGCAGCACTAATTAGTATTCATTTACAGCCTTACATTATTTTTATGTACATGTTTTATCCCCTCAGAATAAGTTATAAGATCTCTAAAAAGAAAAAACCTTTATTATCCTTCTTTATGTCCCCTAGAAAGGTAACTTTTGGGCACCTGAGAATTACAACCACATGTTGACACAAACACCTTCTTGCCCTGTTCAGAGCATCTCGCTTCCCCAGGCTTCGGCTCTCAAAGATTTACATGTGTCATACGAGCAACATTATTTAACCTCTCTGAGGCTCAATCCCTGACAGGAAAGATCACAATGCCTATTTCATGGTTACGGCAACAACAAACACCAAATAAAAAACTCATATATTGGATGCAAAAAGGTATTAATAAAATGTAAAGTCTGATTAAAAATTACCTTAATTTCAAACAAAGCATTTAAATATATATATACATCATATATATATATCCATCCCTGTAATACAGATTAATACTGAATTAGGTTTTTTAAGTTATTGGCATTAAGGCCAGTCTACTTATCTATTTTAGCTAGTTATATGCACAGCTTAATAACTGACTAGATTATCTTTCCTCAAGAACACAGAAAAGGTAGATAAAATTTTCTATAAGTGCTGACACAAAAATGATCTACCTTCAATGTTGAGTCAAACAAAGAACATATATTTTTGGTTCTCAAAGACTTCTTCAAATGAAGAATTAAAAGTTACCACCACACATTAGATTACAAAATCTAACATCCATTCAAGGCCCAAATTTATTTGCAGTGAATCAAAATGTACATGCTGCTATTTTCATATTTCTCAACCTAAAAACATATATAAAACAAAATCCTCATTGCAACATTCCTTTTCAATAGTCACATCATTTGCTTTTTCTTCTATTCATTCATACCATGTGCTAAATATTGTTTTTCTGCACCATTTAAGAAAACCACTATGACTATGTTTTTAATAAATAGGTTTTTCTTAAAATGGCAACTGAAAAAAAAATCCTTAACGTTTAGTAATTTAATAATTGTCAGTTTCTATTTTATGCTACTGCTGCCATCTAGTGAAAATTTTGAGAACTTAAATCATTCTGGAAAATAGATAATTTTTTAATGCATACTATCAACCTGCAAGGTGTGTGTGTATAGAGAGAGAGATATATGAGGAATAAGGATAATAAGATTACTTCCTGGCAAATCATTTTTTAAATTTTGTTTTCATTAAATTTTATTTCTATATTATAATTAATTTAATCATAAAGCTACTCGTTTATTTAATCAGCAATTATAATCATTTAATTTAAAAATTCCTTTATTTAAAAAATCAAGCTGTTTTTAATTTATCAAGTTATACCAATAAATATATGCAAATTCAGAAATACTCTCAAAGATTCTATATTTGGAATTTTCAATTACCAAAAACACTGTTCATTATATAGTTTAAAACAGTAAATATGCTGACCAAAACTCTATATGCCTGGAACTCTACCTATTTACCTGAAAAATTCCATAAAGATAAATTTCATTAAGCTTACCTGGGAAAAGATATTCGCTGTTGGAGCAACTCTGCTGTCCACGATACTATATAATATTGCTAATAATCTATCTAGTGGAAAAAGTTTTGGTCCAAGGAGATGATTGCTTGTCTACAAGGAAAAAGAACATGGGTTTTCTTCTTATAGTAGAGAACTCATTTTCTGCACAATGAATTCCCAGTAACAACATATTTATATTCTATTGTTCCCCAAAGACGCTAACAAGCCAACTTTCAGTCTCTATGTTAAAACTTTATCTGATGTAACCATAATTCAACCCTTAACATTTTCTTCAAGATTTTCTGACTTAGCATCAACAAATATTAAAGAATTCACAAGTTATTCAGCCCTATTTTGCTGATGGAACCAGATGCTAAGTGACTTAGCCAAGTCATTAGTCAAGATAGCACATAACCAAAATCAGGGTCTAGGTCCTGACTCCTAGTCTAGAACTTACTACCTCTCACCATTCCTCTTCGTGCCACAGACTAGAAATGTATTTGTTCATCATTAATAGTTTTAAAAAGATCAGTTATAGTAAATACTAGCTTAGAAAACTTTTATAATCTGTGAATAATCTGTTGGCCCAAAACAATGTAAAATTCATAAAAAGTTTAAAGACTATAAAATGTTCATACTAGTGTACAAAGTCATATGGTACACTAACTTGTCATTAGAAAACTGCAGTGCTCAAGGTCCACTCCATCAGATAATTTTAGTTGCAATGTAAGATTTTAAGTACTCTATATTAGCAATGGCAAATAAAATGGGAATTTATATGCATGGGAATAACTACTTCTTTAAAGAACGACTGCAAAAAAAATACCTACTCAGAATTATAAAATGAAATATTTACTTCAGCTATTTATATCTAAAAGATAGTTTAGAAACCATTTTTCAAGTCTTAAATTTTATATGCTTTTCTCATTAAATACTTCAAACATTCAGAAAAATATAGAAGTTAATATAACAAATACCAATGTACCCACCATTAAATTTTATCAAACCCTAACATTATACAATATATACTAAGAAATAAAACAATAAATCATATTACAAATAAGTTGAAGCTCTCTTGCACTCTTCTCATATTCCACTCTTCCTTTCCCTAAGAAATCACTATCCAGAATTTGGTGTTTTTATCACTTGCATGATAGTTTTTATACTATATATATATATCCATAAAAAACATACAGCACTGTTTGCTTGATCTAAAGTTTTATATAAATAATATCATTTTGGACATAGCACTCTAAAATTGCTTCTTTGATATTATGTTTTTCAAGTTTAGCCATATTGACACATATAGCTCTAGTCCATTTTTAAACTACCCTACAGAAGTCCATTTTATGGTAAATCACTACCTACTTTAAAAAACTCAACACTCTCACAAATAATACTGTCATGGACAACCCTGTTACATTTCTCCTTGTATACTTGTGTCAGTTTCTCAAAGTGAGGTTGTTAATTAAAGTACAGGGCAGAGACAATGCTATGTGTTCACCAATGCTGTTTCTTCTTGGGCAATAGGAAGACTACATTTCTCAGCCTTTCCTGCAGTTAAATGAAGGCCATATGATTAAGTCCTGGCCAACAGAATATGCGTGAAAGTGATGTAAACTCCCAAGCCCGGCCTTTCCAACCACTGGCTCCTTTAGTCTTCTTTCTCTTTGGTGGCAACTCTGGAGGCCCCCATGTTATACTTGACATAAGATGAAAGAATGCCACCCAACTCATACTCAATTGTGTCATGAGCAATATATAAATCTTTGTTAAGCCACTGAGGGTTGGGGGCGGGTTGTTGTTGTTGTTTTGTACTACAGCATGGCTCAGCCTACCGTGACCAATACAGAGTACATTTACATATTAACTTTATTAGGTATCACCAACCTGCAGGCTCTTAATCTTCCACATTATCACCAACACTTGGAATCACCAGACATATTTTTCAGTTTTGCAAGTCTGAGAGTATGAAATAATATCTTACGGTTGTTTAAAGTTGCATTTCTCTCATTAGTGACTGAGGCTGTCAGGTTTGTTAGACGTTCAAGTTCCTTTTTGTATCACCTATCCATTTACCAACTGGATTTTTGCCTTTTTTCTCATTGGTTTGTATGAGTCTTTAAAACCTGTAGCTACTAATCGGTTGCCAGTTATATAAATTCAAGAATAGTGGTTAACATCATGGTAGGCTTTGAAGTCAAACAGTCCTGGAATTGGATGCTAGATCCACCACATAAACTATGTAATCTTGGGCAAGTTATAAAATTTCTCTTTAATACTCAAGTTTCCTCATCTAGAAATGAGGATAATAATAGTAACCACATTCGTTAGGTCATTGTGAGAATTAAATGAGATCACACGGAGAGCTTAACAGTGTTTGGCTTATAAGTGCTTGACAGCTTTTACTTTTGCCATCAAGATACACTTGTTTATATGTGTTTTTTTCTTTTCTAGACAAATGTCTTAAAAACAAAATTTTATTCATCTTTTTATCCTTAGCATTTGAGGCTGTTAGTTAAATAAATGAATAGATAAATGGATAATGAATGAATAAATGAAATGGTATTAGAGAAAAGAAAGAAAAAAATAAAAGTAAATGTTGAGAATTTTAAGTGAAATTGGTGTCCCTGTCCTCATTAACACTTAGAAGTGACTTGAGATTAGTAAAAATCAGCTAAATTTCTGAAGTGTTGGGAATAATGTGGGAGGCAATTCAGGCTGAGAATCACATTGTCAAAGCTGCTATTTTTCTGATTTTCACTTTTCTTTTTATTCTGCGATTAGAAAACACATTTTCAATTTAAAATCGAAGTGTTCTAGTGGCATGTAGAGCATATGATATTTATTTTCTTCACTGAACTTATTCTGTCTGCTATAAATGCAAGCTGGCTTCTCACTTAGAAAGGAAGGCAAAGTCTAAGAAATATCTCACTAGATAGGTCATTAGAGAGGATAAAGGCCTGTAAGAATGAAAGAGAATTGAAAACAGAAATTAAATAAAATAATTATTGAGGAGGTAGAATTAAATCAAAATTGGTGTCAAGAAAATTAGAGACAGGAACATAAACTGTGAGTTATAAATATTTATGCCAGAAAAACAAAAAGCTAGAAACAGTTCAAAGAAGTTGCCTGCAGGGAATTGGACTAAGGGTAAGGAAAGGAAAAAGATTTGCTTTTCCACATAAACTAACTGACAAGTAATCTGGTACCATACACATGCATTAACTAAATTAAAAAGTAAAATCTTAAAAAAATCAATTTCTACTGAGGATACACAGAGAAAAGGAATTCTACAATTGAAGATGTGTAATAGATTTAAAACAACTGTTAGGATAATTATTTGTGGTTTGCTTTTAAATATATTATGCCTGATTAAATGGAGAGCTATATGAGGGCAGACACAAGGACTATTTTGTTCTCTACTATATTTGCAGCATCTAGCAGAATGCTTAGCATAAAGTAAGCATTCAATCAAGATTTCAGGAAGAGGGAAAAAAATATAAAGAAACTAGTAAGTATACATAGGGAGCTTTCAGTTAAGTTCAAGTTTTAAAGCAACATGAACTAAAGACAAAAGAGGCTACTGTAAGAATCAAATCTACAAGAACAGAAGAACTAGAGTTCATCTAGAAGTAGAGACATCTTCATGATATCTTTGCTCAGAGAGTTCATTCTGTCAACACTGTCCTTTTCCTAGATTCATACAAATCCACTCATTTCACAAGGATGGTCTGAAGTGCCAGCTCTTTCAGTAGTCACTCATCATCATCGCTCATATATCTCTCCTTTCTTGAATTTCTTAAATAATTTTCTCTCTAACTAATAAAATTGCTAGTTTTATGTTCGTTCTTTAATTTTCTTCACTCATTCATTCCATTTATTCATTTGTTCAATAAACACCCCTCAAATATAACCAAGTGCTAAGATACGGAGGTGAATAGACAGGCTTCCTTCCCTTAAGGAACTGGTGAGTAAGGCTATTCCTCCACAATTCAATTTCAATTGTCTTTTTTCTGAAACTTGCCACACACTCCAGCCAATTTTATTTTATTTCTTTTATATACCCTACACTTTCTCACATATGCTTCTTGACTTAAATCTTTCCTCAACTAGAATGTCTTCCTCTACCAATTCTACATATCCATTCCTCACCGTTCTTGAGAGCCTACTCAAATGCAAGCCCTACCACAAATCCTTCCTTTACCAATCTAGCTAGAAATACTCTCTCCTACAAATCCTTTATGACCAAAGCAGCCACACATGTAAGAAAGAGGTTACAAAATCAACAATCTGCCTATTGTGGAAAGCCTAACCAGAGATATCTCAGTGAAAGGGCATACTAGAAAAATCTTTCCATTATAAGAAAATATATTTTTAAGGAAATTTCCCTTCCAAACACTGGCATTGTGTGAAGAGAGGAAAAAAGTCTTCCCTGGGGATTTTAACTAGAATCTAGGGCTAACGATGATTTGAATGCAGAATTCACAATCTTTGTGGTCTGAAAATCCCCAGGCTGAGAACTGAATTTCAAATGATCCTAGGTTACGAGTATTCCTAAGTATCTGTACAGAAGTAAATGCAAAACCTTTCTAAAGGAACACACCACAGGTCTCAAAAATTCCGAAGATTAAATAATAAAATGTTCAAGAAACAAGGCATATGTGCATGAGTCAGCAAAAATAGAAACTGTAGAATTAGACCAATGGAGTTTAAATACTGAAAGACGATAAAAAATAGAAAATAGGTTATTTTTATGTTAAAGAAAAATATGACTAGAAAAAGTATAAAAGTGACCAAGCTTGAAGTGAACCAATAAACCTTCTAAAATTTACAAATAAGATTACTGAAATTACAAAGTTAATATAAATAAAAGACAAAATGAAAGAAAAAATCTAAACATAGAACTGAAGAAATTACCCAGAAAACAGCACACAGAGATCTAAGGGAATGAAGAATGAGAACAACTTAAGAGACAGAGAGTAGAGTAAGGTGTATCCTATGTCTAATTAATATCTCAGAAAGACATATTAATATGAGAATGGAGGAGTGGCAATATTTGAAAAGTTAATGACTGAGAATTTATCAGAACTGAATAAAGGCATCATTATTCAAATTCAAGAGGCAAAACTGATCCCAAGTAAAAAGAAATTCAATCTCAGAAATACCACAGTGAAGCTGAAAACACTAAAGGAAAAGAACTTAAAAGCAGCTATGAGAAAATAGATAAATTTTTTAAAAGATTTTTTTAGCAGAAACAATAAAACCAGAAGACAGTAAAACAATGTCTTCGAAGTACTAAAAAAAAAAACATTATCAATTTAGAAGTGTACACTTAGCAAAACTACTTTGAAGACTGAAAGTGAGAAATAAAAGTCACAGGTTCTCGTGTCTGGTCAAGATGGCGGAGTAGGTAAAAACTGTGCTTGCCTCCTCACACAACCACATTAAAATGACAACTGAACTACAGGAAGCCATCATTGGGAGTCACCTGAAGTTTAGCTGAATAGAAGTCCTACAACTGGGGATATATACAGAAGAGGCCACCTCAAGACTGGTAGGAGGGATGGAGTTAAATAAGGAATGGGTTGGTCCCATACCCTTCTGTGGAGGTTGAGAATCACGAAGGATATCTCAGTTATGGAGGTCCCCCCAGAGGAGTGAGGGGTTCCAGACACACACCGGGCTCCCCAAACCAGGTTTCCAGTGCCGGGAAGAGAAGTGCCTACAACTTCTGGCTGTGAAAACCGTTGAAGATTATGGCTGAATGAGATGAAGAGTGGCTAGAGTCACAGACATTCTTCTTAAAGGACCCACACTTGGACTTATTCACTGACAGACTCAGTGGCTCGGAGATCCAACTCTGGTGCAGCAGCTTGAAAGGCACCAGGGACATATAAGGAGGAACTGAATTGTCTGGCTGCAGGGAGAGGGCTGGAAGGTCAGCTTTCAGACAGACAGAAGTGCTGGCAGAAGTTACTGTTACTTTGTTGAGCCCTCACCGCTCTTGGCATGCAGACAGCAGACTGCAGCCATATCTGAGTCTCCATCAACCTGGCTAACACAGTTTGCCCTGCCCTAGCGATTTCCTGAGACCCTGCCCACACAACTTATGGGCCCACCCAAGCTTCCTCCGTGGCTTTTCCATACAAACGGCCTGTCTTTGCTCATGATGCACACATTCCTAAAATCTCTCAAAGGTTCACTAACCCCAAATAAGCATCATCTGGCCTCGGCATGCTCTGTTTCTCTTGCTGAACAACCCCAAGCCCAGCACTGGTGGCAGCCAGCCTCAGTTCCTGGCTTGGCCTCTTGAGGCACCTCCAAACCCATCATGGGTGGCAGCCATCGGTGGATTACTTGGTGACTCTTGCTAGGTGGCCTCAGATAGGGCATAGGCTACAGCTGAACTTGGCCTGTGACAAAGCCCCTCCCAGGAGGCCCTAGGGACAGACGCCTGCTGGCCGGCTTCGGATCGAGATGGAGTACCACCTGAGGCTTCATCTGAGAACAACACACTCAAGGGCAGACTGAGCATGCACGAGAGTCCTCACAACCAATCAGCCCAAGGGTCAATCCCGACCATTGACGTGCAAACATCAACCAAGGCTCAACTAAAACTGGAGAGCACAAACCACCCATACAAGGAACACACCTAGACAACTCAGTTCAGGTGACAAGGGAAGACTGAGCCACTGGGCCCCAGAGGAAACCTACTACATAAGGCTACTCTACCAAGATCAGGACACACAAAAGCCCTACCTAATACATAGAGACAAACACAGGGAGGCAGCCAAAATGGGGAGACAAAGAAACATGTCCCAGACGAAAGAACAGAACAAAGTTCCAGAAAAAGAACTAAAGAAAATGTAGACAAGCAATCTACCAGATGTAAAGTTCAAAACACTGGTTATAAGGATGTTCAATGAACTTAGAAGAGTGGATGAACTGAGAAGGAACTTTAACAAAGAGATAGAAAACAAAAATAGAGATAGAAAACATAAAAAAGAACCAGTCAGAAATGAAGAATACATTACAGGGAATCAACAGATTACATAAAGCAGAGGATCAAATCAGCAACTTAGGAGATAAGGTGGCAGAAAACACCCAATCAGAACAGCAACAAGAAAAAAAAGTCCAAAAGAAATGAGGATAGTTTAAGGGACCCCTGGGACAACATCAAGTGTACTGACATTCACATCATAGGAGTACCAGAAGAAGAGAAAGAGCAATGAATTGAAAACCTATTTGAATAAATAATGATGAAAAACTTCCCTAACCTGGCAAAGGAAACAGACATATAAGTCCAGGAAGCGCAGAGAGTCTCAAACAAGATGAACCCCATGAAGTCCACATCAAGACACAATTAAAATGGCACAGGTTAAAGACAAAGAATCTTAAAAGCAGCAAAAGAAAACAGTTACCTAAAAGGGAGCACATCTCCACAGGACTCGTCAATTTTTCAACAGAAACTTGGCAGGCCAGAAGAGATTGATACAAAATATGCGAAGTGATGAAAAGACCTACAACCAAGATTACTCATTCTACCCAGCAAAGCTATCATTTAGAATTGAAGGACAAGATAAAAAGCTTCCCAGACAAGAAAAAGTTAAAGGAGTTCATTGCTACCAAACCAGTATTACAAGAAATGTTAAAGGAATTTCTTGGAAAAATAGAAGGTCTAAAATATGAATAATAGATAGCAATAATTACATACCTATCAACAATTACTTTCATATTAATGGATTAAATCCTCCAATCAAAAGATAAGATGGCTGAATGAATAAGAAAACAAGACCCTTACATATGCTGCCTACAACAGACTCATTTCAGATCAAAAGACATACACAGACTGAAAGTAAAGGAATGGAAAGAGGTATTCTATGAAAATGGAAACAAACAAAAAGCTAGGGTAGCAATACTTATACCAGACAAAATAGACTTTAAAACAAAAGCTTATCAAGAGACAAAGAAGGACCCAGTAATCTCACCTCTGGGTATTTATCCAAACAAACCCAAAATACTACTTCAAAGGGACACATGAATCCACATGCCCACTGCATTTTTTATAACAGCCAAGATATCAAGGTAATCTGAGTGTCCATCGATAGATGAATAGATAAAGAAGAGGTGGTACATACATATAATGAAATATTTCTCAGCCCTAAGAAAAGAATGAAATCTTGCCATCTGCCACAATATGGATGGACCTAGAGGGTATTGTGCTGAGTGGAGTAAGTCAGACAGAGACAGACAAATGCCATATGATTTCACTTACATATGGAGTAAGTCAGACAGAGAAAGACAAATGCTATATGATTTCACTTATATATGGAATCTAAAGAACAAAATAAACGAAACAGAAACAAATTTATAGATACAGAGAATATTTTGATGGTTGCCAGATGGGAAGGGGTTGGGAGGTGGGTAAAAGAAAAAAAGGGATTAAGAAGTAGAAACTAGTAGTTACAAAATAGTCATGGGGATATAAAGTATAGCATAAGGAATATAGTCAATAATATTGTAATAACTATGTATGGTGTCAGATGGGTACTAGATTCATTGCAGTGATCAATTCATAAGCTGTATAAATGTCTAATCATTGTGTTATATACCTGAAATACTATAATACAGTATGCCAACTGTAATTGAAAAATAAAAAAATTATTCAGAAGAAAATAAACACACCTAGGTTTTAGCCACTAAAAACAAAACTCGCAGCTTCTACACTGTGAAGTTTATAGCTCAAATTTCTCCATCTTCCACCAAGAAAAGTAGCAGTGGTTTAGATGTACGAAGTGGAACTAATTCTTTCAATTTCTTCTTGCCCCACACCCCATCTTCAAATGTGCAGATGCTTCTAATTCCCAAGTTTTTCCAGATTCCTCAGGTCACAACAGTTTGCACTGGGGGTTAGATTTCAGCCTCTCTTGCTGGTTAGTCACCTGCATATCTATCTACTACGCAATTCTAAATTTTGTGGGTCTTTCATCTGCTTCATCCTCACAAGTTTACCTTTTTTTTCAATGTCATTTTTGTGGGTGCTTCAAAGGAGAACAAGGGAAAATCAGCTGTGTTTAATTAAAAATTCCCCAGTGATCTTTTTCATCTACTAATTCACTAAAATTTGTCAACTTTCATCTCTAGGACCAGCTTCCTTGAATGTGCCTTCGAACAATGTAACAAACAAAATACTAGTATATTATACATAACAAAATACTAGTATATTATAATGGTATCATAGCAACACAAATAACTCTTATCTAAATAACTAATAAAAGCATGCATTTATCCACTTCCTATAGTATCCTAAATTCATGAGTTTTTCTCATTAGAGAAATTAAAATGTAAATACCTTTTCATGTTTCTTTAGAAAGTTAGTTTTCTTGATTTTCCCATGATGCTGCAAATAAAGAAAATAATTTTTAAGATGAACAAAAGATAGTATTCCACAAAAACAGAAAACATAATTTGTTTAAAACATAGCACAGGTAATACTAATTCATATGTCTTAGGCATTTTTATTTTATTCTATTTATTACCTAAAATATCAATATGGTAAGCTGATTTGACTTAGATTTCTATTGTATATAGATTATTTTTTAATTTAAAAAAATATTTTAAAATAAAATAGTGATACTTCCTAAAAGAACTTATTATATTGATTTATTAAAGCATGTTTGTTTCTATAAAAACAAAAGTTCTAAAAATAAATGGATTTTTAGTCATCCCTTAAGGCAAGCTGTCAATTTACATAAAAACACTGAGAACATTCGATAATGGGAAAAAAAAATGGATGTAGTCCCTGATCTCATGAAACTAATAAAGACTAGTGAGAGAGATATGCAAAAATAATAAATAAAAGTTTATTACAAATACATTTAATAATAAATAAAATTGTATATTATTTTCTCAAAAAGAAAATAATTCTAAAATGGGATTTCTTCTGCTAATGTATACACAGGAGAGGCTCTTGAATGTTCCAGATAATGTTTAGAGTGGATGACACTACAGCAGGAGCTTTAGAACAATAAAGGAGTTACCACCCTTAAAACTATTCTCCTCTCATATTTTAAACAGAACCTTGTTTATGTATTTTTAAAATCTAAAATGATTACTTAAGGTATACCTGAACTCTTTTGTATAACTATTTTTCCCATTCAGGTTGTGATCTTAATTTAAAACCTTTAGGGAATGAGTTCTAAATACATAATTAGCAATCTCTTATTCTAATCTCTGTCTGCTCCTTAGAAATTTATGGATGTTGAGATATTTTAAAATATGCCTGGGATCTTCAAGAGTAAAGTGAAAAGAAGTAATAATTACCTTAAGGAAGAACCTCTTGTCAGTTCTTGCTGGATTATATGAAGCGAGGTATGCAGCAATTAGAATAAACTTAGAGTAATATGGAAGTTCCACATGAGTATATGCCGAGAGACCTATACGACAAAAACCTTCATTTAATAGGCTACCATTAGATTTTAAGTATCTTATATTCTTTCACTTATCTTTTGACTTCCATACAGTATTCTCTAGTCAAAATGACAAACTCAAAAAAAAAAAAAAAAAAAAGACAAATTCCTTGAACTTAATTAAAGTGCCATGACAATGATGGTGGTGGCAGTAAACGCCATTACTGATATGCTTTCCTTATTCTATTAGTTTTGTTTGGCTCCTATTCTGAAGTCCAAATCCTACCTATCCTGCCCTTCGAAGCCACAGTTTCCATTAAACCTCCCCTAATGCTTCTCTACCACACCAAAATAGAAAAATCTGTTTCTACTATGAATTCCTACTTTGTGTATTTCATTTATGGCCCACATAACTTTATATTAACAGTTAATTATACTGAAATTATATTTCTTACCAGCTATACTGTTCACTGAAGGAGCTTCTTCTTCTTTTTTTTTTTTTTTTAATCCCTACAGTGCTTTTTGCAAAGGAAATAATTGAATGAATGGGTAAATAAAACGATTGGGTCAAACAGCATTGATTTTTACAAGGGAAGAAGGAATCTGGTTATTTACTGAAAATATAGTATGTGTCAGACATTGTGCTAGGTGCTTTACTTAAGCATCTCTGAATCCTTGCAGTCACTTAAGCTAGATATTCTTCTCATTTTAGATTAACTGAGTTGGGCTCATAGGGTGTAAGACAGACTAATTACTGAAGATTTTCTAACTCCTGCATCTATTTCTTTCCATTAAAATACACAACTGAAATCACGTGTACAGCATCTTAACCACTGAGAAACCAAAATAGACAAAATAGAATCTCAATACCACTTCATTTCATACCACATTCTCCCAACCACTAGCCACTGATCTATTTTTTAAATAAGAATATTTTAAATACTCGCTTATTATTTTAAAAAGTAAAAGTTGTTCTATTGGTTTAAATCCAAAGTAATACCTTCTTTAAAGAAAACAAACGCACAAAGCTTTTAAAACATAACTAATTGAAATGCATCTCTTAAACTAGGTTAACATAAAATTGGATTACATATAAATCATGAAATATATATATTGAGATAAAATTGTGTCATATAATTCTTTTAACAAAAGCATTTAATGAAATATAAACTGCTTGATTTCCACCTGACATAATCCAACAATTAGAAAACAAAACTGGTATTTGAACTTCACTTTCTCCCATTTAATTGGAGCTTCACTTACAAGAAAATCATTAATTAAAATATCATTATAGCTTATTACCTGCTTTTATAACATGAATAACTGAAGTGACCTATAATATTAACTTTAGTATCTTGATTATTATTAATCAAATAAAGAGGTGTCTCAAGTAATTGTCTCAATACTTTCTTTGATACCTTTCAGTTGACCAAGATCTGTGTCATCTTTTTGTAGCTTTTCCCACTGTGAACTGAAAAAAAATAGAAAATAATGGATTGAAAATATGCTAAGTCAATATGTTGTACTTAAAACAGGGTCCTAGAAAAATTAAAAATTAGTTATTTACAAAGACTCAATTTCCCTATAAACAAGACAATACATACATGCAATATACATGTTTGTACCTCTATGCAATCATTTTGTGTGTATTAGAACAATTTATATATAAATATTCAGATGTTAATGTTTTAAAAAATCTCTTTTCCTCCAATCACAATTGTAAAGCTATCAAAAAGTATCAATAAATAAATAATATCACCTATCATTCAGTAAAACTCCTAATGTTCCAGTTACCGTATTAGAAAGAAACTGTCATACACTATTTCTAAACTCAGTAACAATCTCTTAAAATAAGCTATAATATTACATCAACTATACGTATTTTTTCAAATCTGCAAGCACAGTTGAAAATTCTAGGAATATAGCAAATGGGAATGTTTGATAGGTTACTAATAACCAATGTGGAAAGCAAACAAGCTAACCCACAAAATAGATCATTTTCTCCATCCTACAGATGAATAGTGCTTCACAACTTAGAAGGCATTTTCACATTCATTACTTAAGTGCAAATAAAAATAAATTTTTATCAGTTACAATGTTATAAATTAGACATCCGAGAGTTTAAAATGATAACATTTTCTTATATAGCAAATACCCGTTTAATGTTATTAAATCTCGAAGGACAATCAGGGAAAAACTGACCATCTTTAATGGAAAGAAAGGAAGCTATAAGATCTACTAAATGTTTATTATAAACCCAGCTCTTAACACATTCCATTTAATTCTCATAAATTTAAGAGATAGACTATCATTTCTTTTCTTTATTTACAAATGACAAAAATGAGTCACAGAGGTTAAATAATTTGACTAAGGTTCCAAAGCTTCTAAGTGGTGGAACTGGCATTTCAACTGAGATCTGACTAAAAAGTCCATCCATGTTCTAAATAAATATATATAAACTATCAATTTCCAGAGGTGCTTCAAAGTCACAGTAATTATATTAATTAAAATTATAATAATTAATTTTAAGATGAACAAGGGAATCAGGTTGAAGTCTTTTTTCATAATTTGTCCTCGCTGCTTATAAAAGCTATATAAAACCAACATACATTCCAACTAACAGTTTGTTGAGTTAGGATATAGCCTTCTATGACTTCATTCTCCTTTTTCTTTATTTTGCTTATCCCAATTATTTAATCTCAATTAGAAAATATGAAATATGTGATTACTGTTATTTTTTAACTCAGTAAAATTTAATTTTACATGGGCGAAAAGGGTATGGGTTATTAGGAAAAGAATGGACGAACTTGAAGAAATATGAACACTTTCAAATGGACCAGCAGATATCAGTCGGCTTAGAATGCCATTTTGCTACTATACTATTGTGAAGTTTCGCTGGTCCTTTGTGACACATTGTGAGTAAAAAGAAGTCTAAGGCCATTATATATAATATGATTATAAAGTTAACCAATTGGAATAAAAATGCAAACTGTCCTATCAAAAATTTTTTTCAAAAAGACAAATAACCACAGAGAGAAATTCAGGAAAGTAACATGCATGACCAAGTTAAAAAAACAACAACACACACATATATACTTCATATCAATAAATACAAATGGGTATAATTCATCCATTAAAGAAAAGGTTCTCAGAATGCCTCAGTGAGACAGTAGGTCAGATTAGCAATGCTTATTTCTGTGCTCTATACCTTTTTTGTGAAAGAAACATATTACAGATTATATATAAATTGCAAAGGGAAGAAGATGCCTTTGCATATATAAAGATACACATGTATGTATTTGCATATTTTTTAAAAAGACAGAGAACAGACCAGAAATTCTATATGCGATAAGGGAAAGAGTGAAAGGGATAAGGATGAATGTGAGACTTGAATATACTTTTTTAAAATACAGTTTTAACTTCTGAATTATTTGATACCCATCTCTTATCTTTACAACAAGTTTTTTCTATTTTGCCCTTTCTCTCCTCCTTTTCTTTGCATTTTTTAACATTGTAACTATTATTCTTACCCTGTCAGAACACGTAATGATTGACTGATTGACTGACAGATAGATAGATAGATAGATAGATAGATAGATAGATAGATAGATAGATAGATAGAGTTCTTCTACCTTTGTTCTCATCTTTTAGTTTTGAGCTAAAATTAATTAGATTGAGTACGCATAATGAATCCTTTTGCTAGTGTCCCCAGTCATCTCTGTTGCACCAAAAATGTCAATAGTAGACTCTTCAGAAGGAGTTTAGGAACATAGTGCTCCTTGAGTTCTTACATGTTTAAATGCTTTTCTATAGCCCTGATACTTGAATGACAGATTGGCTGAATATAAAATTCCTTGCCTTATACTTCTTTTCTCCTTGAGTTTCTTAAAAATGTTGCTCCATTTATCTTTATTACAGATTCACTTTCCTTTGTAAGAGATACATCTTTTTACCTGAAAGCTCAGAGATTTTTTTTTTATTTAATGTTATTTTTAAAGCTACAAGTATAAGAAAGTCTCTGCAATAGGATGAGTAATAGTCCCTAAAGATGTCCATGCTCCAATCTCTGGAACCTATGAATGTTAACTTACATGGTAAAAGAGACTTTACAGTGTAACTGAGTTAAGGATCTTGAGATGGGGATATTTTTCTGGATTATCGAGGCAGGCTCAATGTAATCGGAATTCTTCTAAGAAGAAGACGGGAGATTACAGAGAAGAAAAAATAATACATTGCTGCCTTTGAAGGCAGAAGAAGGAACACAAGCCAAGGAATGTAGGTAGCCTCTAGATGCTAAAAAAATTAAAGAAACAGATTCTTCCCAAAAGCCTCCAGGAATGCAGTTCTATGCACCCATTTTAGACTGACATCAGAAATGTAAGATAATAAATGTATCTTGTTTTAAACTGCTAATCTGTGGTAACCTGTTACAGAGCAATAGACTAGGACAGTCTCAGAATTGACTACTCTGAGTCAAATGGAAAGATGAACCCTTTAATAATGTAGAGCAGTCTTTCACTTCTGGAAAGTTTTTTTAGATGATAGTATTAGATTTTAATTCATATCCATTATTTTGTATTTTCAAGAATTTCAATTATATATACACTAAATCTTCTTTGCCTTATATTCCACTTGATTATTTTTATCACTTTTAGTTTTGTGCTCTTGGTTGTTTTCATTCTTCTCTTCAATATCCTTTACTATTTTCAGTTGAATGCACTCACTTGGAAATCTTAAAATTTCATTTTCATTTCTAATAAGATTACTTTTGCTTGAGTTCCAATCCTGAGTTTGGTTAATTTTTGTTTCTCATCCTCCTCTTCTTTGGCCATTTATTCTGAATGGCTGAATTTCTAATTTAAGGTATTTTTTCATATCTGAATATGATGGTTTAAAATTTTTAAATCAGGTTGGAATATTTTGTGTGAAAAGGGGACAATTTCATCAGCTAAAAAGTTTTTATTCACATATTCTATTTCTTCTCATAACATCTTTTCTATTTTGTTTTCTCTCTTGATTTTGAAATACCCAAAGTTTGCTTAGATCAGCAAACAGATGATTCTATGAATGTAGAGTTTTGGGTGACTTAGTAGATTTCTTGATTCTAGAGTACTTTTTTCTTTAAGAATAATGAAATGCAGTTTCTTTAACATATAGTACCATTTTAATGGGAAGAGATGGGCTTCTGATTTTCTCATTATCTTTCTGTTTGACAGAGGTGGGGTTAGGGAGTGGGAAGGGTGTTATCCCCTGCTTCTGTCTTCACTACCAAGCTTCCAGGGGATACTATGTCCTCCCAAATCACTTCCTTGTCTCCTCTCAGAAACAGTACTTTCCCAGGACTGCCATGCTAATTCTTGTCCTATATACTCTTAGAATACTTCCTTTTGATTCTCCAGGAGCCAGCACTCTAATCCTTTGTGTGTCATATCTCTTCTCAGTATTTCCCCATTCAAGAGTTAGACCTTCTTCCTGGAGTAGATTTCATCTGTATTTCACCACTACTAAGTCAACCCTATACCCTGCCCTGACTATCTTCTTCTCTTTTCTACGCAGTCTTTGCTTAACTTCTCTTCAATGTAAGCTCCAGAGCTGGCTCTGCAAGCTTCAGCTATTTCACTATTTACATATATATTGAAATTTGCAGTCAACTCTATAGACTCCTAGTTATGCTGCAGAAATGGATTACAAATGGTTTTATTTGCTCTCCTTTTTGATCTTGTGGAGAGAACTAGATTTAGGTGGCCATCAATATCCTATGGAAAACTAGAAGTCCTTTCATTGTAATGTAAGATTTGTTCTAACATCCAAATTTTCAACCTTTAAAAGAGCAGATCACAAGCTTTTCTATTCTATGACTTCTAAACTTTCTCATCAATGATTTTTTATTATTGAAAAAATAATAGTATTTTATTCAGAAACTAATACATTTTAACCAGAATTGTAATCTAATCAGTGAATTAAATTGAAAGCAAAGTTAGTAAAGTAGCTTAGAGAATAAGGCATTTAAATCTTCTAAGGACAATTAGAGGAGGAAGATGAGAGCTGGAGTTTTTAAGTGACTTGCAAAAACCACATAAGGCAGAAAATGGCTGAGATGAGAATCAAAACCATGTTTTCCCACTACACTATGTGATACTATGTCTCCTGAGCAGTTTCATTACTCTGAAATTCTAATAAAAAACAAATGTAGGTTTATGACTTGATTTGTACACTCAGAGTAGGGGACTTTAACGCTCCATTGACACCAATGGACAGATCTTCCAGACAGAAAATCAACAAAGAAACAATGGGCCTAAGAGACACTAGACCAGATGGATTTAATAGATATTTTCAGAGCATTTCACCCCAAAGCAGCAAAATATACATTCTTCTTAAGTGTACATGAAATATTTTCCAGGACAGATCACAGGTTAGGACACAAAACAGGTATCAGTAAATTTAAGAAGACTAAAATCATAACCATCCATCTTTATCACAATGGTATGAAACTAGAAATCAACTATTAAAAAAAAACTGGAAAATATACAAACACAAGGAGTTAAATAGCATGCTACTAAACAGTGAATGGGTTAACAACGAGATCGCAAAAGAAATCAAAAGGTACCTAGAAATAAATGAAAATGAAACACAACAACTCAAAATCTATGGGACACAGTGAAAGCAGTCCTAAGAGTGAAATTCATAACAATACAGGTCTACCTCAAGAAACAAGAAAAGGCTCAAATTAACATTATAATCTTACACTTAAAAGAACTACAAAAAGAACAGCAAACAAAGCCCAAAGTGAGTAAAAGGAAAGAAATAATAAAGATCAGAGCAGAAATGAAAAAAATAGAGCCTAGAAAAACAATACAAAAGATTAATGAAACCAAGAGTTGCTTCCTTGAAAGGATAAACAAAAATGACAAATCCTTAACAAGATTAAGCAGGGGAAAAAAAAAGAAGACTCAAATAAATAAAACCAGAAATTAAAGAGAAGTAACTACAGACTCTACTGAAATACAAAGGATCATAAGAAAATACTACAATCAATTATATGCCAACAAACTGGACAATCTGGAAGAAATGGATACAGTTCAGGAGATATACAATCTTCCAAGACTGAGTTAATAAGAAACAGAAAGTCTAAACTGACCGATTATCACCAACGAAATCAAATCAGTGATCAAAAAACTCCCCCACAAAAAAGTTCTAGGAGAAACATGACAGAGTGAGAGACGTCCCCAGATCTCTCCCCTTGAAACAACAAAAAGGTGAACATCTAAAACTCAACAAAAAACACAGAAACTGCATACCAGCACATATGAACGGGAGATCAGCGCATAAGAGCTACCACAGGTTAGAACCTTTGGAGTCAGGCAGTAGACAGGTGAATCAAAGAACCTGCCTCTCACAGCCGGAGCTCACTGAAGGAGGATGAGGAGGAGAGAAGGTGTGGCTTTTTTTCTGAACAACTCTGCCTGGAAGACCTGTGAGCTCCACAGGGTGGCAGTGCCCAGAGATCAAGACAGAAAGCAGAGAAGTCAGGACGGCAGAAAAACAACAGTTGATTATTACCAGCTGTGGCTACAAAACACGAGGCTAAGAAACAGCACTCATCCTCCAGCCCAGAGGGCCCCTCCCCCCATGTCCTCTGACACCAAACACCACAGAGCCCCGGGGGGGATCTGAGCAAATGCTACCGAAGCTGTCGCTAATACTGACAGGGACGGAGACTAAGGGTAGCGAGCGTTGACTGAATATCTATTAGAAAAACAAAAGGTATTAGTAAGCCTTTATATAAAACAGGGATCTGAGAGGCTTAGACATCACCTACAGGAAATCAAAAGAAAAACTCCTTCTTTGCAACAGGCTAAAGAGATATCTTTATATAATATATCTTTCTTGAAAAAAAAGGAAAGCAGAATACACTTCCATTAATACCCAGGCAGAGAGAATCAGTCTATTAAACACTAAGAACAACCAAGGTGACAAGGCAGCTTAAAAAGAAAGAGAAATATCTCTAGAAAATAAGCTTAAAGACACAGAAATACAAGACTTAAATGACAGAGAATTTCGGATGGTACTTATGAAAAAACTCAAGTGAGATCTGAAATGAGTCATATCAACAATGTAAAGAGTTGAAAAAAACAACTAGATGAGCAGAATGAGTTCTTTAGCAAGGAGACTGAAACTCTCAAAAAGAACAGAATACAAATTCTGGAGATAAAAAACACACTGCAAGAATTGAAAAATAAAATAGCAAGCTTGGGAAATAGAGTCGACCAAATGGAGGAAAGGATCAGTGATATAGAAGACAGCAATCTAGAAATAAATCAGAGGGAAGAGAAACTAAAGAATGAAAAAATAATGAAAGAGAAATACAGGAACTAGCTGATACCATCAGGAGAAGAAACATAAGAATAATGGGCATTATCAAAGGCAAGGAAAATGAGCAGGGATTAGAAAGCATTTTCAGACAAATAGTTGACGAGAATTTCCCAAATCTAAGGAATGAGCTGGAGCTTGGAATTCAAGAAGTCAAAAGAACACCCAATTATCTCAATCCAAAAAGGAAAACCTAAATAGATCTATCAGCAGTATAAATTGAAACAATCATCAAAAACCTACCAAAAAGTAAAAGTCCAGGACCAGATGGTTTCACCAGTGAATTTTATCAAACGTTCAAAGATTTAATACCTATCCTCCTCAAACTCTTCCAAAAAATTGAAGAGGAGACAATACTTCACAACTCATTTTATGAGGCCAATATTATCCTGATACCAAAACCTGGTAGAGATAACACAAAATAAGAAAACTACAAACCAATATCTCAACACAGATGCAAAAATCCTAAATAAGATACTAGGAAAGAATACAGAACAGAATACAGCAACATATTAAAAAGATTATACACCACGACCAAGTGGGCTTCATCCCAGGGGCATAGGGATGGTTCAACATATGTAAATCGATTAAAGTGATACACCACATAAACAAATTAAAAAATAAGAATCATATGATCATATCAATAGATGTAGAAAAAGCCTTCGACAAGATACAGCATCCATTTATGATCAAAACACTTAACAAAGTCAGTAGAGAAGGAAAGTACCTTAACATAATAAAAGCCATCTATGACAAACCCTCAGCCAACATTATACTTACTGGTGAAAAACTAAAAACCTTCTCTCTAAGATCAGGAACGAGGCAAGGCTGTCCACTATCACTGCTATTATTCAATATAACATTGGAGGTCTTAGCAAATGCAATCAGACAAGAGAAAGATATAAAAGGCATCCGAATAGGAAATGAAGAAGTCACACTGTCACTATTAACGGGTGACATGATTCTCTATATAGAAAACCCTAAAGACTCCGCTAGAACACTAGAAACAATAAGCAAAGACAGTAAAGTTTCTGGATATAAAATCAGTGTTCAAAAATCCACAGCATTCCTATACTCTAATAATGAAGTGTAAGAAAAAGTGGAAAAAATAATTCCTTTTGCAATTGCAACAAAAATAATACAATACCTACGAATAAATTAAACGAAACATGTGAAGACCTATATAATAAAAACTGCAAGACCCTATTAAAAGAAATTGAAAAAGATACAAAGAAATGGAAAGATATTCCATGTTCTTGGACTGGAAGAATCAACATAGTTAAAATGACCATATTACCTAAATCATTATACAGATTTAATGCAATCCCCATCAAAATTCTCAACAGCATATTTTAAAGAAATAGAACAAAAACTCAACAGATTAGTAAGGAAGCACAAAAGACATCGAATCACCAAAGCCATCTTGAGAAAAAAGAATGAGGCTGGAGGCATCACTCTGCACGACTTCATATTATATTTAAAAGCGACAATATCAAAACGGCATGGATTAGTAGCAAAACAGACACATAAACCATTGGAACAGAAGTAAACCCATATTTATACGGGCAAATACTTTTCGACAAAAAAACCAAAAACATACAGTGGAGAAAAAATAGCCTCTTCAGTAAATGGTGCTGGGAAAACTGAAAAGCCACCTGCAAAAGAATGAAACTAGACTGTTGTCTATCATCATACACCAAAATTAACTCAAAATGGATTAAGGACCTGAATATAAGACCTGAAACAATAAAATACATAGAAGAAAACACAGGAACTAAACTCAAAGACCTTGGACTTAAAGAGGATTTTATGAATTTGACCTCAAAAGCAAGGGAAGTAAAAGCTAAAATAAATGAATGGGACTATACAAACTAAAAAGCTTCTGCACAGCAAAAGAAACTGTCAATAAGGTAACGAGACAACCATCAAATGGGAAAATATATTTGCAAGCAACGCCTCTGATGAGGGCCTAATATCCAAAATATACAAAAAACTCATACAACTCAATAACAACAAAAAAACAAATAATCCAATCAAAAAATGGGCAGAGGACCCGCCCAGACACTTCTCCCTACAGGACATACAAATAAATGGCCAACAAATATTTGAAAAGATGCTCAACATTGCTAGCCATTAGGGAAATGAACATTAAAACCACAATGAGATGCCATCTCATTCCTGTTAGAGTAGCTGTTATCAATAGGATAAGTAATAACAAATTTTGGAGAGGATGTGGAGAAAATAGAACCCTCATACACTGCCAGTGGGACTGAAAATTGGTACAGCCACTATGGAAAACAGTTTGGAGGTTCCTCAAAACACTAAGAGGTGATCTACCATATGATCCAGCAATTCCTCTGCTGGGTATTTACCCCAAAGACTTGAAAACCCATATCCGAAAACATTTGCACACCGATGTTCATAGCAGCATTATTTACAGTGGACAAGACATGGAAGCAACAGAAGTGTCCTACGATAGGTGACTAGCTAAAGAAACTGTAGTACATTTATACAATGGACTATTACTCAGCTATAATAAGAGATGAAATACTGCCATTTGCAACAACATGGATGGATAATCGAGATAATCGTGCTAAGCAAAATAAGCCAGACAGAAAAAGTTGAAAATCACATGATATCACTTATTTGTGGGATATAAACCTAAAAGCAACAAATAAACAGGACAAACAAACAGAGACTCATGGACATGGACTGTAGACTATTGGTTATCAGAGGGTAGGAGGTAGGAAAGGAGCAGGGAGGTAGACTGTAAAAGGGGTCAAATATGTGGTGACAGTAAGAAATCTAACTATAGGAGGTGAACATACAGTGTAAATATATATATGCCTTACTATTAAAGTGTACAGCTGAAACTTATTGGATTAGGTAACCAATGTCACCATAAAAATAATAATAATAG
>NW_011888888.1:216870-249743 GCF_000151845.1 Pteropus vampyrus | reverse complement strand
A
The DNA here is from genome assembly GCF_000151845.1 of Pteropus vampyrus. NCBI lineage: Eukaryota > Metazoa > Chordata > Mammalia > Chiroptera > Pteropodidae > Pteropus > Pteropus vampyrus. The sequence goes on along the minus strand of NW_011888888.1, from coordinate 249,742 downwards.
ATATTCGACGTGATGAAAACCCAGGATCTACAACCAAGAATACTTTATCCAGCAAAGCTATCATTTAGAGTATCAAAATCAGGAATAAAGAATGGTAATAAGTACATTCCTAACAATAAGTATCTCAAATGGAAAAGAATTAAGTGCTCCAACTGAAAAACAGAGTGGATGGCTGGATAAGAAAACAAGACCTCTACAAATGCTGCCAACAGGAGACTCACTTCAGATTAAAAGACACACACAGACTAAAAGGAAGGGGAAAAAGATATTACCTTGATGGACCTAGAGGGTATTGCACTGAAAAAATAAGTTGGATAGACAAAGACAAATATGCATGATTTCATATACAAGGGGAATCTAAAGAACAAAATCAACAACAACAAAAATAAAAGCTGAAATAAACTCATAGATACAGAGGATATTTTGAGGGTTACCAGATGGGAGGGGTTTGGGGGAGACAGCAAAAAAAAGGGAAAGGGATTAAGAGGTACAAATTGATAGTTGCAGAACAGACATGGAGATATAGAGTGTAGCATGGGGAAGATGGTTAATACTGTTGTAATAAATATGTAAGGGGGAAGAGGGGTGCTATATTTAGTGAGGTGATCACTTTGCAAGTTATGTAGATCTCTGATCACTATGCTATACAATTGAAACTGGTATATTACTGTATGCCAATTATAATTGAAAAAAAACCTCTTTGAATTGTACAATACAAATACCAGCAACTAACTGTCTATTTCAATAAAGCTGGGAAAAAAAACAACAAAAAAAACATGTATAAAGAATGGTAATAACTACATTCCTATCAACAAGTACCTCAAATGGAAAAGAATTAAGTGCTCCAACCAAAAGAGAGTCTGGCTGAATGGATAAGAAAATAAGACCCCTACATATGCTGCCTACAAGAGACTCACTTCAGATTAAAAGGAAGGGGATGAAAAAAGATATTGCCTTGATGGACCTAGAGGATACTACGCTGAATAAAATAAGTTAGACAGAGAAAGACAAATACTACATAATTTCACATACATATTGAATCTAAAGAACAAAATAAACAACAACAATGAAAACAAACTCAGACACCGAGAATATTTTGAGGGTTACTAGACAGGAAAGGGGTTGGTGGATGGCAAAAAAGGGCAAAGGGATTAAGAAGTACAAATGGAAAAATACAAAAGAGTCATGGGGATATGAAGTGTAGCATAAGGAAAATAGTCAACAATGTTGTAATAAATATGTAAGGGAGCAGAGGGGTACTACATTTAGTGGGGTGATTGCTTTGTGAAGTATACAGATCTCTAATCACTAAGCTGTACAACTGAAACTAATATTGTATACCAACTATAATTGAAAAAAATTCACTGAACTGTACAATGTAAATATGAGCAACTGTGTATTATATTTCAATAAAGCTGTAAAAAAAGAAGTTATGGTTCATATAGATACAATGGAATAGTACTCGGCCATAAAAAAAAATAAAATCCTACCATTCGCAATGATATGAATGGACCTAGAGGTTAATATACCAAGCAAAATAAGTCAGAGAAAGATAAATACCATATGATTTCACTCAAATGAGAAATCTAAGGAACGAAAAGAACAAACTAATCAAAAACAGACTCACAAACATAGGAGACAATCTGGTGACGGCCAGAGGGGTTGAGGGACTAGGAGAAAGCAGTGAAGGGTTAAAGAAGTACAAATTAGTAGGTGATAGATGGTCATGGGGATGGGGAGCACAGCATAGGGAATGCAGTCGGCAGTAATGTAATGGCTATGTGTAGAGCCAGAGGGGTGATAGAGTAATTAGGGGGATCGTTTCATAAACTATGTAAATGCCTAACCAATGTACTGTATACATGAAATTAATAATAAAATAAAATGCTAAAAAAATTGTTTGCTTTTCCCAAAACAGTAATAATTTAAACCTCCAGAATTTTTTCCCAATGTAAAAGTAAAGAAAAACATGTATACTTTAGTAAATGTCCCAAATAAGTATATAGAAATAATATACGTATTCAATAGAAAATTACCTTGATATTTCCCTGAGATAAACGGTCTGCATGGCTTTCTTCAAGTGTGGTTCAATATTTCTCCAGAGTTTGCGAGTATCACGTTCACTTGCTACTCCAAAGGGGAGGAAATTTCAATTATTTAGAGCTTACAAAATTTTTTTCAAAAGAAATATTAATAAATAAAATTACATAGTTACCTTCTCCTTTAACCACAGGTTCACAATATTTAGGAAAATTAAGTACTGCCTGCAAACAAAGGAAGAAAGTAGTTGTACACCACAATTAGGAATTATTTTTCAAGTATTATTTTTATTACAATTCAGGCAATTTTATTTCATTGCAATTGCTCAAGTAAAATGTTATTACAGCTTATTACTATAATAATAAAACAGTAAATATCAATAATGGTAGTAAAACAATATGTAAAATATTCCTTAATTGGCTAATCCTGCCTAATGTATTAGTCCCTAGATATAAAGTAATACAACAAAGCATATTTTGTAATTTTAGGTCATAATTAATTATATCACAAAGGACCAAAAACATACAATAAAATACCTCTAGCTCAACGAATTAACCTGTTATTTTCCAAGGTCTGATCATTCTCACAAATTAAACATCATCTAGTTCAGTACAACTCAAATTACTTCGACTGGCAGCACTATTTGAGATTGTTATAAATCCAAGTTCTTGGCACCATCCCAGCCAGGCATACTAGATCAGAATCTCTGAGGATGAGTCCCAGGAATCTATGTCTAAATAATCTCTCCAGGAATTCTACACATTCTAAAGCCTGACCAGCACTAACCAATCGTATTAGTAGTTTTCCATGAATCAGCACTGCATTCTGAAAAGTTGTTTAACCAAATTGAGTACATGTAATTGTCCGAAAGTCTCTATATTTAAGTAAACCTATAAAAGCTAGTAATCCTTTCTAACAAGTTGAATTTTATGAAATATCTGTTCAAATACAAAATACTTTTCACAACTCTGGCTATTAACATTCAAACATGCTCTCCAATATTATCCCCATTTCTCTTATATTAATCCTCAAATGATTGCAAATTCCCATATCTCTGTAATAGGATTACTTAAAACAAAATCTAAATTCAAGCCCACTGGTATTTTAAACCGTCCTCCCAACTACTCAGAAAAATGAAAATAAAAGGCTATTAACAAAATCACAAAAATAATTCCAAAGCCGAAACAGAAATAATTTTTAGATAATTTTTTGATATTATGAATTTTCACTACCACTATACATTACACCATATAACTTCCAATTATTCCTTAACTCGCAAGTATTTAGCTCAATTAGTTGCATTAATAAAAAGGTGGGAGAGGAGAGGCATAACTGTATTAAGAAATGACCAAGTGCTCAGCAAATACTAGTACTCATAATAGTAACAGAAGCATAATTATCCAGAGCTAATTACAGCCATCTGCTATTTTATTCCTGACCAGTGTGTTTTTATTATGCCCATTGGTTAGCTGAGGGAACAGCAGCAAAATATAAGTTGTCTACAAGCACACAGAGATTCCACTGCCTGAATTTATGATCATGGATCTGTGAGGTGTTTTGGGAATTTACTTCAAAACAAAAAAGGATGCCATGTTTTCAAAGACTGATTTGGGTGAAACAGAATATAGATATACCTCGTTTTATTGCACTTTGCTTTACTGCACTTCACAGGTGTTGTGTTTTTCAAGACCTTCCACCAGCAAAGAGGTTATGACTTGCTTTATTGCAATACTTGCTTTACTACGGTGGTCTGAAACCCAACCTGTAATATCTCCAGGGTATGCTTGTATTTCCCTTACAATGCAAAGAAAACTTGCATTAATTTACAATCTAGGATAAATACTGAATAGGCTGCCACATGACAAGACAGGCAATTTGAGAAGCTTTCCCAACTCTTTCTCAGAGAATTTTCAAAAAGCCTTTATTGTTGTATTTGAAATTATTTGTTAGAAAATAATCTCATACATGTATGTCATAATAAGCAGAATCCTAAGACCCCAAGACTCCTGGCCTCTAATATGCACATACCTTCTCTCAGTTAGTCAATCAAACACTAAATTAGGCACTGCTGTGAAGGGATTTTGTAGATGCAATTAAAGTTCCAAAGATTATACTATTAATGGGTGAGTTAAAATAAGTAGATGATCAGATAAGTCTGACCTAATCACATGAACCTTTTAAAAGCTAAGTTCCCTCTGGCTCATCACAGAAGTCAGATATGTTGTGTATGAGAAGGATTCAACATGCCTTTACTGGCTTGTAGATGGAGGGGGCCGCATGGCAAAGAATGTGGGTGGTCTCTAGGAGGCCAGAGAAAGACTCTTGGCTGACAGCCAGCATGGGAACTTCAGACCTCGTTCTTACAAACAAGAGGCAATGGATTCTGTCAAAAATCTGAATGAATTTGGAAGCAGTTTTTCCCTACAGTCTCAAGATGAGAATTCAGTTCAGCCAAAACTTTAATTTTAGCCTTGTCATATCCTGAGCAGAGAAGCAAGTAACAGTTGCCTGGATTTCTGACCTAGAGAACTGTGAGCTAATGTGTGTTGTTTTAAGCCACTAACTTTGTAGCAATTTGTTTTACATCAATACAAAACTAACACATACATTGAAGTATAAATATAAAAACATATTCCATAGCCAAATACAAATAATTTCTGAACTGTTTTGCCTTTTTTAGAATACCTAAATTTTACTTCAAAAACATCAGAGAATCAATATCAGAACTGAGAACATTTGCATTAACGACAATTTATAGGAATTTTCATCAATGAGGCCTTCCTATATGCCCAGTCTTACTATCCTAGGTAACCTATACATATTAACTCATTTAATCCTCCAAATGAGTTATTATTATCCCCATTTTACAGTGAAGTTAAATTATGCTTCTATTCTGACTTCTACTTCTCTAATCGGACAGAAAAAACTCACCCCTATTAAAGGGCTGGTTAGATTCGGTCAGAACCACCCTGATAATTGCTCTGTCTTAAAATATGACATCCAGAGAAACCAGACTGATATGAAAAAATTAATAAGTTGAAATTCAGATAAGGAACAAGATATTTACATTTCAAAGTACTTCTCCCACAGAATATATATTAATTACAAAGGAAAAAAATACCACCTTAATCAAATGATCGAAGTGAACATTATCATTAATGAGATGAAATCAAATCTTTTAACACCTGACAGGATGCAATGAGAACACAGCATCGTTTCTGTGATGGTCCTGTCAGATACATAACCTGAATCTAACCATGAAGAAAACATTAGACAAACCGAACTTGAGGGAGATACTACAAAATGACTGGCCTGTAATCTTCAAACATGTCAAGGTTTATGAAAGTCAAAGACTGAGAAACTGTTTCAGATGGAAGGTCAAGAGACATGACAACTAACTGCAATAGGTGATTCTGAACTGAATTCTTTTGCACTGAAGTACATTACTGAAACAAATGACAAATCTTTTTTATTTTTAATTATGAGGTAACATTGGTTAATACAATTATATAATTTTCAGGTGGCAAATCTTGACTAGGGTCTGAGTATAAGACTGTAGCAATAAATCAATTTTCTGATTTTGATGTTTGTGCCTTGGTTATTATGTAGGAGGATGTCTTTGTAGAAAATGAACACTAAAGATTCAGGGGTAATGGGGAATCGGGTCACAAACTTACTCTCAAATGTTTTAGGGAAAAAGAGGGAAAGTTCTTTTTACTGTATTTGCAATGTTCCTATAAATTAAAATTACTTCCTAATTTCTTAAATTTTTAAAATATGCGATACTTTCATTATCTTGTAAATACTATATCTAATGAAATAATGAGAGCAAACTATTAACATGTCAGTACCACTCAATGTGGTTATGATACAAAAAGAATTCTTAATTCTTTGCAGCCATGAATAAAAGAACTCTGTAAAGGCCTAACTAGTAAAGCTACCTTAAATACCACTTGCTGCTTACTCTATGTCTAAAGATTATGTGACTTGTCAGAATATGCCACAGCTATGTTTAACATGGATGAATATCTCAAATAAAATGTTGAGCAAAGGTAGATAAAAAAATACATGCTGTGTCTCCATTTACAAAAAATTTTAAAACAAGCAAAACTAATCTTTTTTTTTAGGCGAGGCAACCATTGGTTGACTTCACAGATTGCAAGGACCTTGTCAGCTTATAATCCCTTATTTTTTACTTTTTACGCCTATAGTACCTGGTCTTCCTAGGTAGTCTCCCATCCAAGTACTAACCAGGCCTAACCCTGCCTAGCTTCTGAGATCAAATGGGATTGGGCTTGTTCAGGGTGTCATGGCCGTAGATACAAAACTAATCTTTGATATCAGAAATAAGGACAGTGATTTCCATCAGGAAGGAAAAAAGAGGAAGAAATTGGGAGGAAACATGAAGTGGGCTCCTGAGATGCTGGTAATTTTCTGTTTGACCTAGATTTATTTACACACGTGTTTTTGTTTTGTGATAATTCACCAGATACATATTTATGGTTTCTATGCTTTTCTATATGGTATACTTTAATCAAAAAGCTAAAAAAAATAAAAGAAAAATAAACCTAACTAGATTACTTCTAATTAAAGATTCAACCTCTCCCTTAAGTATCTTTAACCACAGAATAGCTCTTCGTGAAAAAGACATCCTCACCCACAAAACAATCAGTACAGAGTACAAAAGAGTAGTAAAGAATACCTACTCACCCAGCCATCTGTCAAATCAACTCTGGCAATCAATGGGATGATAGTTGTTCTGTAAGATCACCCCTTAAACTTCATTGACTTTAATATATGATGCAAACCTACAGCAGATATTAGCAGTATCCATACTTGGGCTCTGTTCATGTTCTTGCAGATAAGCAAGATCTCGATCTATTTCTGAGCCTGTGAACTTTTGCTCAGAAGAAGGAAATGAACTAAAATTACCTGATCTCCAACAGGTTATCAGGCATTTTACATGTGTTCTCTTTTTACTTCACAAAATTTCTTTTGAAATAGATATTATATCTACTTAACAGGACAGAAAACTCACTTAAAAAGATTAAGAAATTTGGCCCAAAATCACAGACCTATAAATGAAGAAGTTTCTGCATCTGTAAAATGAGGATTCATGATAGTACCTTCCTTTATAGGACTGTTGTAAAAATTAATTGACAATAATAGTAAAAGGTTTACAACAATGTCCAGCACACAGTAAGTACTCAATAAAGGCTGGCTATTATTTAAGAGGTGGTAGAGTATAATGTTTATGAGCAAGTGCTATAGACCCAGACATCATGATTCTTTATTCACAAAATTTTATAATCTTTTCATTTAAGTTCTCAGGGACCATTTTTTCCTATCATACAATGGTAAATAAGCAAAAGTAATATATACAGAAACGTATCCATGTATACTGTCTTTATGAATGAAGATAGCTGAAGGACAGATTTGTAACCACTTCGGAACAATCTCTTCCTCATTAAAAAATATTGTTTAAAAAATACGTGAAAGAATTTGAGATCTGGGAATTTAATGATACCATTTGAAGTAGTCAGAGAGTATTTTGGGTGGTCAGTTGCTAAGATAGCTAAGTTACATATAAGACAGCATAAGTCTATCTGTACTTTATGCAGCTAAAAGGACATTAGCTCCTTTACTGTCCCGCTGCCACTTCTCCCACTCTTAAACATCCATAGACCATCTACCTAGCCCAATGCTCAAAAGTGAAATGAAACTTCTATTCCCTAGGAATTGCTGGGTCCTGGCTATAAAAAAGCAGCTGTATCATTTTAAAAAATTCATGAAGTATAAATGATACTCTCAAAAATTATATTTTAAAAGAATATTTACTCAAATGACTTAGTATTATCAGTAATGTCGCATAATATCTTTAAAGATATTATTCATATGCACTTTAATAGAGTATTTCATTTTATAATCAGAAAAATCATCTGGAGTGACATTAGAAACATGGTGGAGTGAGAGATGTCCCCAGATCTCTCCCCTTGAAACAATAATAAGCTGAACATCTAAAACTCAACAAAAAACACCCAAACTGTACATCACCACGTCTGAGCGTGGGATCTGTGCATAAGAGCTACCACAAGTCAGAACTCTGGGTATCAGGCGGTGGATTGGGAGAAACAAAGAAGCTGCCTAGCGCAGCTGCCAGAGCTCCCTGTAGGAGGAGCGGAGGGGAGAAGGTGCAGCGACTTCCCTGAACAGCCCTGCCTGGTAGTGCTATGAGTACCATGCGGCCAGAGGCAGTGGTGCTCAGTTATCAGGGCAGAAAAGCAGGGATGGCAGAGAAACAACAGTTGATTTTTACCAGCCGTGGCTGCAAAACATGAGGCTGAGCCTCGACTCCCATCCCCCAACCTAGAGGGCCCCCCTCCCTATATCCCCCAACACCAAACACCGTGGAGCCCAGGGGAATCTGAGTAAATGCTACCAAAACTGTCACTAAGACTGACAGGGACTGAGACTGAGGGTAGCGAGCGTGATTAAACATCTGTAGGGGGGAAAAAAGCATTATTAAGGCTTTATATAAAGCAGGGATCCAAGAGACTTACAAGCCACCTACTGGAAACCAAAAGAAAAATGCCTTATTTGCAACGGGCTAAAAAAAAGACCTTTATATAATAAATCTTTCTGGAAAAAAGCAGAATACACTTCCATTAATACCCAGAGAAATAGTCCATTAAACACCATGAACAACCAAGGTTACAAGGCAACTCAGAAAGAAAGAGAAAAATATCCAGAAAATAAGCTTACAGACATAGAAATATGCTACTTAAATGACAGAGAATTCAGGATGGTACTTCTGAAAAAACTCAGTGGGTTCCGGAATGAATCACAGCAACAATTTCAGGAACTGAAAAAACAACTAGATGAACAGAGTAAGGAGACTGAAACCCTCAAAATGAACAGAATAGATCTTCTGAAGATAAATAACACTGCAAGAGTTGAAAAATGAAATAGCAAGCTTGGGAAATAGAGTCGACCAAATGGAGGAAAGGATCAGTGATATCGAAGACAGAAATCTAGAAATAAATCAGAAGGAAGAAGAGAGAACCCAAAGAATGAAAAATAATGAAAGAGAAATACAAGAACTAGCTGATACCATCAGAAGAAACATAAGAATAATGGGCATTCTCAAAGGCGAGAAAAGGAGCAGAGATTAGAAAGCATTTTCAGACAAATAATCGAAGAGAATTTCCCAAATCTAAGGAATGAGCTGGAGCTTGGAATTCAAGAAGTCAACAGAACACCCAATTATCTCATCTCAAAAAGGCCTTCTCCAAGACACATTGTATTAAAATTATCAAAAATTAACATCAAAGACAATTCTCAGGACAGCCAGGAAAAAGAAGATGGTAACGTATAAAGGAAAAGCCATTAGATTATCATCAGACTTCTCAGCACAAACCTTACAAGCCAGAAAGGAATGGAATCAAATGTTCAAACTATAAATGAAAGGAACTACCAGCCAAGAATAATGTATCCAGCTAAGCTCTCCTTTAGACATGAAGGAAAAATAAAGACCTTTCCAGACATACAAAAACTGAGGGCATTCTCCAGTACGAGGCCTGCATTACAGAAAATACTGAAAGGGATCAGCTCACCTAAAATAAAATGACAACAACAAAAAAATACATAATTAGGAGTAAGGTGACTATCAGGCAAAGACGCAGAGAAGTGTAACCCTTACTAAGAACAGGGCATTACAAGCTTAAATAATAAGAAGAGATTTGCTACAGCAAGATAATAATGAACGTTCAGCACACATAGGGACGAATTGAGACAACAATGACTGAAAAGGGGAGAATTCAAAGATCCAAATTTGTAAAGGGGAATGGAGATAAGGCACGTGCTATAAAAAATGGACGTATATATAAACATCCCTTTACATATTCGTAATGTAGCCACATGCAAAAAAATTCAGAACTGAAATATATAACATAAAACAAGAAGGAACAGCGGGAAAACCCACAAAACCCAACCAAAATTAAAAAACAGACACACAAGGACAAGGAAGCAATGAAAACACCGAGCTACCAGAAAGCAAAAGGTAAAATGGCTGTAGGAAAACTTGATATTTCAATAATCACCTTAAATGTAAATGGACTGAACTCACCAAAAAAAAAGGCAGAGAGTTGCAGATTAGATCAAAAAACAAAACCCAACCATATGCTGCCTCCAAGAGACACATCTCAGCTCCAAAGACAAATATAAACTCAAAGTAAAAGGGTGGAAAATGATATTTCAAGCAAATGGATTTCAGAGAAAAGAGGGAGTAGTGGTACTAATATCAGACGAAACAGACTGCAAAATAAAAAAGGTTAAGAAAGATACTGAGGGACACTTCATAATGATAAAGGGAATCATGTACCAAGAAGACATAATACTTATTAATATCTGTGCTCCCAATCAAGGAGCCCCAAAATATATGAAGCAATTACTAACAGAATTAAAGGGAGAAACAGACCGAAACACTATCGTAATAGGGGACCTAAATACCCCACTGTTGGATATGGATAGATCATCCAAACAGAAAATCAATAAGGAAATAACATCCTTAAATGATACATTAGACCAACTGGACACAATTGACATTGAAAGAGCCTTTCATCTCAAAACAGCTGCTTATACATTCTTCTCTAGTGCACATAGAACATTCTCAAGAATCGACCACATACTGGGACACAGAGATAGCTTCAACAAATATAAGAGTTGAAATCATACCAACCATATTCTTTGTTCATAATGCTTTGAAAGTAGAAAGAAAAAAGAAAGTGGGAAGAACTCTAGAGGACATACATATGGCCAACAAATATTTGAAAAGATGCTTAACATCGCTAGCTATTAGGGAAATGCAAATCAAAACCACAATGAGATACCATCTCGTTCCTATTTAAATAGCTATAATCAACAGGGCAAGTAATAACAAATGTTGGAGAGGATGTCTCATACACTGCTGGTGGGACTGAAAATTGGTACAGCCACTATGGAAAATATGGAGGTTCCTCAAAAAACTAAGAATTGATCTACTATATGATCCAGCAATCCCTCTACTGGGTATATACCCCAAAGACTTGAAAACCCATATCCGAAAACATATTTGCACACCGATGTTCATAGCAGCATTATTTACAGTGGCCAGGACATGGCAGCAACGGAAGTATCCTACGATAGATGACTAAATAAAGAAGCTGTAGTACATATATACAATGGAACATTACTCAGCCATAAGAAGAAATGAAATACTGCCATTTGCAAAACATAGATGGACCTCGAGATAATCGTGCTAAGCGAAATAAGCCAGACAGAAGAAGCTGAAAATCACATGATATCGCTTATATGTGGGATATAAACCTAAAAGCAACAAACGAACAGGACAAACAAACAGAGACTAGAGACTCAGGGACATAGACTATATACTAGCGGTTACTAGAGGGGAGGAAAGAGGGGGAGGGAGTAGGTAGATGGGGTAAAAGGGGTCAAATATGTGGTGATAGAAAGAAATCTAAATATGGGAGATGAACACACCATGTAAATATATAAATGCCTTACTGTTAAAATGTACAACTGAAATTTATCGTTAATCAATGTCACCATAAAAAAAAATTTAATTAATTAAAAAAAATTATCTGAAGTATGTATTCTTAGTCCCACTTTAGAAATAAGGAAAACGCAGTACAGAAAATTAAGTATCATACCCAACATAACACAGGTGGTAAGCAGTAGAGCTAAGGTATATTTAATATTAAGTCCTCTGTTCATTCTACCATATATATTTCAATTATTTGGCACCCTCTTCTAAGTAACTGTGTCACGAGCAACCACTAGCCACAAGGACAAACAAAACAATAGGCATCAGAAACGTAGAACTGTACTCCAAAAGACTGCTAAACTCTGGCTTAGCAATTCATTTTTCTGAGATTTCTAAGAAAATTATATCTGGGGGTGGGGTGAAGGTCTGAAATACCTTTACATTTAATGCAATATATTTAATGTGGGAAATATAATAAATTCAATGTAATAGATGTTTAAAAAAATGAAAAATTAAAGTTTATTTAGAAAATGAATTATTCTGTGCTTTGCATCTATAAAAGCATAAAAATAACTTCAATTGATCTTTTTAAAAATTACGATTACAATTTTTTAGGACTATTATATAGATTGTCAGAGAAGACAAACCAAAGTGAATAGTCAAAGTAGTACTTTATGTCTCCTGTCTTGTGCTATGTATAGAACTAGCCTCAAAAAAATAATACTTAAATACCAATTCCTAAAATAAATTTAAAAGCACACACATAGAAAAGATGACTGAAAAGAATCTTTTGTAGGTGATTTATCAAATTTTCAAGATATACACCACTTGCAAACTTTGAAACAAAAACACTATCCATTTGAAAAACATATATATCTTTATTCTCCTATGTTCTACATATGGTAAAAATAAGAACACTACGTTATTTTTTTCTCCAATGCCTAAAGATAATTTTTTAAAGGCTTAGACCCTACTTCAAGCTTCAAGTTTGTGAATATGATATAATAACCAAAAAAGCTGTAACCTTATCCCTAAATAAAATCATTCCTCAGTCAAACCCAAAAGACTTTATAAAATACCACATTTAAATATCTATTTTCTCCTTTTACATTTTATTTTCCTAGAAATAGTTTCCCTAAGTAATTCTTCCTTCTTGTAAAATCCAGTTTGAAATGACTGCTAATACTGGATTCAGGGACATCAGTACTAAGGGAGCAGTAACTGCGAGTTATTTCCCAGGAAAGACAGTGGAGTATTCGTTCCTACCTCCATCTCACCCAGGGATTGTTCACTGATCCTCAGTCTCTTTGTAAACCCCTCCCTCTGCTGTCATTTCCCTTGGGCACCAGGAATCCAAACAATCAACTTCTGGAGAGATGTTAAATGATGAGCTTGAATTAGAACAGCTTGTCTTTTGTTTCTTCCCTAATCAGAAGATGCTTGAATCTACATTTAAGTCAGAAGAGGCCTGAAATCTAAAATGTCCAAAATGTACTAAATGTGAACATAAGTTTAGATGGTCATCTTCTCCTAATGCTGTCTCAAATACACACTCAAACACACATTGAATCACTCTGAGAAATACTTTTCAGAGCGGGAAAAAAAAAAGCAGAGAAAATGTGCTAAGAGATATAGAATGCTACTTTGTAAGTAACTGTCTTCCAGCCTTAGATATCTTTTCTGTTACCTGGAGAGACGACCTTAAGTATTAATTGAAGGTTTTTAAAAGGGAAACCAGACATTCTTGCCTTCTTTCTTTTACATCCTCACAATTAAAGTGGAAGAAAGATCAAAGAAAAAATTAAATATGATAATTTTCTAAACTCCCTGTGTAATATAAACAGCTATTATAATGTTTAAAAAAATTTAAGTAATCTTTTATGTAAATTAGAAAATATTTTATATAAAGGTTATTAACTCAAGGTCAATAGCTAATGAAAGACCTGTAATTAAAGCTTCAGACCGCACTCAAGTTCATCTAGATTCCAGACCATTATCGCTACATATATAAAACCTTAAAGCTATGTCCTATAAAAATTAACGAAAAAGTAAAATTGCTTAAGTTTTTACACCTTTTTGTTACTCTTCATTTTGATTTTAATGAAGTTCTACATTTTCTATAATTAGAAAAAAGAGAAGAGAGAAAAACACTCCTACGGAAGAGTGAAAATACATAATTAAAGTTTTCTAATCAGGTCAAAGTTTGTACTAACCCACAGATTTCTACCTTCTTATGGTGTATTAGCCTCAAAAGAGCGAGTCAAAATTTCCAGAATTTTCAGTTTCCAACCTACCATGCACAATTTCCACATGGAAAAATATTAAAAGATATAATTTTTTTAAAACCAAAATGCTCACTCACCAGATGTCTGAGCTCTTTCAAATCTCGGCAGACGGTATAGAAAACTCCAAGAAGAATATTAATGTAAGCGGCATAGAAATCAGCCGAATATTCTGGAGGATGATCGTGGGACAGGATCTTTTGAAGGTTCCCTGTTCACAGCACACAAATGAACTTAGAATAATTAATACAGCCCCTTAGTTATATCATCTAGCATTGTACAATAAAAGTTTAAAATACACGGGCCTAGCAATAATTAAGGAATAAAACTATTACAAGATTAGAAATATAATACAAATTGTGAAACTGAGGTAAAACAATGATAAACCTAATGTCTTTTAAAAATTACTAAATTTTGCTTAAGACAAATATCAAACAATGATATCTATAGAAAACCTCAAGAATCTTATTACTGGCAAAAGCAATATGAAGGACAAAAAATAATATAGATTCCATTTTATTTTTCTGCCTATTAAGTATGTCAAATTGTAAAAACAAGAAAGGAGTACTATATAAACTAGGGGTACTACCACCAAACTGGAAAATGCTCTTCATTTTTTTAAAGTAAAAAGAATTCATAAATATTTTAATGAAAATCATAACACTTTGTCATTCCCTTTTATAAAACAATTTCTTTAAAAAATTTCTTCTTACAACTTTAGTATATTTCTCTTTTTACATTCTTTATACAATATCATACATTTGGACTTCTAAACTTGTATTTAATCCTGCTAGAAATATATTGTAGAAACATAGTTAACATTAAACCACCTATTAATCAAAATTTCCCAGTTATAGCACATGAATCCATTAGTCATTCATTCTTTACTGCAGTTCTCTCTGACTTCTTGGTGCAATGATCTCTTTACACTTCCCAAAGAAATCTTTGAATACGGTTGGTATTTTATATCTAGTTTCACAGGGTTCAAGACTTTTGCAATACTTACAAGTAAAAACTCTTATAGGATGTTCTGATCATGTCATTTTCCTTTTGTTTAAGGTTTCGATTAAGTGAGCATTTTTACCATGGATACCATGCTGTTTAGCAACAGCTCTTAACTTCAATCACTCTCTTATTCTCTTGTTCCTCAGAATCAGTTATATAGGTGCAAAATCAAACAATATATGTGGACTACCAATAGATATCCAGAAACAGAAATTTAGAAATTACTATATTATGGAGATCTTTTAAACAGGGCAGTTGATCCAAAAAAAATTTTTTTCAAAGACTAGTTTCATGCTTAGAACATTATCCCGAGCAGATTCCAGATAGAAGACTGTTACTTGATGCATTTTTATATCACAGCTACTGAAAAAAAATATGCAAAAGCCAAAACTTGACTATGGAGTCTATGTAGTTTTATATTCTAATAACAAAATTTAAATCTA
Source organism: Pteropus vampyrus (assembly GCF_000151845.1). Classification (NCBI taxonomy): domain Eukaryota; kingdom Metazoa; phylum Chordata; class Mammalia; order Chiroptera; family Pteropodidae; genus Pteropus; species Pteropus vampyrus. Next base: position 234,431 of record NW_011888888.1, on the reverse strand, counting down.
ATGTCACCAAGTTTTTTTAAACTATGCATGAGAAAATATTTAATATACTGAAAACTTCCAAAGGTGACTTAAAACTTGGAGATAAAGATGTTTTTATATAAAAGTTACCAAACAACTGGATAGATGGAAGGAAGGAAGAGGGAAGGCAGGGGAGAAAGGATGGACAGTCAGACAGACAAAACATATATGGGCAAAAAAGATGGTCTATAAAAACATGGATGAGGAAATTTGGAAGTTATGTCTCCAGCTCAGACTGTACTCCTGAGCTCCTTCTGAACATCTCTGTCTAGATATCCTTCACTAGTGATCCTTAGTGCCTCATGTGAAAGTTGATTAGATGTTACCAATCGCCCACTTCAGTCCTGATGAAAGTCTTAATAAGAATTAGAAATCACACTGTGTTGCTGCAAAAGTAAAACAGCTGCTTAGAGACTACAGACAAAATCTCCGAGTACAACTCTATATTAAGTAAGCCATGCCAGCTCTAACAGTCTAGACTATTCAAGCTTATATAAAACAAATCCCATCTCTAATAGCTAAAAAGTGCTTCTAATTGGTCTTCTGGTGTCTTAAAATTTCGTTATCCAAGTACAGTCTAACACACATTTCTAAATTGAAGAAGGACTTCTGCTTCCAGTCATGATAAAGTAAGAGGATCCAGAAATACTATCCTGTAATAAACACCTAAAAACTGGATAGAATATAGAAAACAACTATTTTCAGACATCAAACAGATAGTAAATGACTATGATACCTGAGAAAGGGGAAACAAATGAAGTGAGTCCCACTTTCAGCCAAGATATCTAACTAGAAGTAATTTTAAAACTAGTACAAGGAGAGTTCCAAAAGGAGCCCTTAATCTCAATGAATTAAACAAAGAAAAGCGCAGAGGGAACTAAGGCAGCTAGAATTTGCAGGGCAGAGTACAAGAGAAGTAGCTATGTAAGAAAGAGCTCTGGAAATCTGCATAAGGGTTCCCCTTGTCTTGGCTATATACCAATTGTTATATGCACAGAGTAAAACCCCATAATGACAAGCAAAAACAACTTCTGGGGGAAAAAAAACAATCATTAGAGAGCTATAAGTCAAACAGTTCTCAGAGTTTACATGGGGCTGTGAATCATTTACGTTCCCACCAGTCAGAATAAAGAAACTCTGCTGAATACATGGAGCATTCATTCAGCAGAGATTCCAGAAGGGCTAAATCTTATAACGGGAGCTAAAATTAAATGCTTACCAGGAAAAAGTCCAACATGCGACAACAAAAAACACAATTTCATTCAGTCAAAAATTACTAAACATATGAAGACACATAATGGACACCTATAATACAGAAAAATTATTCAACAGAAACAAATCTAAAATCAAAGAGGTAATGGAATTAATAGACAAGGGCATTAAAACAACTATTATATTTATGCTCATATGCTCGAGGATACAAAGGGAAACAAAAGCATGAGATCTGTAATGAAAAATCACACAGGGTGGGATTAACGGCAGATTAGATAATTATAGAAAAAAAGGTCAGTGAACTTTTAAAGACAGAAACAAAAATGATCCCAAATAAAACAGAGAGAAAAAAGATTTAAAAATTTAAATAGAGAGAGATTCAATAAATAAATAAATAAAGAGGGACAATATTAAGTGGTCTAACAGACATATAATATAGTCCCAGAAAAAGGAAAGGGGGTGGTTAAATTTTTGAAGAAATAACGGCTAAAAATGTTCCAAAGTTGATGAAACTATACATTCACATATCAAAGAAGCTCAACAAATCTCAAGTAGGATAAACGATAAAAGATATTTTCTTTGCTTTTATTTCTTTAAAACCCAAATAATAATGTATTATGGGGTTTATAATAAATGTAAAAGTAAAAATGTAGGACAACAATAGCACAAAGGTTGTAAGGCAAAATTTATAAGTCACTGAGATTTTCAGATTATATATTATTGGAGTGTAACTTATCCTGACTGATACAATGATCAAACCAAAAACCTGATCTACTACATTATAAACCACCTAAAGAAAAAGAAATGCATTTTACCAAAAGATGAGTAGTCTGCATGTGGCAGAAACCAGAAAACAAGAATTGCAAATTGGGCCCCTAGTGTCACTGCTGAGAGGAGAGAGTATCCTCAATATCACACACCATATTCCAAAAGATAATATATGCATCAAGTTATGATTGAATGACTTAGCCACTAAGATTATTCCTTTGCCCTGGTTCCATGCTTACTTTCTCCGACTATAATTTGGCTTGCCAATTAATGCTTCCTTTCTGAATGCTTTTTTGTGTGATTATGGTATTTTTCGCTTAAAAAAAAAAACTTGAAATGTAAGAGGCACTAGAATTTAATAATCAGATTAAATTTAGCTCCATATATACTTTTCAAAAATCCATCAGCCTATACTCTCTAAAACTGGCAAGATCACTTTAGTTATTTAATTGTCCTCGAATTCTTTCCATCTATGCTGCTTTGTATCTTTTTTTACTTTGTAAAATTTTTAATCAAATTCTATAATTCATTATACCATACTTTAATCCAACTTTGCTAAGGTATAGAAAATCATCATTTTAATAATTTTCTTGAATTCTAATTAATTTTTTTTTTAAGCCTACAGTACCCAGTATTCCTAGGTGGTCTCCCATCCAAATACTAACCAGGCCCAACCTTGCTTAGCTTCTAAAATTTTTTCAATAGTGAAACCTAAAATGGGTCATGAAAAAAATTTAACTTCAAACAGTGATGGCAAAGGTACAAAGAAATCTTTTCAATGAAATCCTTTGATTTATTCTTTTCTTCCTACTCTTTTCTCTTTTCCTTATTTTGCAGTTTTCATGGAAGAGAAGCTACTGAAAATAAGGCCTCCCTTCATCTATTTTTTGGTTCCTTTTTTATCTCAGTTAATTAGTTAAGGCAGGAAGTATTCTTTCATTGCTGTTCTTGTGAAAAAAGGCAAAAACGTGATCTTAACAATGAATGTTTACAGCTGATTAGTTCAGAAGAGTAGTGTTAATGAGGCCAACCAAGGTCAAGGAATGCTATTTCTTCCAGAGCCTGCTAACCACCTGATGCTTCACAGTTATAATCTTTGAATCAAAAGTATCATATTTGTATAGTGACATCACAATATTAATCTAAAAAGCTATTCAACACCACAAAAAGCTATTGTGTTCTTCCAAAGATAAAAATCATCAGGATGCAAACCAAAAAGAAATAAGAAACAGAAGGGCCATCTGTTGATACTCTAAGAATGCAGTAATGAAAAATGAAATTTACAAAATCAAAAATATATCTCACATAGTATTTAACCCAAGTACATGGTAAATAAAGATTTCAATGCAATTTTAATGTGCTTTGCCAACCTAGTCTGATTCTTACTTGTATGAATGTTACAACTGCAATATATACATCTTAATGCACTAGCTAAAAAATGTAAAAACATACCATAAGCACAAATATGTGAGAACTGGTTACTCAAAAAATTTTAGTCATAAAAGAATAACCCCTCAGTTACAAAATAAAATCTCTATAAATGCAGAATCATAAGCAACATTTTATTTGAGATTGGAAGCAAACTTTAACAGATTAAGACATCAAAGTATTCTCATTTGAACATGCTGGCTTAATCTTCCAAACAAAGACTATTTTACTGAGTATCAATCATCAAAACAATGTTTTAAAATTTACCTATGCTATAATCAGGGAAATACAAGACAAATGGCTCAAAGCATCCGGTATTTGGACGAAACTTTTCCCAAACAATTTCACTGAGAAAGATAACAGTCACATTTCTGTGGGTCTGTAAAGAAAAAGAAATGAAAGTAACTGCATTTAAAAATCTTAATCAGAGCACTAATTCCATCTGAATTTTTCTTTCAAATAAATACAACAAAGTTGTAACATATAACAAATTATTTGCATGTTAATAAGCCATATTTAGAAAACCTAATCAAGGAATTCATCCACTTGTAAATTTTCATAAATAATTACTTGGTGTTTCCATAAAACTTTTGGATTAATCAACCTTTCAGTTACCCATGAATGCTAGGACAGTTACCCAAGGACTTATTTTATAGAAATTAAGAAACACATTTGCTTGAATAATTAAGACAAAACCTTTTTATGGGAATTTTTGAAGAAATCATTAGCTTTCAATCAATAAACAAAAAAAAGGATAAACTTAACAGCTCTCATTAAAATGGCTACTGCAACCCAGAAAAAAATGAGTTGAAGAAAAACAGATGTTCCATACCATATAAACACATATTAGAAAATTTCTAAATTTTTTAAAGGTTATTTTCAAAGTATTAAGTAAAATTGATGAATATACATTAAAAACACAAACAAGTATGAGTATTCATATCTAAAACACCAGCATTAAGTAAACAGACATCTTTTGAAGTATATTTAAGAATTATAATTAGTATACCAGAAAGAACATTAAGAGAACAAGCTCACCATGTATGTTATCCTTCTGCAGAGCAGCCAAAAATGCCCTATGCATGCTAGTTGGGATTTATCAATAGATACCTCTGCCATTTTCAACACAGATTTTAATTTTTCCAATATTCTTTTTGATATCTCTCAAGTTGACAAAACCTGTTTTGTTCAACAACTATTCTTAGGATCCTATTTCAGAAATAAATTATAGCATACGCTGATGAAGATTTACTATTTATTGATTCTGAACTTATGTGTAATCTTATATTCCATATTTCATTATTTAGAAAAAAATTATTTTGGCTGCCAAAGAATTAATAATTCCACAAAAATCTAGCATCTTTATGAAAGGAAAAGATTTTTACTTTCAAATACTTTTTGTCTTATAAACTCATTAATTTTTAAGAATCCTTAAATTTATTTCTATAGAGATAAAAAAGTATGCTCTAACCACAATCATGATTCAAACCATTGAGTTGTTTTTGCTTTAAAATATGATTATCCAAAAGCATTTTATAAAATCAGTTTAAAAATACTGAAAAGTTTAAAAAAATGTATTTATCAGTCTGGAAGGATTTTAAGTTGCTAGTGGTTCATCTGAAAGTGTGTTCGATATACAATATCTATAATAATTTATACTTCATTTTACTCAGATAAATATTTAATATAAAAACACAAAATGTTTTTGCTATATTTCTCTTAAATGAGATACATTTTTAAAAATCAAGCATGTTTTCAGAAATATCAAAACAATTCTCTTTTCTGGTAGAGTACAGATTACTGTGAATCTTTTAATTTTCTTCAGTTTCCATAATTAAAACTAAAAAAAAAAATGTGAAAGGCCTAAAGACTGTGCAGGGACACAAAATCACCATTACTGGGCATGAAGGGAAAAACTAGGGTAAGTGATACTGGAAGGGCAAGGAGACAGACAGCAAGCAGCACTCTGGATACCAGACGGAGTCCTAGACCAACGCAACAGGAAGCAGCAGATATGAATGCCAAAAAAAAAATATATATATATATACAAACACAATAAAATAATGAAAGAGAGGAGGAGACAACTGCTCAAACAAGACAGGTCCCTGATCTCAGCAGTAAGATGCCAAGAGTTAATCAAACTGGGAAAAGCTAGACTGTGTGAGGACACTTCCAGGATAAGCTACTGAGAGCTACACTTAATCTTCTTCCGTCCTCTCCATATTGGCCCTGGAAAACTATTACTAAAAGTGAATTTTAGGCATTGGCCTTAGGCACACCATGATTTCAGTGGCACTTGGAAAGCCTTCCCAAACTTTTAACAGCTTCTCAAATTTGAGTAATGCATTTAATTTTTCAAAGGTGAAAATGCTCTAAGCACTATCTCCCCAAATAGTTAATTTTTATTATAATGTTATTTAATATTTAAATAATATAGACAGAAAACTACGTAGTTTTCTGTAATGTAGACAGAAAACTATTTATGGTCAAAACATTCACAAAATTGTAGAACCAAAATAAATCTATAAGTTAAATACAAAACTAGAAAAATCAATAAAATTTAAATTAACATTAACTGAAAATGATGAACAGTACTGTTTGTTCAAATTAAATTTTTGCTCACTTTGTGAACATGGTTCTAAAGGAAACGGCCACAGTTCTTTTGAGTTTAGCATTCCTATACCAACTGGTATGGTGAACAGTGAATTCTCTCATCAATTTTCTTTATTTAAACTACTGTAAAACTGTAAAATGTTTTTGCCATAATATTATTTGGCTTTCACCTGACACATATTAAAAAATATGCCTGCTCTTTTCCCAAGTCATGACAATTAGAGTGGCATTAATGCTGTTTGGTGCCAACACAACTGTAAATTGACATAGAAAGCTGGTTCTGACAGAGTGGCCACGATATAGAAATTGAGATGAACCAAAGTAGACGTACCATTCTTTTTTTAGATTACTGAAATGAAAAGAAAAATTTAAATTCTTGCAGAAAGTCAGTCTAGTCCATTGCCACTTACTCTAGCAAACACCTAAAATCTTTTCATAGAAAGCAGTGTTAGTCACTTACAATTAGAAATAAAAAGGTAAAACAATTGAAGAATAAATGTTATCAAGTCATAAATTAACTTTGAAAAAAGGCTAATTGCACTCAGAATAGAGAAATGCAAATTAATATCATATTAAGATATCATTTCTCACCTATCAGATTAGCAAAAGGAAAAAAGTTGACAACACAATCTACTGATTAGGCCATAGGTGAAAAAGTCATTACTTACCAATTCTTGTAACCTAAGAAACCCAGGCAAAATATTCGCTTCCATATCTCTTAGATACTCTGCTTTATCTAGAACCTTATTAAAAAAAAAATGTGGCATCAAAATCAATTTGCAACGCCCTTTACAAAACATTTACAATTATGTTACAAATATTAAAAATATTAATAATGCACAATTCAAGAACTGAACTTTCCATGTTAAAAAGTTATAACATGAATTTTTAATGCTATTTACATTTGTGGAAGACATTTTAAATAAGTCAAATAAGTTTAAAAAATAGACTACTTATGACATGTTTTAACTCAAATTTCTAAATAGAAAATGAGTTATAGCTGTATTTAAAAGGTTTACTTCACAAGTAGGTAAACTATAGAAAAGATAATGATGCGAGATACTCTAAGGACATTTTCTTAGGTGTATAAGAAATACAACCATGTGCATTTTTTATTCCATTTGATAATAAATGTCCACTGTGAACCAAAAGTTACTACTCCTTCTGACGAGAGAGGGAAATTCTGAATTTCACCATGTAAAACTTTTCTTGCGTGAACTTTAACTGCATGCTACACCCTGTTTAACTAGATAACAGATCATGCTAAGTTAAAATTTTTGTTCAGTGTTACGACAATGTTATTGGGATTATGTTTTTTAAAAAGATACTTATTTTTTAGAGATATCTAGGATACATACTATATACAAAGAGTACACACATATAGATTAATAAATGAATATATATGATATACATATACAGTAGAATAAATATATAAAACATATTTTTATGGATGACATGATGTGATTCAGGGAACAATGAACGGGGTACAAATGACACAAAAGTATGGCCACATGTTAATAATTATTAAAGCTGGGTGATGGGTTTATTTGGATACACTATACTATTGTTTATATGTTTGGTTTCCATTAAAAAATAATGAAAATTTAAAAACCTGTTTGAAGAGGTCATCAATCAGTCCATAAAAAAAAAAAATTCAGTCTTAAAATCAGTACTTAAAACATTTATTCTTTTATCCAAAGAAAACCAAAACAATAATTCGTAAAGGTCTATGCACTCAAATATTCATGGCAGCACAATTTACAATAGCCAAGATAGGGAAGCAACCTAAATGCCCATCAACAGACAACTGGATAAAGAAATTATGGTTCATATATACAATGGAATATTACTCAGCCATTAAAAAAAAAATGAAATACCATTTGCAATGACATGGATGGACCGAGAATGAAAGAAGTCAGAGAAAGATAAATACCATATGATTTCAATTATATGCGGAATCTAAGGAACGAAAAGAACAAACTTATCAAAAATAGACTCACAAATATAGTGGACAATTTGATGAGGGACAGAGAGGAGAGGGGTTGAGGAGTTGGGAGAATGGGTTTAAGGGTTAAAGTGCAAATTAGTAGTTGATAGTTGGTCACGGGGATGGGGAGCACGGCAGAAGGAATGCAGTTAGCATTAATATGATGGCTATGTGGAGGGCCGAGGGAGGAAGCAATTGGAGGGGTCGTTTTATGAACTACATAAATGTCTAACCAATGTACTGTATACTTCAAACTAATTTAAATAAATAAATTTTTGAAAAAAACATTTACTCTAACATTTTTTACTTTTTGTTATAGAAATTTTAAAATATACACAAAAGTAGGAAGATTGGTACCATGAATTCCCATATATATTTCACCCAACTCCAACAAACATCAACATATGGTCAATCTTGTTTCTTCTATCCACCCCCGACCTTTCCCTCCACTATCTTGCTGGATAATTTAAAGCAAATCCCAGACGTACCATTCTCCATAAAAAAGTCAGTGTGCAGCTATAAAAAATCAGGACTTTTTTAAAAAAAACATAACCACAGTATCACTATCATGCCTAAAAAATTAAACAATATTCCTTAATATCATCTATTAACCAGTATTCAAATTTCCTCACTTGTTCCATAAATGTCTTCTTAGGGTTAGTTTATGAGTCAGGATCCTAAAAGGTCCATATATTACATTTTATTATATTTGGTTTGTCATCTAAGTTTGTTTTCAATAACAGTTCCACCAACCCTTTTTGTTTCCTTGTTATTTATTAGTTAAAAGAAATCCGGTCACTTGCCATATGGAATTTTCCACATTCTGGATTGGCTGACTACATTTCCGTGATGTTCTTAAAGCCCCTATATTTACTTTAAAATAACTGGTAGATCCAGACTTTTGATCAGATTCAGGTTCGAGTTTTGGACAAGAATACTTCACAAATGGTGCTGTATATTTCTTCTTGAATTATATCAACAAGCATATAATACCTGTTGTCTCCCTTTTTTGTGATGTTAAGATTGACTGAAAGGTTCAAGTGTTGTCAGCCTGATTCATCCACTATAAAGTTCTCCAACAGCTTTTCACCTAATGATTTCAGCATCAACTGATGATCGCTGCCTATGTACATTACTAATTAGAGACTGTGATTATTAATTAGGGATTATTAATTAGGGACTGCAAAACTATAATCTTCTATGACTTTCTGCATTTATTAAAGGACGTTTTTCTAGAAAGAAGCTTCCTTCATCCCCTATTTGACTACCCAGAAATAAAGTTCACACAGGACAAGAGGGATAAATGCCTGATTTTTTCCCTTTATGTACCACTTTTCAGAATGAGTGTGTGCCTGTATTAACTTTCTGTGGTTGCTATAACACATCACTACAAATTTGGTGGCTTAGACTAAAAATTTATTTTTTCACAGTTCTGGAAACCCAAAGTCTGAAATGAGTTTCACTGGGCCAAAATCAAGGTGTTGGCAGGGTCATATTACCTTCTACTTTCTTAGTAACTTTCAAGTAAGTATATAATACAGTATTATTAACTACAGTCACTATGTTCTACATTAGAATCCCCAGAACTTATTCATCTTATAACTAGAAGCCTGTACCCTTTAACCAACATCTCCCATTTCCCTTACCTTCTAGCCCCTGGGTATCTACCATTCTACTCTGTTTCTATAAGCTTAGCTTTTTTAAATTCCACATGTGAGATCATAAGTATTTGTCTTTCTCTTTCACTTGGCATAACGCCCTCAAGATCCATCCATTTTGTCGCAATGGTTGAATTTCCTTCCTTCTAATGGCTGAATAATCCTCCACTGGGAAAAATAATCTAAACTGAGCTTATTCAAAATGGAGTCAAAGCCACCATTCTGGAGGAACTGCCTAGCACATCTTGTTCTTGAATCTTTGTACTTGGGCTAAAATCCAAAGGTCTAAAATCAACATTGTTTTAAAAAGAACTGTTTGTAAAGCCAGCAGGAAAGGGGACCATCCTGACCACAAGGACTGATGATTATGGACTCTCTATCTGAAGACAGAATCAGTGACCAATCACATATAGCCAAGAGTAGCTCAGCCTATGCACCATAAGAATTCTTTTTTTATTTTTTAAATTTTTATTATGGTGACATAGGTTAACAAAACCCAGTTAAGCTTCAGGTGTAAAATTCAACAGTAAGGCATATATATATATTGCATTGTGTATTCATCATCCATAGATTTCTGTCAGCACATATTTGACCTCTTTTACCTCATCTACTGTTCCCCCCTCCCCCGGCCCCCACCCTCTGGTAACCACTTTTTGTTTAATCCTTTCCCTTCCTCATAAAAACCCTTTGCTTTCATCCTGTATTCGGGACACCATCTGGTTTTTTGACTAAATCTATGCTACCCAAATCCAAATTGCAATTCTTTGCTACCCAAATAAATACTTCTGGCTTCTGAATTTAGGTTTTAATTTTAGGTTTACAATATATATTTTCATCCACTGATGGCCATTTAGGTTGTTTCTGTATTTTGGCTATTGTGAATGATGCTGTAATGAACATGAGAATGCATATATCTCTTTGAGAACCTGATTTCATTTCCTTTGAATATATATCCATAAATAAGATTGCTAGATCATATGGTAGTTCTCTATTTTAATTTCTGAGAAACTTCCACACTATTTTTCATAGTAGCTGTACCAATTTACAGTGCATAAGCATTCCCTTTTCCTCACATCCTTGCCAACACTTGTTATCTCTTGTCTTTTTGACAATAGCCATTCTAACAGGTGTGAGGAGATATCTCATTGTGGCTTTGATTTGCCTTTCCCTGATGATTAGTGATGTCAAGAACCTCTTCATGGACCAGTTGGCCATTGGATATCATCTTTGGAAAAATGTCTATTAAGTTCCTCTGCCCATTTTTTAATCAGATTGTTTTTTTTGCTACTGAGTTATATGAGTTCCTTATATATTTTAAATGTTAACCCCCTTATCAGACATATGATTTGCAAATAGTTTCTCTCATCCGTCTTTTCATCATTTTGTTGATGGTTTCTTTTGCTGTGCAGAAGCTTTTTAATTTGATGTAGTCCCAGTTGATTATTTTTGGTTATTATTTATGTTGCCTTTGCTTTTGGTGTCAAATCCAAAAAAATAATGGCAAGACTGATATAAAGGAGATTTCTTCCTATTTTCTTCAAGGAGTTTTATAGTTTCAGGTCTCATGTTAAAGTGTTTAATACATTTTGAGTTAATTTTGTGCATATTTTAAGACAATGGTCATTTCATTCTTTCACATGTGACTATCCAGTTTTTCCAACAACAATTACTGAAGAGACTGTCCTTTCCCCATTGTATATTCTTGGCTCTTTTGTCATAAATTAATTGACCTTGTATATGTGGGTTTATTTCTGGGGTCTCTATCTGTTCCATTGATCTATGTGTCTATTTTTATGCCAGTACCATACTGTTTTAATACTACAGCTTTAATACAGTTTAAAATCATGAAGTATGATGCTTCCAGCTTTCTCAGGATTTGTTCTTCTTTCTCAGAAATGCTTTGGCTATTCAGGGTCTTTTGTGATTCCATACAAATTTTAGAATTGTTTTTTCTATTTCCGCAAAAAATGCCATTGGAATTTTGATAGGGACTACACTAAATCTATAGATCACTTTGGGTAGTAAGGACATTTTAACAATATTAATTAATTTGATCCATGAGATCCTGTCTGTTTAAAATAACTTTAGTAGCAGTTGATAGTTTCCTAGTTTTCTATTATGGCAAGATGTTCTAGGTTCCTCTTGCACATTTTCTACTCAGAACTGAAATCACTCTTTTTCCAAAGAAAGCTGTTTTTTAAAAATCATTTATACTTTATTAATAAATCTTATTGCAAATTATAATTATTTAAATTAGGAATAGAATTAAAATGTAGGGGATGTTGTTTCCCCAAATAGTACAAATTGTTTTATATCTGTTTTATTAATAGACGGCTTGAAACGATGAGTAATCAACCTAAGATATCTCATTCCTAATTAGTTTAGACAAAATAAAACTAAATTGTTTAGTGCTAAAAAGGTATAAGTTAGTTTTCCCACTATGTAGTCCCATTATGCAATTTCCCATCAATCTCCATTTAGATAACTCTCTGATTTAGGACACAGATTAATTCAAATAAATTGGTCAATTTTTATGTCCATTTTAATACAAAACACAAAGCTGCGCTGTAAATTAATAGTTCATCCTGATTTGATATAGGTGACCACTGTAATTAATGATTTTATGGTATTCTAATAAATTATTCTTTTTTTAAAGCAATTATCAGATAAGTAATATTCAGAGGAATAAAAATTTTAATTCAGATCCAAGTATTTTTCTTAATAATCTATACAAAGGCTTTCTAACACTCTCGATTTGTAAACTAGTTTACTGACTAGAAAACATTCTCAGCCACCTTTATGTATTACTTCCTAAGTACCAAAGATTCCCAATTCATATGTTAGATATCTGAACAGTCTATAGATTTAGTCCAAAAAATTGTTCTACATTAAATATCTGCAAAATGATCCACTCTCAACATATAGTCAACTAACAAATACTGAATGCCTCCCTTGATCCATTGGGCCTGAAAAATGAGTAGAGCCCTAATTACTCCTCAGAGCTGTTTTTAGAATACTGATTCTCCCTCCTCCCTAAAGACAACTAGCTCTGAAATTCTACTTGTTGAAGTCATCCACATATTCTTGTGTCATTCCTCCTCATTCTTTAAGTATTACGGCTTCTATCACTTCTCTAATACAACTCCTGTATTTTTTGGATATTCAAACCCACATAAATGACCCCCTTCTGATATGGGGACTTAGTTCTTTAAATTCCTCTACACTGATGATCTTGTCTCCTACTAAATTTAGTGAAAAACAAACATTTTCTAGATCACTGCTTTTTGAAGTGTGATGTGTGACCCCTTGGGGCAGGGGGACGGGGATGGTGGTGGTGATCCCTGACACCTTTTCAGGAGATTGGCAAAGTCAAAACTATTTTCATAATAATATTAAGATATGATTTGCCTTTTTTACCATGTTGACATTTGCACTGATAGTGCAAAAGCAAAGGTGGGTTAAACTAGAGCCTCCTTAGCATAAATCAAGGTGGTAATGGTGCCAAACTATACTAGTTGCTGTATTCTTCACTATGCACTTGCATTTTTTAAAAAACAGATTTCCACTTCTGAGAAGATGGAGATATACTTTTTCCCTCAGAGCCAGAAGAATGGCAACTCACCCCAGAGAGTAACTGCCTGACTTGTCTTTTGCCTCACATATCCCAGGTGTGGAAATGAAGCAGCAGCAATACAGAAAGGCCCACGAGCATAGATCAAAAAAGCCTCAACAAAAACCTGCTCTCTCTGGCCAAAAGACAGGAAAGAGCAGCTTAGCGAGACTTCCAGGACACTGCACTCTCCAAGTTTTCTTTGAACACCACTGATTTCTTCTGCCTCCTCATTTGTTCTTCTTTATCTCCTGAACACTGGAGTGCCACAGGGCTAGGTTACTGGACTTATCTCTTATTTAACTAATAAGACAATCTAGTAAGATAACTAATAAGACAATCTAACAGGAATAGTCAAACAGGAATTATTTCACTTTCAAGAAATATTCCATTAGAATATTTTTATTTCAGAGTTCTATCTCGGTGATCTAATCCAGTTTCACAGCTTATAGTACTACTATCTATACTTTTACAATTCCAAAATCCCCATCATGTTGGACCTCTCTTGACCTCAAACTCAAGACTTCAAGTGCCAATTCGACATCTCTACTTGGACTAACCACGCCCAAAACCAAAATCTTGATCACTTCTTCCCCGCCACAAAAATCCCCACCTGCTGTAGTTTTCTCTACTCAAATACTGACAATTTCATCTTTTCAGGTGCACACAAACTTTTGAGTCATCCTGACTTCTTTCTCTCCTCCACACTCAATTTTGATAGGTTTATCAGAAAATTCTGTCAATCTTAACTTCAAAATATATGCAGACCACTTCTTACCACCTTCATTACCACTACCTTGGTCTAAGCCAACATGTTTTGCCTAGATTATTAGAAATGCCTCTAAACTAATTGTATTGGATTCCTACGACTGCCACGACAAAGCGTCACAAACATGGTGACTTAAACAATGGAAGTTTATTGTTCTGAAAGATAGAAGTCCAAGATCTAGGTGTTGGCAAATCGATGCTTTGTCTGAAGGTGTTGGTGAAGAATCTGTTCCAGGCCTCTCTCCTAGCTTCCGCTAGTCCCTTGCTTGTGGCAGCATAACTCCAATCTTTACATGTGTGCATTCTCCAATCTTTACATGCATTCTCTCGTGTGCATGTCTGTCACCAAAATTTCCTTTTTCATAAGGACACTGGTCATTCTGGAATAGGAGCCCAATCTTCTCTAGTATGACTTCATCTTAATTAGAACTGCAATGACCCTATTTCCAAAAATGGTCATATTCTGAGATATTAGGAGTTAGAATTTCAACATAAGAATTTCTGGAGAAAAAATTCAATCCGTAACATTAGTCTACATGCTTCTACCCTTGAATCCTTCCATTGATTCTCAACATTACTCCCTTATTTAAATTACTCCAGTTACAATGTCTTCCCTGATATTCTTTGAATACACAAGGTATGCTCCAATCTCCTTTGGACCCTCACATTAATCTCTGCTTAGAATACTCTTATCAGATGTTTTCATAGTTTACCCCTCATTTCTTTCAGGTTTCAGTTAATTTATCATCATCTCAGTGAGATATTCTCTGTCTTCCCTATTTAGAAAAATAACTACTCTCCCTCACTCACTCGTTTCTCCCTTATTAATGTATCATATCTGACATACTTCACGTTAACTTGCTTATTATCTATCTTCCTCAACTAGACTATAATCAGCAAGCGGAAAGAAACTATTTGGTTACACGTTCTATCTCCAGTATCTAGAAGAGTGCCTCACATACAGGAAGTGCTCAATAAATATCTGTTGAATAAATAAATGAATGAAATTAAATGAGGAAGGAACTGTTTTCTATACATTTAAAGAGATACAAGAATAAATAAGATTTGGCTCTTTCAGTTAGTTTACAACTTACTGTTTTGATAAGGCTTTATGTTCAATTCCAATTCCAGAAATAATCATTTTTTTAAAAAGGTTAAGGTATTATTAAAAATTCACTACTGTAAAACATATTATGCATTTTCAATTAACTGCTAGTCACTTTCACATTGATATAACTACAATTCAGACTTAGCCAACATAAAATCAATTGATTTATCTTTCTCTACAAATTTACCCCAGATACAATTGACAAGTTTGACCTTTGCTGTCTCGCATTTATTCTTTTCTGCATCTCCTGCCCCAACTCTAGTCCAGACCCAAATTTCCTCTAATGTAAATAGCTACTCAAAACCATTCTAGCCTTCAGTCTTTCACCCCTTCCAATCCAACTATTCAACATGCCTTCAGAGTAATATTCCTAAAGCATATCTGCTGCTCTAAAATCTTCCTCTCACTACCTAGAAAATGAAACAAAGTGCCTTAGTATAGTTTTCAAGATATTCCGGATCTGCCACTACCTATCTTTCCAGTCTTCTTTTTCTCTCTTCACACTTATAACCCACTAAAACTATACAATTTGACATTCCCTGGCCTCCATTCCCATCTGCATGCCTTTGCTTATATAATTCCTCTATGTGAAATTCCTAATATTCAGTTTCTTCCTACAATATCCTAATCATTCTTTTATGACTATATCAAATGCTGTCACCTCTTAAAGCTGCCTAAGTCAGAGTTTGCATCTCATCGTTATCATTTATCACAGTCTACATGTAGTCATGTCAGTATTGTCAAACTGAAGCTCTCTTTGTATAAGAAATACATCTAAAACATTTTTGTATCCCAAAAGCACCTTGCATAGTATACCATACATAAGACTCTAAACAAATACATAGAAATTGAGCTAATAAACAAATTAGTTTTCAAATAAGAGATGAAATAATGGAATTAAATTACTTACAATATATACAGTCTGATCCTCAAGACTTTTAGCTTTGGTTACTTGTTTAAACAAGCGAACAAAGTCATTAAACGTGTCACAAGTTATTTGAGTAGAATGTCCATCCCCTGAAGAATTAAGACGATTCAACCTGTTTAAAATTTGTTCCAAAAGCAGCCTCAAGGTAAAGCATTCAACACAATTCACAAAGACATGTGGTAGCTGGAAACAAAACAAAACAAGTGTAAAGAGAAAACACACATACACAATAAAGGCTCTGCTGGATATTCCCCATTTGCCCTCCTAAACCTATATCTCACCATTTTCCCAACTGCTGTGTCCCAGGAGTCTGACCACTACACACTGCATCACCTAGACTCTCTTATATTCTAGCACTGATTGGATTCAGCCAATGAGAAGAACCAGCAGAAGACTGAAGGAGAGTGGTAAGGGAGAAGCTGAATATTTATTCCCTTGGTTCCCATCCTTACCCCTCAGAGGCCCACAGTTTGAAAGCAGCTACGACCTTTTACCAAAAGCCACAGCTCCAGTTGGGTAGCCCTTAGTTGAAGGCTATAGCTCTCGCTGGGATCTGGTAACAGCTCCTTTCTGCAGCCAGTTCTGGTTTGGGAGAGGTAAAAGCTCTCAATGCTTCACCATCCCTTACTGGTTCCCTTAACATTTCTTCATCATTGTAAAATAGTCCTTTCGTTAAACTCATTTCAATTATTTGAGTTTACCATTTGTTTCCTACAGAGATTCAAAGCAAACCTGTATTTTCCTATTAAAAAATTCTTATTAAGTAACCCATGTACATCTGACTGTTAAAATTCTTAGTGGAAATTTCATACTTAAAAGTTTAAGATAATACTCTTAATGATGAATAAACCTAGATCAAAAAAAGAATTTTAAGAGTTAGAAACTATAATAATACTATGAGGAATGAGAACTACCTCTTCATTTAGAGAACTATCAAAATTAAGATAATTCTGAAGTAACAAGGAAATTTAAGACTTGCTCACAAATATAGTCTGTTTTCAGGATGAAATCACAAAAGCAGTACTGATTATTCAGAGAAAGACACCTGTGGTATCTGGCACAAATAATGGAACCTATAACTATTTTTAGTTATAGCCTATAAATTTCACCCAATAATGAGGCTTTTCTTTCTCTGAGTAACGGTGTAACTAAGGCTACATTATATATACTAAGGCACAATTTCACCAGCATTTACTGTCCTCCCTTACCCCACCAGAGTTCACAAGATCTCCATTATGAATAAATGTCTTGCTTACTACTATCTCTAAAGGCATGACCTTTAATGGCAGCATATTCTAAGTGCCTCTCTGTGTACCTGTACCAAAAGTAGTAATCATCATCATTTATTACAATGACTAAATAGCAGCAAAAATTATAATGTGTTAAAAAATGACATATATCTCCTAAATATGTAACTTCCTTATTTGGTTTTCATGCCTTTCTATTAGACAGACAGACAGACA
>NW_011888888.1:188698-216820 GCF_000151845.1 Pteropus vampyrus | reverse complement strand
AGACAGACAGACAGACAGACAGACAGACAGACTCACTCTCTCTCTCTCTCTCTCTCTCTCTCTCTCTCTTTCCCTACCTCCCTACCTCCCTCCCTCCCTCCCTCCATATAGGAGGTTCTCAAAAGCAAATGCCTGATCCAGGACCTTATACACTCAGATTCTGAAGTCTGGTATGAAGCCCAGGCAGATGCATTTTTAAATGCACAGGTGATCTTAGGGACCAAAGGCTAAAATTCAGAAGTTGATATGTGCCTAGCACTGTGCTTGGTGCTGAGGATAATCTCAAGAAACTCAGTCTTGAGCAAGCAAAACACAAATACAATATCACAACTGAAAGGGCTAAATATGATGACAGAATTAAGCACAGAGTACTGAGGCTGCACAACAAAGGAGAGTCTAACACATTCTAGGAAGTCAAGAACAGATTCCCAAAATGTAATTAGCAAAATACATAAGTATTGCCCAAGCCATAGGGTAGCAAAGGCCAAGTGAATACAAGAAAGATATTCCAAGCAGAGGAAGTAGTATATGCCAAGGCTTAAAAGTAAGAGAGCAGGAACTGTAAGTCATTCAGTATGCCATACGTAAGATGCAGCCTCAGAACTAGAGCTTACAACTGGGGATTAGCAAACTGCAGCCTGTAGGCCAGCATGTTTTAATAAAAGTTGTATTATAACACAGCCATACCCATTCTGATAGATATTGTCCATAACTGCTTTTACACTAAGGCGGAGTTGAGTATTTTTGTGATAGAAACTATATGGCCTATAAGCCTAAAATATTTACTATCTGATCCACAAGAAGTAGTTTGCCCATCCTGAGATCATGAAAGAGAATATAGCAATGGTCATTAAAATAGCAGCTAACCTTTAGAGTTACTATATACTAAGTACTCTACTAAACACTTTTTATGTATTAACTCATTTAATTCTCACATTTCCAAATATTGTCACTATTAGCTCTACTTTTCAGATGGAGAAAGCACTAAGTGGTTAAGTTCAAAAGAATATGAGTGTGCCAGACTCTTAGTTATTATACTATGAAAGATAAACTGAATTCAGCTTATGAAAGATCTTATATATCAGACAAAGCACTTGAATACTTGCCTAATGATCTTAAGTATAGGATGAAGAATGGATTGTACGGAAGAGACTTTGCAGAAATACATAGAAGAAACAATGATGAGGATGAGGAAGTAGTAAAGAGAAAGTTTAGACAACTCTGTGAATGCTGAGACCATTCTCTGTGATAGGCAATATGAGAAGAAGACAGGGTAAAGGTGATATATTCAGTTTTGTATTTGTGGAGTTTCAGAATCACCGGTATCAATGTTACAAATACATCAATGGAAAAGAAACAGATTTTAATATTTTTTAAAGAATTTATCATGTGTGTTTTTCTGCAAATATTATCAGCCAATGAAAGTGAGAAATAAAAAATAACTTTCTAACATCAAGGCTTAAGTTATGTAATAATCTTTTCTGAAGCTTACAGTCTTTGAATGTAATCAAACAAAAGCTGGTCAGAAATGCTTTATGCAGATGACATTCCTTCAGAGAAAGGTAAACCAGACTAAATAGTTCAGATCCCTTCCATTTCTTGGACTCTGAGTAAAAATCAATTAACATCGAGTTTATTTAGGGTTATTCTCACCTCTAAAGTTTTCAACAAAGTTTGTGTTACATAAGTCTTTCCACTGGCAGTATGTCCATATATAAAAATGGATGCAAAGCTGAAATGATGTCTCTAGGAGAAAAAGACAAATATCAATCTATACATACAAAACAAAAAATAAACATTTATCAATTCATGAGAGTTTGATGTGGTAAAGTAAAATATTCAATCCAAATTATTTCAATGGTGAGCATACTGGAGTCATCACACTTTGAATTTACCTGAATTCAACTCTAAGCACTTTTTCTGTTAAGAAATTAAAATTTCTGAAAATTACATCTGGCATATTTATTATATACTATATATAGTTATGCTTTTTATATTGTTGTACAGGGTCATATATACAAACTTGCATTTTAAGATTTATAGGGAATTGAAGAGATTTTTCAAGGATAATTTTGACCATACTCCGTTTTTATCATAACCCTTTTGTAAAGAATCTAATCCCACACAGGCAGCAACTTTATTATACATTTTAAAGCTTTGAAACTAAACAAATATTGCAACAACATGGATGGATCTTGAGATTAGCAAGATAAACAAAATAAATCTGACAGAAAAAGTTGAGAACCATATGATTTCACTCTATGTGGACATGGACAACAGTTTAATGATTGCCAGACGGAAGGAGGAAAGAAGGGATGTAACTAAGGGTAAAGGGAATCAAATATATGGTGATAGAAGGAAATTTAACTTTGGATTGAATACACAATGCAATATACATATGACTATTTACATTACACTTGAAAACTATATAATTTTATTAATCAATGTCACCCCAATAAGTTGTTGGAAATATTTTTTATAAAACCTAAACAAATAGAATCACAGGGTTTGGATTTCAAGTCCTCTGTTCTTAGGGAAACTTACAGGATACTTTTGAGTTATGCATATTAAATTACTCTGGCCTAAATGTATACATTTCATCAAGTAAAACAATGATAATATCTACCTATATTTCAAAGTACATGTTCCCTAAGATCCTCCTACAGTACATTAAGAGTCATCTGTCTGGTGAAAATTAATACTACAAATATGTTTTAGTCATTCAATAAACATTTATTAGATACCTATTATATGCTAAAAACCATGATGCACTGAAGAGTATAAATATCAGTTAAAGACAAAATCTACTTTGGAGGAGTTCATAGTATAGTGGGAAGACAAATATTTTTAAAATAATTACAAGAAAATTGGATGATGCAATTCCCATGAGAAAGTAGCGTCTCTATGATCATCTACCACTACAATAGTAGTCACAAACATTTGAAACATTCTAGCCACTAAGTTACACATTTCCTTTTGAGGGACAAATTGGAAATCAGGTTTATACAGAAAAAAAACTTTCCAAATGCCATATGCCTATGGCAAAAGCAACCCAAACCCTACAAATAAACTAAAAATGAATGTTTAACTACATAATCCTGTTTTTAAAATGTATGTAAAAATCTTATAAATTAACTGGTTCAAAAATTCTGTCCCAAAATTAAATGCATGCTTGCTGAACACCTGTTATACAAATATTATATGTCACCTTTAAAGAAAAGTTCAAGACATCCTTCAGGAACCTTTTCCAAACTATCCTAAAACTCTCCTTTTCTGGAATCTTGCCACACTTTGCATTCATTATTTGGTGCTTAATAATATCCCATCTCATAACATCTGTCCTTTGTTCCCTAGAATTAAATTGAACACTTGCACTGTTATTTAACCTTTCACCTTCATAAACCTCCCTAATATAAACCGTAGTAAGCCAGGCTCTGGCAGAGTGCCTGACATAGAAAAGGTGCTCAGTAAGTATTTGTTTATTGAACAAATAAATGAATCTGTTTAAAAATATGAACCAGTTTTTGCACCTCCACATGCACAGCACCTTGAAGAAATGTGATAATATTGTTAAACATGATTTGCAGTAAGACTGAAGGTCAAAACTCTTTCTGTGACCCATGCTACGTTGATACTGCTCATCTCTATTTGCCAATATTCTTTTTCAGGAGGGCCACTTCTGGTTAGGGTGCTCTGGCTTTATCAACTCCAGGGAAGGAATGCATAGAGCATTTAACCAATAAAACGTTTGAGTGATAACATGGCTAATTATAACTGAATGCCTTATACTTAGAATACTAAGTATAATATAAGTATACTGAATATTTACTGAGTATGCAGTCACTGACCTCTTACTTCTCTAACGAATGCGCCCCTTTAGAAGGAGGGTGGTACCTTTCCACTTACACTTCACAGATCCACCTCAGGCTGCCATCCAACATTTCTAGAGGGATGACAGTACTTAAAAGGACTTAAGGCAAACCAGAAAACGGGGGAAGGGCAGATAATGGGCATGACTTGAAACTCTCATTTACTCTTACAAATAAGATCCAAGTGTGATTAATTTCAAGTCTAAATAATGAGTTTGAAGCAAATGGCTCCCCAAGGGTGAGAATATAATTTAAAAAACAGATTAAGATTTGAATTGGTGAATGCTACCTCCTGCCCAGGAAAAGGACTCCTCCAGCTGTGTCCATCCAGAGGAGACACTTAATCTCTTCTCTCAGACAGCATCAAGAAGTCTCGACTAGACCTCTTCAGGGCTTTCCCAATTCCAGTAAGGCCGCTGAATCTTTAAAACTGAAGCACTACTTTGGTCCTCACTGATCTTGAAAACCACCACCTATTCACACTTGATTTATACTACCTACCTCACCGAAATGTGCGAACTTACACTTGAATAAATAACACTCTGCAAATACCTGCTGTATAAAATCCTGTTCAGCTGGGGCAAGATAAGAAGCAACTGCTAGTAGCTACTTCGGGCTAACACGATCTCAAAAGCGTGGCGTGTGTGATCGAACACGTCGGGGACTAACATCCTGTAGTGCAAGCCGGTCCTGCACTATAGTTTTCTTTTAAAGGGACTAACACAAGTTACTTTGAAGGAAGGACTTGGGTAGACCTACAACACCCTCTACATCAACGCAAAAGATGGTCTATTGCCCCTCAATGCAAACACGGGGAAAAAAAAAATGGAACACGTCGCCAGACCACGGAAACGTTTGCCTCCGGGATTTGGAAGAGAAAAGGTAGTTTGACCACAGTACCTCTCCAAACAGGGACTGCAAGGTAGACACTTGGGACTCGCGGCAAAGCACCATGTTTTCCAAGTGAGGCATTCTGGCGGCTACCAGTGTACAGTGCAGACGACGGCCAGCTGGCGTCACCAAGTAAGCGGCAGTTCCTTCTCTACAACGCGGGCCCGACCGACTCCCGCCGGAAACCGGACCGACGAGGTTATGGGAGGGGTCGACGTGCCCGTGCGTCTGTGTGACGTCAACGCGCACGCGTAACTTCGCCCCGCCTTAGTCTTCAACGGTCTAGAGGCTCAGGCTCTATGTCCTTCGCAGAGGGAGGGTTTTTCGGCGGCCGCTGCCTGAAGGTGGGCGTCTCCAGGCGCGGCGTTTGCCACCCAAAGTCTGCGAGGACGCGGGAATGGGCTAACGAGATGGAACTGAAAAGAGCGAAGGGGGCTCTGTCGGCTGCCAGTGACCCGCGAACCCGTGTTTTCGGTTTTCCCTCCTTGAGGCCCCAATTTCAGAAACTTTGGGTACCCGGGAGCTTTAATCCTGGAGTCCCACGCAGGAAGGGAAGCCGGGCTCGGGGCTGTAGCCTGCTTCCTTACAGGGATGTGGAGAAGGCAGATTCAGATGACCGGTATACTCAAAAGATAGAGTTTTTCCCTGGGGCAGAAAGAGCGTGTAATGATGTTGAACAAACAATTTAGAATTATTAGTCTTAGTGCAAGCCTGAGACCAGGTTTAGAAGTTCCTCTCTCTAAACGGAGGAAGTTCTAGTGTACGTTGGTGAGGGCAACAGGGTAAAAATAATTACCCTTAGCATACGGCTTTCACTTGTATTTATTCATAGAACACCTGTCAGAAACCAGACCCTGGAAGATTCTGGAAATAAAAAAATACAAAAGTGTGTGGTGTAAAGAGGGATGCTGAAACCACTGGGTTGGAACCACTGACTCAACGACTTCCGAACACAGACCGTGGTAGAATTGTTGAACCATTTTGAATCTCAACATCTATAAAATAGGAATAATAACGGTATTAGCAAGGATATTGCTATGAGTAAAAGATGTCTGCTCCACATAAATTTAAATTGTGGACATCATGATCAAATCTTGTATTTGTGAGGGCCCAAAGGCTCTTTTGATAATCATGGCCTCATAACATTAGCTAGTCAAATCATATTTTTAAAACAATTTAAATGCAATTGCCTAAGTACTTTAAGAATTATAAAGAGTGCAATGGGACCATTAAATCTTTCAATATCTCTTCCTAAGGGAAGCTAGCCCTTACCACCTTCCTAAGGTTGGGTTATACTCATAACACTACATCTTTATAGCATTCAACAGAAATAACTAACTAAATGTTAGTCTCCCTCTCCAGATGCTTTATGAGAGCAGGAAACCCTGTCTTCTTCATAGCTCCATTTTCAGCATATACTGTAGTACATACATAATGAGCAAAGTAATTGTTGACCTAAGAGGAAGTACCTGGACAGATTAAGGAAAGTTGTTTTTGGTTTTTTTTTGGTTTTTTGGTTTTTTGGTTTTTTTGGGGGGGGGAGGGGCGGCGGGAGGTGTGGGGACCAGGAAGCTGACTCTAAAGAATAAGAGTTTACCTGTGAGACCAACAAAGAAATTCTAAGACAAAAGACAAAAGGAGGCAAATGGACAATCCCATACCAGAGTAAACCTAGTGTAGTGGCAGATGGTCAGGTCAGGGACAATTTATGTTATGCTAAAAGGATTGTATCTTATGGAGGCCAAAGAGAGCCAATGATAAATTTTAGGCAGAGAAACAAATGAAGAGACTTTAGTCATAGGAAGATCCCTGTGGTTACCGCATGGAAAGTGGGATCAATTTTTTTAAGACTATTGCAATGTTCAAACAAATCATAATGGCTTAAATTAAAGCAATAGGAATAGAAGGACAATTAAGGTTTACTAAGTGTAACGTGGCAGGCACTATGATAGATATATTATATGATTTAAACTTTAACAATATTAGAGATATTCCTTTTAGCAAATAGAAAACTAGCCAAAGTAAAGAATTTAACCAAAGTCTCACAATTACCGTATACTTTAACCTAGGTCTGGTTCCTTAATCTTTCCACTACGCCATATTGGGAAGAGGCTGAATCTGAGAGAAATTTAGAAATACATTTCATAGACTTGGTAGCTGTTCGAATGAGATGGAGGGGTGAATCATTGAGAATAGCATTTAGGTTTCTGACTTAGATAATTTTAAGTTTTGCCAGTAATTAAATACAAAATAAAAGGTTTATTGATTAAGTTTTCTCTTTATGGGTTAAATTTAGTTTTATCTTTATGACCAAAGTGAGTCCATCATATTAAATTGAAGTGTCTTCAGGATAACTAGGTAAAGAAGAGAAGTAAAAATAAGATCTGGAGCTACAGTGAGAGTCCCCTAGAGAAGGAGACACAGAAGTCATGACCATCTAGGTAGTTGAGACAATGTTGTTTTGGATTAGTCACAGAGGATATGTGTTTGTTATACAGTAAGCCTGCAAATAATGTAATAGTAGTAGATGAAGTACTGTTTGGTGCTCCAGTATTGTAAATTATTTTTCCAGAGAAAGAATGTGTCTTCAAAAAAGACTCCCAAAAGAACTATGTATGGTGTCAAATGGGAGCTGGATTTATCAGGGTGATCACCACAAGTTATATAAATGTCCAATCAGTTTTTTGTTGTATACCTGAAACTAATATAATATTGTATGTTGACTATAATTTAAAAAATAAAAATATAAAAATGAAAAATAAACTGCAAAAAAAAGAAACACCCCAATGGTAAGAAGCTCACTGAAATCCTCCACATCATATTTAATAGCTATAGTTTTTGGCCTGCTGTATTAAATTTAGATTTCATTGAAAAGTCAAGAGTACCTACAGTCACAAGTAAATTATTTCACTAGGTTTTCTACTTATCAGAATTAGTTTTATAAGCCAAAAATTCTGGCAATATGGCCCTAGTTTAAAGACTATAAGAACAGTAATGTGAGAATGGTTTCCCATAGAAAATGTGAACACAGACATGAATCACCAATAATTACACAGTTGGGATGTTTTAAAGGGTTTTGAAAATTGCCAAGTCTATCAGTATGTAAATATAGGAGCAAATAAGTACAGTATTTATGTATTAAAAGGATCTTTAATCACAATTTTGATCTTTTAAAGCTAAAACATTAAATATGAAAGAACAAGAAGTTTTATTGTTCAAAACAAAGCTCAAATTTATAATAGTGTTTAAGAGCCAAAAAAATAAGGAAATAGAATGAAACTGACTTTTACTATCATTATTTTTAATGCTATCAACAATACCCCTGTGCTCGTTTAGTCTTTAGTTACTTATCCTCTAGTTTTTAGCTTAATGATTTGTTTACAAAGCAGACAGGGAAGCTTTAGTCCTAAAATATTGGGTGATAAAATGCACTTTCAGGTTGCTTTTAAACGTGCTGGCATCCCAGGACTAATGAAATACAAATTGTTTTAAAAAGTAATCAAGTATACAGATGTCATAAAGTTGTACACCTGAAATTCACATGTTATTAGCCAATGTTACCCCAGTAAATTTAATTAAAAAAAATTGTGGCAGGGGGCGGGGGCGGTGGGCGGTGGGCAGAGATGGACCAGGAGAAAAAAAAGTAATCAGGCAGAAAGAAAATCTCAAATAATGGTTGTAGCACTTAGTCATGGTGTCACACAAACTAAAGATAAGCCCAAATGTAGATGGAAAACTTCAAGATTTTAATAATCTAACTTTATGAAAGTAATTCCATTGTCATCTCCCTGCTCAAGTCCTTATCATCTCTTCTTCCTGCCAGATCCTCACAATGTACAAGACACTGTAGAACCTGCTCCCCACCTCACCCCTTACCTCCTTCGCCTAATGTTCTGTTTCTCTTCCTTAAGTTCACTCCCCTTCAGCTGCACTGGCCTCTTTGCTTTCTCTGGAACATGCTGGTCATACTCCAGTTTTTTGTGACTGCACTTATTGTTCCTCCTGCAATCCTTTCTTCAAACTTATTCATATGGCTCACTTCTCAACTCTTTCAGATCTTAGCTCAAATGTCACCTTATTAAAGAGGACTTTTTTGAGCACTTTGTCTCTGTCATGCTCTCTTCCTCTTTTTTCTTTATTTTGGCTCACAGTGCTTATCACTATATATTTTCCTTGTTTTATGTCCCACACTAAAACATTAGCCATCCTAGGAGCTTAAATAACCTAGAAAAGTTCCTGGTACATAATAGGCACTCAATAAATATTTGTTGAATTAATTAATGACTTATCTCAAATGACTGGCACAGAGTAGGTGTTAATCCACATTTGTTTAATGAAATGGACTACTAAGGAAAAATTACTGATAAAATACAAAAACAAAAAACAAAAAAAAACCAAAGAGACCTAGTTTTTGTTGAAAGGATGATTGTTTCTGGGTCTTTAAATGTGAGGTCCCATCCTTACTCAGCAATCTGATTATTGTAGTTTTAGCCACTTTGAGGACTACTCTGAACCCAAAAGAAAGTGTAAAATGGTTGTTGTACAAAAAATAGACATATAAATAAATAAAACTGGGATAAAGTACAGGCAATTTACTCTGAAATAAAGTTGCCCTTAGGTCCTTTGGTCACCTACTGATAAGAATATTTGAATGTGAAAGACAAGCATGGTTTTTAGAAATTGGATAATATATCCTTAGTACTAAGTTAGACATTTATGAAAATCCCCCTAAATAGATGAGGATATTGTTTAGGGTATTATCTGAAAAAAAAAATTTCCAAAATATATTTAATAACATAGTGATTAAATAATAATTATCTATATTCACATATTTATATTAGGAGAAAACATGAAGTAGATTTGAAAGCAATATCATCCTTAGGCAGATTGCTGTATTATTTTATATATCCTCTCTAACTTTATTATAAATCTCTAATTCAATCTAAGCATATGTCCAACTTTCCCCCTCTCTCTAATTACCACCTGTGATAGGCTGAAAACTGGCCTCCCAAAGATAGTGATGCCCTAATTCCAGGACCTGTGAATATGTTAGATTACATGGCAAAGAGAAATTCAGGTAGCAGATGAAATGAAGGTTATCGGCTGACCTGGAGATGTGGAGAGGAGACTATTATCCAAGTGGGCCCAGTGTAATCAGTGGGTCATTATTAGTGGAAGAGGGAGGCAGAAGGAGAACCAGAGAGTGACAGTGCGAGAATGGTTTGGCCTGACATTATTGGCTTGGAAATGGGAGGAATGGGTACATGAGCCAAGGAATGCAGGCAGCCTATAGAAGCTGGAAAGGAGAAGAAAATATTCTCCCTGAAAAGAATACAGCCCTGGTGAAACCTTGATTTTAGCCCAGTGAGATTCATTTCAGACTCTGACCTCCAGAACTATAAGTAAAAAAAAAAAAATTGTGTTGTTTTAAAGAATACAGCCCTGGTGAAACCTTGATTTTAGCCCAGTAAGATTCATTTCAGACTCTGACCTCCAGAACTATAAGTAAAAAAAAAAAAATTGTGTTGTTTTAAGCCGCTAAACATGTGGTGATTTGTAACAGTGGGAATAGAAAACTAATATATCACCTGTTACATTAGAGTTCATTCTGATCTCTCTGCTAGGACAAAAATTTAAACACACTCTCCCAATTAGTACTCATGGATTACTTTTCATAGTAATCATATATGGAAACAATTCAAGGGTAATAAAGTGATTAAAAGGGATAATTGTCTTATAGATTTTAAGAGTGAGGGTCAGAATACAATATACCCTGAAGTATAATTTTTCTATTGCATCAACATATAGAACAACTCTTGAAATTGCATCAAAATATAAAATGCAAAAAAGTGGAAATTCAAGGAAAAGTTGACAAGTCTACTATAGCAGGAGATCTCAACAGAATGTCTCTAAATTACTATTAGGTTAAACAGACAACAATAGTAAGGATATAGAAGGTTTGAAAAACATAATTGACAAGCTTGATTTACCAGACAAACCCACGCAAAAAATAAGAATGAAACTTTCTAAGCATATACAGCACATTTACTTAAGTTGACTACCATGTACTAGGGCATAAACAAATTTTAAAGGATTGGCATCATAAAGATATTCTCATTGCAATGCAATCAAAATAGGTGTCAATAATTAAAAGATAAAAAATATAAGTGAGAATTTGAAAATATGCTTTTAAATAAGTTAAAGAAGAAATATCCTATTTTAAAAATATTTCATACTGAGTTATTTAATATCAAAAATAGTAAATATCAAAACCTGTGGAATACTGTGAAATCAATACTAAGAGGGAAATGGAGCCTTAAAATAACTGGAAATTAATGCTGAGTCCAATTTAAGCAATAAGACTTATGTGGTAAGAATAAACCCAAAAGTACAGGAGGAAGGAGAAATAAAGAGAAAAAAAGTAACAAAGTAGACCAGAAAGGTCCAAATAATAGAGTGGGAAAGTTTAAATAAATATACAGCTAAAATTACAAAGAAAATACTATTGAAAAGCTTTATGCTAATAAATTTGAAAACTTAGTCTTATGGTCTGAGTGTGTTCCTCTAAAATTCATATATTGAAATTTTAATGTTGAATGAGATTGTATTTGGAAGGTGAAGATTTGGAGAGGTGATTAGGTCATGAGGCTTGAGCCCTCTGGATAGGATTAGTGCTCTTATAAAAGAGGCCCCACAGAGGTCCCAAATCCCTTCCACCATGTGTTGCTACAGTAAAAAGGCACCAGCTATGAACCGGGAACAGAGCTCTCAACAGGACTTGACTCTGCTGTTGCCTTGACCTTGGACTTCCCACCTTCCAGAACTGTGAGAAATAAGTGCTATTCATAAGACTGGTGTCAGTGGTACTTTATGATAGCAGTCTCCACGGACTAAGACGTTGTTTGGGTTGGTTTTCTTTTCTTTCTTTTTTTTTTTTTTTTCCTCAATATTCTCCCTCCATCCTCGGCTTTTGGCCTTTCCTGTGCACCTGCAATTCAGAAGTGGTCTTTCTCCACATTCTTGCCTCTCCCTCACAGAGAGAATGATGTTTTTTGTTTCTTGGTACTAGCTTGTTTGACTGGACAGTGGGGAGTGTTCTCTGCTGTTCTGTCCTGCTTCAGTCTTAGACAAGCCCTAGACCTCTGGAATGTTTTTGTCTCAGTAAACCTGGTCCTCTCCATTGCATCTAAACTCGGCAGTGTGTCTTTGTGGGCTCTTGTATGGAAGAGTATTTTCGGCTTTGCTCCAGGGGTAGAGGGTTTTTTGTCCTTTTGCCCTTCTCCCAGTCCCACAGCTTTTCACATGTACCCTGAAGGTGACAATGTTTGCTGCCTTTCTTCCAAAAGCTTGAGACATTTTGTTACCAAGCAAGGGCTCACTTCTCGACACGCATGCAAGCCAATACTATGTCACCAGCTTGTGAGAAAAGAAAAAGGTTTCATTGTGAGTTAACCAGCAAGGAGACGAGAGACAAGGCTCAAATCTGTCTCCTCAATCCAGAGTTAATGACAAATTTTAAGGGATTAGGAGGAACAGTCTGGTTTGTGGAAGTGCTGGCAGGGCAGGAGAGTTTTGGAACTTGTCTGTTTATGGTAAGATAATGGTAAGAGGCTTCAGCACCTGATCTTCAGGTGTTCAAATTCCAGTCATGTCCTGGTCCTTTGGTTCAAATGGGTTGGGGGTTGGGGGTTGGAGGACATGACTTTGGTTCCAAGTGCAACTGGAGGTCAAAGTTCTCTCTTCTGCGCATGCTTTGGCTACATGACTTCTGGTTTTGGTCTGTTGTCTCTGAAAAGCAACTCAGTATCTTGTTAGAAACAGGACAAGACCAGTTTGAGCTGGTTCTGTGATTCTTTTTATAATGAATAAAGGTGAAGGCAGAGATTCGTTCATTTCCTATTTCCAACATTTCTCAAAGTCTATTTCCCAAAGGAGAGGTGGCCACTTCTTTCCCTCTAGATTTTCACCTCTTGGGGAGACTTTCTCCCGCTCTGCCCTCAATCTTGCTTTTGAGCATCCAGTGGAGGTCCCTAGAGATGAGCCTGTGAGTGAGAGTGTCTTCTCTTTGTGTCTCTGGCGCTCTATTAGCCTTTACCAAATTATTAAAAATTTTAGTTTTGAGGGGTGGCTCTGTAGTGTAGTGATTAGCACGTCTGCCTTACATGCAGAAGGTCCTGGGTTTGCGCCCCAGGTGGAGCCATGGTCTAGGCCCCAGGTGCACACCAGGCCCCAGGTGTGTGCCATAAGCATGTGGGAGGAGACGCACCGCCCCGCCTTCAGAGAACCAGTTCTTAAGGGAGATGGCAACATCCGTAGGTCAGGGGTGTAAGTGGGGTGGGGGGGAATTAAAGAAGGAAAAAAGAAATTTTAGCTTTGAATATTTTTACCTGCTTGTGTGGCACCTATCTTCTCCCCTACCCCCTATTTTGCCGCATATGGAGTCAGGGCTTGCATTCCATCTCTTCTTCAAGGAGCCCGCTTCCTTCAGTGTCAGGCTAGTTCTCTGTGATCTTAGCTCTCCGATGGGTTAAAGACTTATTTTTTTTAACTTATCTAGCTGTGATATTGTGGTTTATCAAAGGAAATATGTATTAGGTCTTCATCTAGCTTCTGATACAGAGCTAAAACCCTTGGAATTTCCTCAGAGATGAGACTGGCAAAGGTGTCTTTTGTTATGTTAATGAGATGACTTTTGGATTGCTCTTAAGGATGGGGGCTGGTTGGCAGGAGAACCAACCATGCGATTTGAAGATTGGAACTTTTAGTCCTATACTCCTAATTTCCAGAGAGAAGAGAGCAGGCTAGAGGTTGAATCAATCACTAATGGTCAGTGATTTAATCAGTCATATGTAACATGACTATGCAATAAATACTAGGTAATGCAGCCTCCATAAAAACCCAAAAGGACAGCTCATGGTCCCCTTTTCTAGAGAGTTGTCACATTGAAGTACCAAAACATTTCTAGGAAGACAGTAGTGTCTTCATTTGGGAACTTGCCCTATATATCTCACATCATCTAGCTATTAATTTGTATCCTTCAATATCCTCTGTAACAAATCAGTAACCTAATGAGTAAATGAGTTTTGAGTCCTGGGAGCCATTTTAGAAAATTAATCAAACTAGAGGAGGGGGTTGTATGAACCTCTGTTATATAGCCGGTCAGTCAGAAGTGGAGGGCAATTTGTGGGACTGAGCTCCTTACCTACAGAATCTGATTCTATCTCTGGATAGATAGTTCCAGAATTGAGTTCTCAGACACCCTGCTGGTGTCCAAGAATTCCTTGTTGGTGTAGGGAAGCTTCCACATACACGTTAGAATTGGATCCAGAAACCCTTTTTCTCCAGCTTTTCTTGTTGTTAGGGTGGGAGTAATGCTCTTTCCAAATTTTTACAATCTAGATAGTAGTAAAATTTGTTATTTTTTTAAATCAAATATGTTCTCTTATCTCACTTCCCTCTGTACTCATCCCTTCTGCTCTTGGTTTGAACCTTCCATCTGAAAGCAATTTCATCATTGACTCAGACTGTATCTCTAGGAAACCAAACCCAAAGCATCTGCCTATCTCAACTCCAAGCTCCAATGTTATGAAACTCTCAATTTTCTCAACAAAATTTTCCAATCTCTGAAGCCTCATAAGATTTATTATTTACATTTGTTATAGCACCTAAAACTTTCAACCTTGTATTACAGATATTTGTGCTTATGGTTCATTGGGCACCAACTGGATTAAAATACCCAGGTTCATTTATTAACTCCATTCATTAATCTAGCATTTATTGAGGACCTGTCATGTTGGAGTGCCAGAGATGTTGTGTGACCAAGAGAGATATTTAGTACCCATTTCATGAAACTTACAATCTAGGAAGAAAGACAATGAAGACATAATTAGAAGTTTATTGAGTGCTACAAATGCCAAGTCTTGGTCAGTAATAACAATAAATATAAACACTTGTAAAATGAATAGATGAATGGTTGAATAAATGTATGAATAAAAAAAAATCCCTTCTCCACACTTTTTCCCCTCTTTTCTATATAATACTTTTAGCTTAAAATATTTTTGTTATGGTCCACGTAACATTATTTTAGAATTTCATAGTAGCTAGCCTCAGGAAATATTTTCCACAAAACTTTTTCTTTGATAAATGATCAAAACGTAGCCGCGTCAGCCAGAGAGTCCTGGGAAGCAGGGTACAGTCAGGAACTAACTCGTTTGATCAGGAAATGGCCAGGCAGCATCACCCTGCAACAGTACCACTCACCATATGAGAGCCAATAAGTCAAGTGCAAAGTGTTGGGACAAGGACAAGGAAAGCAACTTTATTAGAAAAACCAGCAAGCTGAGAAGATGGTGGACTAGTATCCTAAAGAACCATCTTAAGAAAGTATAGAATTCAGGCTTCTTTTCTGTCTGGGGAAGGGGGAAACAGAAGGGGCAAGAGGTAATTGATGGCCACGGGCACCAGCAGGGCTCTGAGGAACATTGTGAAACTTCTTTGTTCTTAGTCTGTTGACTTTAGTTGATGTGAGTCTGGTCACAAGGTTCCTGCAAATCTTTGATAAAGAATCATTTTTGTATATACTTCTCTTATCTGCTCAGGAGAGGCATTTTCTGGTTTGGCGCTGTTTTTGTAAAACTCAAGCCCCAGGCAGAATTCCTCTAACGTTTAGCACATCTATATGCAAGACTAAGCAGACGCTATTAACCTGAAGGCCATGTGAACAAAGCAGGCTTGGACAAGGAGTCAGAGAGACAGAGCATTTCACTGTTACATTCTGCTCTGGTAGAGTTTGAGGAGCCTAGAAGATATCCAAATGGTGATACCTAGTTGGCTAAATGGTTTAGGAACACCATTTAAGATAAATACTCAGATTTAAGAGTCATTAACATTTAAATGGTTCTTAAATTTGTAATAATAATAATAATAATAATAATGATGATGATGATGATGGAGCCACTTCAAAATAGAATGAGAGCCCACATCTCAGAGTACCTGCATTGCCCATCTTTCTCCTCAAACCTTTGGAGTATTTAAAACTGGGCAAAATAACCTTTGGACTGGCCTAAAACAGCACTGTATTACAAACAACTGTTTGCAAAACCATCAGGAAAGCAGACATCATAATTACAAGACTGAAAATTAAGGACATTCTTTAGAATTAGCATCAATATGTTAGATATCTGCACTAATAGAAATTCCTTCCTTAAGAATTTCTTATTAACACCTATAGAAATTCCTTCCTTCTATTCTGGTAACTATTCCCCTTCTTTTTCTCATCAATACCCCTTGCCTTCATCTGTCAATCTGAATATAGTTAGGTTCCTGCCTGAATTAGTGCTTTTGGATCTCAAATGCCTGTTGACTCTCACTTTGGCCTTTTACTTTTAGATTAAGAAATTCGTGTAATAAGTGAAGTTACTCAAGGAGAGTGGGTAGAATGAGAAGATTAAAAAAAAAGAGAAATATGAAAATCTGAAAAACATCAACATTTAGAATAGGCAAAAGAACAGATGAACAGATTGAGAAGGCAGACAGTGTGCAAGAAAATTAGGAGTGAGGACAGTGTCATGAAACTAAGAAAGTTTCAAGAATAAGGGAATGATCAGCAGGGTCAACTGAAATATATAGAGAGACTATATTATTTATGATGTTCTATAGACTGCTTTTTTCCTTACAAGATGTTGCAAACATTTTTTCATTTCAATAACTGTAAATCTGCATTGTAATTTAAAATAACTACAATGTAGCTGCTACATATGATTCAATTATATGGGTGCAACATAATTTACTTAACCAATCAGTAACTAAACCTTAAATTATTTCTAATTTTTGCTTTTATAGAAATTTCCTTCTTTGTATATAGATCTTGGCATGTGTTCAAATATTTCCTTGGGTTAAAAATCCTAGAATCAGAATTATTAGGTCAGAATGTCTATAGATTTTAAAGATTTTTGATATATTCACCAAATTGCCTTCCAATAATTTATTCCAATTAGCTAAATTTGGGACATCTGGATTAAACCTGGGAGGCTGAAAAGAAGGGTATGTGGTCACAAGCCAATAATGCCACCTGATTATGGGCAGAAAGAAATGGACATCCTCTCTAGGGAAAAGCATTTGTGGACAGGGGCTCCTTAGATTAAGATCTACCAATCCTGGAGCCTGCTTTGCAAGATAAATTGCTGGACTGACCAAAGAGGAGGTGGCAAGTGGTAGGTGAACAATATGGTTGAAGCAGAAAAGCATTTTCTAAGCCTGAGGCTCAGTGTGACAGTTTAACTTAACTACCTGGAGACAGTGTAACAAGTTAGGAAAATCCCACAATTGAGCAGCAGGGTTGTCAAGGAAAGTGCTGTATTTCTGGCCTTAGGTGGAATTCTTTGAGTGTTTGCAGGCAGCTGCAGCTGCAGGGTAAAGAAAGAGAAAGCCAGGGGACTGATAGAAGAACCCTGACTGGATCCACAAAAGGTGCCCTGGGGCTGGGTAGATGAGAAAGAGAAAAACTAGAGCAGTTTTTAGGGAAAGAAAATCTCCTGGAAGATCGATCAACAGAGGGGAAAGTAAAGCCCTGGGGATGGGGAAATTCAATTCTTCTGAGAAATAAGAACTTTTGTTTTACCCTCTAAACACTCAGCCTCTCAGTCTCAGAAAGAGAGAGTCACCCACTTATGCCTCTTCCATGCACCAGCTCTAGTGCAGCCTGGCAAACCCACTACTCTGGTCAGGTCTGTTGGAACTAGAGGAGGATGAAGATGGGGCTCGGTTGTCTGCCTCTCTGGGGTTGCTGATACTCACAGCTAGGGGGACTACATTTGCCAGATTTAATTTTGGGTCTTTTAGCTAACCCCTAAGAGCTCATCATGTCTCCTTGCTGATGAATTTTAGAATGGAGGGCCAAGTTGAACCAGAAAGTAGTTTGAAATAGACTGGAGGGAGTTGGACATTAAGGAAGAAGTCTTGGCCACTTTACCCTGGCAGGCCCCTGGTTACTGGGGAAAGAGGACTTCAGTGGATAGCTGGAAGGGATACAGATGGCTTCAAGTAGCTCTGCAGCTACTCGTCTTTGCCTCTAGATGTCACCCTTGCTGTCAGAATGACAAGTGAATCCCAGAGAACCCAACACACCAAGAAATATCTATCTTGTCCTCAGGGGGAATGACAAACCCAAACTAGTTAAACTTAGGCACATCCGACCCCAAAACCAAAGGGCTGCAGGGGTGGGAGTGAGGGGCAAATAACTGCTCTTTCTCTTCCTGTGTCAGATATGTGAGAAGACTGAAGGTTAGAGGCTGAAATTATGGTACAGCAATTGAATTGTCTGAGATTCCCGAAATTTTTCTGTTGCCTGCCTGGACAATTAACTGGTTTGGCCCAGGAGCTACCTCCTACCCGCAACAGGAGGGGCTGCAACTTCTTCTTAGCTCCAAGAAGACCTCCAAGTTGCTGGGCAGCTGTGTTTCCCAGAAAACTCCTTGTAAACAGCTGATATCAGAATCATCATTTCCAGAGAACTAGATAATCTTGGTGTTTGTCCTAATGAGATTACTCTCATGCTTGCCCAGTAAAACAGAGGGGACAAAGAGGGATGTCTCTTCAATGTAACTTGGTTGTATGGCTCATTGTGGAATAGATCTCTATGGGGTAGAGGAAGAGTTGGGACATTGAGGTCCTTGCTTGGTGCCTTTGGCTTGTGAATGTCCCCCAATAAAACCTATTTCTTATTCATGCCATTCTATATTGCAAAATTCAACTTTATCTTCCTCATCACACTGCAGAAAAGCAAAAAACAGAAGATCATAAGAACAACTCAAGAGAAAAGTTGAAACCTAGGAAAAAACCACAAATAGACTGACAGTAGACTTCCTACTCAACATGGAAGATCAGGAGAGGAAAAATATCTGCCAAGAGTAAGAGAAAATATCTGTCTCAAATTGCGTGTCCCAAAAACCTTCTTTTAAGAATGAGGGCAAGAATGGAGTCAAGATAAATTTATTTTGACAAATGGAAACTTAGAGAGTTTACCACCAACAAATCTATACTTAAGTTACATGTAAAAGTTGTACTTCAAAAAGAATAAAATTAGGAGCAGGAAAAAAAATGGCGTACATGATAGAGGCTCTGTTCATCCCTTTGGCGACCAAAGTTGTGACGGAAACAAGGAACAAACAGCAAAGAAAAATAGCCTTGGATCTAAATGAACAAGCCATACAACTAGGGAGAAATCTAAGAAATCACCCTGGAACAGCAGAAGGTAGGACGGGTTGAGGACAAGAGGCTGCCCGGTACCAAGTGGCTGAGTGAGATGGATGCTGATGCTGCAGCAGTGGCAGAAGCCTCTTAAAGGGGCCATGTCCAACAGCGGACTTTCTTGTGGTGATAGACCTGCTCGCTCTGAGCACCAGTGCCCTTTGGCTGTGCAGGGGGCACTAAGGACTTACAGGGGACACTGAGTTGTTGGAGTGAGGACAACGGCAAGACTTGCTCTGTATAGAAGTGCTGGCGGTATCTGTTGTTCTTCTGTTGAGCCCTCTCCTGTCCCAGTGTGTGGACACAGTGCCACCATAGCAGAGATGTCATCAAACTGGAAAACAGAGGTCGCTCTGCCCAGAGGATTCCCTGAAATTATGCCTCCTCCAGCTCGTGGCCCCATCCAAGCCACATCTAGGTGTGTCCTTGCTTAGTCAGGTGCCCCTTGCTGAGCAGCGCCTAGACTCGCACTAGTGGCAGGTGGCCTCGGTTTCTGGTGAGGCCTTTTGAGGCAACTATAAGCACAGCATCTGTGAATTGCTTGCTGAATCTTAACAGGTGGCCCCGGAGGGGCACAGGCTGGGAATAAATTTGGCCTGTAGCTGAACCCCTCTCAGGACTGTGCCACTGGACACCTACTGCACAAATCCACACTAATAAGACTGGGAGACTTAGAAGCTTTGCTTAGTACATAGAAAAGACACAGAAAGGCAGCCATAATGGGAAGACAAAGAAGCAGAAACCATATGAGAGAACAGAATAGATATCCAGAAATAATGGAATCAAGTAATCTAACAAATGCAGGGTTCAAAACACTGGTTATAAAGATGCTCAATGAAATTAAAGGAAGTATAGATGAATTCAGTGAGAATTTAAAAAAAAAAAGATAAACACATAAAAATGGAAATGGGAATTATAAAAGAGAGCCAATCAGAAATGAAGAACACATTATCTGGGATGAAGACTTTATTAGGGGGAATAAACAGAGTGGATAAAGAGGAGGATCGAACCACCGATAAAAAGGTTGGGGAAGCCAAGGACACTCAATGAGAACAGCAAAAATAAAGAGGCCAAGACTATAATAATACTTTACAGAGCCTATGGGACACCAATAAATATAAAAAATTCATATCATAGGGGTACCTGAAGAGAGAACAAGTTGAAAATATATTTGAAGAGTTAATGATGGAAAACTTACCTAACCTGGTGAAGGAAATAGACACATAACCCCAGGAAGCTTAGAGAGTCCCTAAAAAAATGAACCCAAAGAGGCCCACACCAAGATACATCATAATTAAAATGACAAAGGTTAAATACAAAGAATCTTAAAAGCAGCAAGAGAAAAGCAATTAGTTACCTATAAGGGAGCACCCATAAGACTGGCAGCAGATTTCTCAAAAGAAACTTTGCAGTACAGAAAGGCTTGGCACCAAATATTTGACGTGATGAAAACCCAGGAATTATAACCATATCTTTACCAGCAAAGTACTTTATCCAGCAAAGCTACCATTTAGAGTGGCAGGACAAAGAGCTTCGCAGACAAAAGTAAGCTGAAAGAATTCATCAACACCAAGCCAGTATTACAGGAAATATTGGAGGGACTTCTTTAAGAAGAAAAAACATGTATCAAAAACAGGAATAAAGAATGGTAACAACTGCATTCCTATCAACAAGTACCTCAAATGGAAAAGAATTAAGTGCTCCAACCAAAAGATAGAGTGGCTGAATGGATAAGAAAACAAGATCCCTACATATGCTGCCTACAAGAGACTCACTTCAAATTAAAAGACACACAGACTAAAAGGAAGAGGATGGAAAAAATATTGCCTTGATAGACCTAGAGGGTATTGCGCTGAATGAAATAAGACAGAAAAAGACAAATATGCATGATTTTTCATACATGTGGAATCTAAAGAACAAAATCAACAACAACAAAAGCAGAAATAAACTCAGAAATACAGAGACTAGTTTGAGGGCTACTAGATGGGAGGGGGATTGGAGCTGAGATAAAAAGGCAAAGGAATTAAGAGGTACAAATGGATAGCTGCAGAATAGACATGGAGATGTAGAGTGTAGCATGGGGAAGATGGTTAATAAAGTAATAAATATGTAAGAGGGAAGAGAGGTACTAGAATTAGTGGGGTGATCACTTTGCAAATTATGTGGATCTCTGATTTCTCTGCTATACAACTGAAACTGGTATATTATTGTATACCAACTATACTTGAAAAAAAAACTCATTGAATTGTACAATGTAAATACAAGCAACTAATTGTCTATTATATTTCAGTAAAGACAAAAAAAGTGAAAAAGTATGAACCGGGGAAGTTATAGGTATTTGGGGAATGCCTTTGAGTTTCATCCAATTCAGGACTAATATTCTCTGCCAGGTTCTATTGCTTCTGATGCCTGGCAAACCAAAAAAATTTTGTGGAACATAGTTTTGTAAATTAAATGTTTTAAACACAGATTGGAACTTCTAATTTAAGTGATATTACAAAAGTGAAGAACTCTTTGGCAAAACAAATCATTTCTCCAAAGTTATGTATATATTTTTAAAAAAATTAAAGATCTTGTACAGTGTTAAAAAAAAAGAAAAATTATATCAGAAGGAGAGTCTGAAGTTCAAGAAGCAATGGTGAGAAAGTGCTAAACAGATAAATCTAAAATATTGCAAAAATAAATGATAACAGACAATATAAAATTTTAATTAAAAAAATTATTTACTAAAGCAATAGTAACAATAAAATAATATCCTAGAAATAAATATAAAAAAATAAACAAGATTTGAAAGAAACCGTGAACTTATCTCTCTAAAAATATACACATGTATGAAAACTTCAAGCTATTTGGTCCTATCTTCAGTCACTTGATAGCAACACCTGTAAAATTCTCAGGACTACTTTTGGAAGACCCTGGGGGAGAGAGAGCCAGGATGCTGAGAAGGCCTAACATAAAACTGGATGTTTGTCCGGTCAGGGAAGCCCTTAGCCATGTATTGTTCCTCTTTCACAGTATCTCCCAGCCAGACAACTCTGGCCCATTCAAGGTATGGAATAATATCTGAAGAGTCCACTGGTGGTTTCTTCACAAGGAACATTCGATCACATCTTGGGGATCCCTTCATAGTACTTAAACCCATGGTATATAATTCCTAAGGTTCATCCTCCACCTTTTTGTTCTCAACGACATAATAAAACCTGAAGGGTGTCCATCATAGAGTATTGTTGCAGTTATAATAAGGTATTGTCCCAGCCTTGCTGGTTATAATAAATATATGGCCCATCTACCATATATTTTCTTTATAAAATCGGAAAAATTCTGAATTCCAAAAGATTAAACCACAAGGATTTAGAAAAATGATTGTGGAACTTATATACTTTGATCTTACTGGCTCATGAACGAAACAACTGTTCCAAGATAGACTCCTTAAGTCACTTATTTCCAACCACAGGAAAATACAACATGAGAGAAGATGTGCAGGGTAGTGACTCTCAAGGTCGATTAACCTGAAGGCCTGATCTCTACCGAGAGCAGACAGGACGATGAAACATGAAAAGAGGTAGCATATGGTCAGGGCTCCCTGGCTCTCCATGTGGTGTGTAAGTCTGCTGGCCAAGGAAGCAATATGTCCAGTATAGCAGTAACTCCCTACCTGTTGGCTGGGCTTTATTTACACATGGGAACAAAAAGGGAAAGGTGAAGCTATGTTCTATGTCCTTGAGATGGAGGTGAAGTGTGAGAGGAGAAGGGAGCGGACAGTCTCTGTTACCCAGCCTGAAGCTTATCAGTAGAAAGAGATCTTTTGGGAAACATAAATCCAGGTCTTAGCAAGATATTTTGCAAAATAGCAACCACATGCTTATAAGGTCTGTTTTATATGAAAAAGAAGATGTAATTGGGGAAAAGAAAGCAATAAAGAAAATGAAATAGGAAGGCTCTTCAATAGGAAATGGTTTATTTCTTTACATGAGGAGATCAGAGCTAATACACTAGGAGGTAAAAACGTAGACGAGAGTCCAAGAAAATCAAGAGGAAAGGTACTGACATATGTGGGCCTCCTTGCAGCTATTTCACAGTGTGAGAAGACATCTGGGTTTTACTTTCACAGTTTGAGAAAGCATCCATAATGGGAAGACTTTATTGTATAAGAAAGCATTCATATGAGCTAATTCAAATGCATTCATGAACAAAAGAGGTGTGATTAAGTAAGCAAGTATAATTTAAACTTATCTACCACAACAGATAAGAAATATACTTATCTTGGAGATATTCAGTGTGTGTCTTACATAATACCATTACTGTGAGCTTTAAGGAGCTCACCACAGGATTTGACTGGCTTAGATCATCTGAGGCTTGGCAAACTATCTGTCCTGTAGGGATCCTTGTTAACCATATGTATTAGAGTAATGTTTCCTTCATAATGCACATTCTCATAAAAAGTCTGGGGGCAGGGAGGTGTGCAATTTTCACAGGCTGATTTACTCAAAAGATCAGGGTAAGATTTATGCAAAGTTCCCACTTTCCTATCCAAGTTGTGGATGTGACAGGGTGGCCTTCTACCCCTCTGTCTCACTAGGGCTTCACTGGCAAGTTTCCTGCACAAGATGTAGAAAGGGCCTTTGACCTACTTTCACATGCTGCTGGTTTTCACATGACATCACCTCCAGCATCTTGCTAGTTGTCTTTATTCTCAGTTCCTGACTGTTTTCTCACTTTTTCTTGGCTGCCTCCCGGGATTACCTTCTGTTCACCCTTGGTTTGTGTTTTACTTCCTGGCTCTGGAATGCCATCCATTTTACCTGTTTATGTGGTTCTCACCCAGCATCATTTCTGGCTAGATTTAGTATCCCTATCCCTTCAGTTCTCTTCCTGAGGGAAGCTGTACTATTTTCCTCTTTGATTAGCCTCCTTCTTCTATGACACACTTGTATCCAGCCTCTTCTTGATTATTTATATATTTAGAGACCAGAGACTGCCATATATGCCATTTAAATTCTGCATAATACCTATTTATATTTCTGGACATTTATTGCTCATTGAATATTTGTCAAATTGAATATCAATCAAACTGGTTTTCAAAATACAATCAATCATGGTCATGAAAACACTGGTGAGTCAGGATGAGGATTTTTTAAAAATGAAGTAGAATGTGAAAAAATGGAAAATATGAGTGCATTGCAAAACAGAGTACTGATTTTTGAAATTGTGTTTCACAATAGTTGGGGATCTTAAGGTGAAGTGATTTTTCATCACTGTAGGTCAAGGTTAAAAAAGTTTGAAAGTCATGAATTAGATTTCGGGGTGGGAAGGGTTAGAGAGATGAAC
The DNA here is from genome assembly GCF_000151845.1 of Pteropus vampyrus. Taxonomy (NCBI): domain Eukaryota; kingdom Metazoa; phylum Chordata; class Mammalia; order Chiroptera; family Pteropodidae; genus Pteropus; species Pteropus vampyrus. Next base: position 192,485 of record NW_011888888.1, on the reverse strand, counting down.
TAAACATTTATTGTTTTTGCCTAACACATTCTCCAGCCATATTTCTGGCAACAGAATCACTTCCATTTCATGCCTTTTGGACAAGGTTTATATTTTGTCCACCCAGCCTGGTTTAGAGAACTCCATTCCTGATCATGTGTTTAGCTGAAGAGGAAGCACACAGCAGAAGCCAATCTAATCAGTACTTCCTGGGATTTCTTTTCGTAGAGCTACTAGGAAAAACTCATTCTTTCCACTGGAATTGCCAGATCAGTAGAATATGATTTTAAGGCTACCAGTGGATGTATTGGAGAGACAGACAGAGAGAGAGAGAGAGAGAGAGAGAGAGAGAGAGAGAGAGAGAGAGAGAGAAAGACTGCCCCCATTTTAGTGTTACTCTTGAACATTTTTATTATATGAGCCAATAGACTTTCTTTTTGGCTTAAGGTAGTTTAAATCGAATTTTTGCCCTTTGCAACCAAAAGAATCCTGGACAATGTGAAAGAGCATGGAACAAGGAGTGGAGAAGCCTAGATTTAGATGTAAGAGTGTCACACCCTACATGTATGATTCTTGAAAAAATTTCAAAATCTGTATAAGTCTCAGTTTTCTCTTCCTCTGAAATAGGAGAAATGGATCAGATGTAACTCACAACCCTTATTGGTCATCAGAGTTCCCTGTGGGGCTTTTAAAAATACAAATACCTGAGCTCCATACTAGTTTTTCTGAATCAAAGTCTATAAGAATATGGCCTAGCAGGCATTTGTTATTTTAAAATGAACTTAGTTCATTCTGATGCACAGCCACCATGGGTAAGTGCTGGACTAGTTCATCTCTAAGGTGTTTTCTATCCTAATATTCAGTGCTCTGTGATTCCAACGAGATCACACAATCTGATTGAATTTTCAGCAGTTGCTAGAGTGACAAATGCAGACTCTGGATTTATACTACTTTTGTTGACTGTACTGAAATGAATAATGTGATGTAAGTAGTAATAATTACTAGTTAAGTTGTGCTATCACTATTCCTAATTAGCCTTATAGAGAAGAAACACCAAGGCATCAATCACTTTTTCTTGTGCAGACACCCACAATATGGTTCGCCATCATAATGAACTCTTTTTTTTATCCGAGAAGTAGAGGCTCAAGAGAAGGAATATGGAAGTAAAATAATAAGTGCAAGAAAGTCATATGATTAAGTTTGCTGTATGTTATTACAAATATTTCCAGTATCCAGACGTGTCACATTTTAGTTCTTTCTTGTGTCAAGAACACAAATGTAAATTAGAGATGTAAGATAAGTGATAATACAATGGTTTCAATGATTTTTCTTAAGTAATTTTTTCTTGCTTAATGATTTCATTCTGTATAGAAAAGGCATGCTTCTCTCATTAATAAAATACTCACAGAGCTAAGTCTTATTACCCTTACAGATTTGTGTCTATTTTCCTTTTTAATATGCTTCAAGATAATTCATTAGTCTATTCATTGTTTTTCACAGAAACACTAACAAGACTAGCAGATTTGAAATCCTTTGTCTGGGAGACTGATGTCTTGGTAAATTTTCAACATGTTCCTCTTCCACTCTTTGATGGAAAAGGCAGTGAGTTATAGGATAGCTGCAGAGATGTATATGAGCCCTTCAAATACACATATTCAATTCAGTATTCTAGTATCTCCATGACTGTGGCCATAGAAGGGAGGGGGAAAAAATTTGTGTAGGTCCGTTCTTGAATGATTGATGATGACTTTTGGGAGGGAGGAAGAGGATGCATAGGAGCAACTAAGTAGGCAGAATGGGGGAGGCAAGATAGAAAATTTTGCACCTAAAGAAATAACTATTTTTGAAATATTAGAGTAGCCTGTCAGCCTTGACATTTTTTTTTTTTCAGATACAGAGGAAACTGGGGCGAGTAATTATAAGCAGTAACTGTCATTGTCAAGATAGTTCTGTTATTAGAGAAACGCAAAATATGTCTCTTTTAGAGGTACCTCGAATAGAGCCATGAGAGTAGCCATCAGAAAGATAAGGTTAATAAAGTCAGAACAATTAGACAGTGGTGCTGAAGCTAAAGACTATAGCTGTGATGATGATAGAAGAGGACATTCTGTCATTCTTAAAGCACAGACTTGCTTTAAAGCAAATTTGGATGGAGCATTCTGGAAAGAGAAATGGGCCCTAGAATCTGTAGTAAAATTGAAAAGAGGGCACAGAGGAAAATCCTACCAAATTCCTGTGCATTAACTAGTCAGATGTTTATAATCTTATGTGTTTTCTTATGTTCAGGGAATAAAAAATAATTTGGGGCAGAGGAGTGAGATTCTTTCTTTAGACTCATAATATAGTTGTAATCCATTTTTGCTCATGTGTAAATCTAATGAAAGGGTTTAAGCAAGGCAGCTCACTGTCTAAGCAGTCAATGTTTTAATAAGCATTGAGCCAAAATTTTAACTACCTCATAATTTGGAACTTCACCCATGTGGGAAACAAATATGTGTGAAATAAAGTGCTAGTTGAAGGAATATAATCTTCATCATTAATTTCACAAACAGGAGAAGCAGTTATATGAAGCTACCTTCAGGCATCTGGTCCAGGTTTATAGATGTCCAAATAGACATCTCAAATTCTAATAAAGACACATGATCAGAATAACTGACTGCACACTATCTTGTTATGTGTGGTTTTTGTTTTGCTTTTTAATTCAGAAATGTCTCTCTTATTTTTACCACACCAATAAAAAGGGGAAAAAAAACTTAAGAAAAAACATATCTTTAACTTTTATGTAATCACATGTTTAAAATTATTTTCAGAATATAAGAAAGTCCAAGGAAGTTTAAATTTTCTGAAAAGCCAGGTAACAACATCGCCCTTCCTCTTTCTCCTTTTCTCATCTCTCCTTTCTTTTGCATTTTATATTTAGGATACGCAATCTCTCTAAGCAAAATGTGAGAACTGTGTGAAAATTAGGCTAAAATGGACTTTTGTTTAGGAAAGTTTTTATTCATCAGCCACAAATAGATGTGATCTTTAAATACTAACATCATTTCTTAGTCTAGATGTAAGAATGATTTTAAAAGTCAAGATTTTAAAAAGTAAGACCAAAGCACTAAGATTTCAATTGACTAGAGTGAAGATGTTTGTTCATATATGTAGCTTTTCCCCTTTTCATTTGACATTCAGTACAATTCCAGTTTTCATTCTATACTTGAGCCAATAATATCATAAGCAGTACTCAATTTTATCTAAGGGTAGTGTTACCTACTGGTAGGTCCAGGGAGAGCTAGTTGAACATTACTAATGACGAAACGATAGTTATGTCTTTTTAAAAGTTTAGCTAGAGTTTAAACTGTGTGGTCTAATGAGTTGACTAAAAATCTAACATTTCTGGTTCAAATGGAAATGTTAATTACTTATAAAGAAGATAAGTGAAAAAGGTGGGTTTTTACAAATCTGATGATTTTTTGTTTTATTTCTTTAAAAAATGCCGATGGGCAAATACTTTTCGACAAAGAAGCCAAAAATATGCAATGGAGGAAGGAAAGCTTCTTCAATAAATGGTGCTTGGAAAACTGGAAAGCCATCTGTAAAAGAATGAAACTAGACTATTGTCTATCACCACACACCAAAATTAACTCAAAATGGATTAAGAACCTGAATATAAGACCTGAAACAATAAAATGCATAAAAGAAAACATAGGAACTAAACTCAAGGATCTTGGACTTAAAGAAGATTTTATGAATTTGACCTCAAAGGCAAGGGAAGTAAAAGCTAAAATAAATGAATGGGATTACATCAAACCAAAAAGCT
>NW_011888888.1:183087-188648 GCF_000151845.1 Pteropus vampyrus | reverse complement strand
TTTATTCATCAGCCACAAATAGATGTGATCTTTAAATACTAACATCATTTCTTAGTCTAGATGTAAGAATGATTTTAAAAGTCAAGATTTTAAAAAGTAAGACCAAAGCACTAAGATTTCAATTGACTAGAGTGAAGATGTTTGTTCATATATGTAGCTTTTCCCCTTTTCATTTGACATTCAGTACAATTCCAGTTTTCATTCTATACTTGAGCCAATAATATCATAAGCAGTACTCAATTTTATCTAAGGGTAGTGTTACCTACTGGTAGGTCCAGGGAGAGCTAGTTGAACATTACTAATGACGAAACGATAGTTATGTCTTTTTAAAAGTTTAGCTAGAGTTTAAACTGTGTGGTCTAATGAGTTGACTAAAAATCTAACATTTCTGGTTCAAATGGAAATGTTAATTACTTATAAAGAAGATAAGTGAAAAAGGTGGGTTTTTACAAATCTGATGATTTTTTGTTTTATTTCTTTAAAAAATGCCGATGGGCAAATACTTTTCGACAAAGAAGCCAAAAATATGCAATGGAGGAAGGAAAGCTTCTTCAATAAATGGTGCTTGGAAAACTGGAAAGCCATCTGTAAAAGAATGAAACTAGACTATTGTCTATCACCACACACCAAAATTAACTCAAAATGGATTAAGAACCTGAATATAAGACCTGAAACAATAAAATGCATAAAAGAAAACATAGGAACTAAACTCAAGGATCTTGGACTTAAAGAAGATTTTATGAATTTGACCTCAAAGGCAAGGGAAGTAAAAGCTAAAATAAATGAATGGGATTACATCAAACCAAAAAGCTTCTGCACAGCAAAAGAAACCATCAGCAAGGTAAAGAGACAACCATCCGAATGGGAAAATATATTTGCAAGCAACGCCTTCAATAAGGGCCTAATATCCAAAATATACAAAGAACTCATACAACTCAATAACATCAACAACAAAAAAAAACAATCAAAAAATGAGCAGAGGACCTGAACAGACACTTCTCCCTAGAGGACATACAAATGGCCAACAAATATTTGAAAAGATGCTCAACATCGTAGCTGTTAGGGAAATGCAAATCAAAACCACAATGTGATACCATCTCACACCTGTTAGAATAGCTATAATCTACAGGACAAGTAATAACAAATGCTGAATTGGATGTGGAGAAAAAGGAACTCTCATACGCTGCTGGTGGGACTGCAAATTGGTACAGCCACTATAGAAAACAGTATGGAGGTTCCTCAAAAAACTAGGAATTGATGTACCATATAATCCAGCAATCCTCAACAGGGTATTTGCCCCCAAAGACCTGAAAATCCATATCTGAAAAGATATTTGCATACCGATGTTCATAGCAGCATTATTCACAGGGGTCAGGACGTGGAAGCAACCAAAATGTCCTGCAATAGATGATTGGCTAAAGAAGCTGTGGTACATATATACAATGGAATATTATTCAGCCATAAGAAGAGATGAAATACTGCCATTTGTGACAACATGGATGGACCATGAGATAATCTTGCTAAGTGAAATAAGCCAGACAGAAAAAGTTGAAAATCACATGATATCACTTATATGTGGGATATGAACCTAAAAGCAACAAATGAACAGGACAAACAGAGACTCATGGACATGGACTATAGACTAGTGGTTACCAGAGGGTAGGGGGTGGGGGAGGAGGAATGAGGTAAATGGGGTAAAGGGGGTCAAATATATGGGGATAGAGGGAGGGTAAAGTGGGTAAAGGGGATCGAATATATGGTAGCTGAAGGAAACTGGACTTAGGGTGGTAATCACACAATAGAACATACAGATGTCAAATTATAATGTACACTTGAAAATTATATAATTGTATTAACCAATGTTACCCCAATAAACTTAATTTTAAAAATAATAATAATGGGTATAATGATGCTCAGCCAACTTATGGGGAGAATGGATGAGCACAGTGAGAATCTCAACAGAGAGATGGTAAGCATAAAATAGGACATAGAAACCATAAAAAAGAACCAGACAGAAATGAGGAATACAATAATTGAAACGAATAATACACTAGAAGGATTCAACAGTAGATTGGACGAAGCAGAAGATCGAATCAGTGAATTGGAAGATAAGATAACAGAATACACCCAATAAGAACAACAACAACGAAAAATAATTTTTAAAAATAAGGATAGTTTAAGAGACCTCTGGGACAATACAAAGCGTAAAAATATCAGGATCATAGGAGTACCTGAGGAGGAAGAGAGAAAGCAAGGGATTGAGAATCTATTTGAAGAAATAATGACAAAAAACTTCCCTAACCTAGCAAAGGAACTAGACATACAAATTCAGGAAGCACAAAGAGTTTCAAACTAGAGGAATTCAATCAGACCTACACTAAGACACATCATAATTAAAATGCCAAAGGTCAAGACAAAGAGAGAATCTTAAAAGCATCAAGAGGAAGGAAGCTAGTTACTTACAAGATACCCCCATAAGAAATGTCTGCTGACTTTTCAATGGAAATTTTGCAGGCCAGAAGGGAATGGCAAGAAATATTCAAAGGTATGAAAAACAAGAATCTACAACCATGAATACTCTACCCAGCAAGGTTTTTGATTAAAATGGAAGGTGAGATAAAGAGCTTCCCAGACAGGAAAAAGCTTAAGGAATTCATCAGCAATAAGCCAACATTACAAAAAATGTTAAAGGGTCTTCTATAAAAAGAGAAGGGATAAAAAAGAAAATAGAAATAACAGATATGAATAATAAAATGGCAATGTACCTATCAGTAATCACTTTAAATGTAAATGAATTAAATGCTCCAATCAAAAGACATAAGGTAAGTGAATGGATAAGAAAACAAGACCCATGCATATGCTGTCTATAAGAGACCCACTTCAGATCAAACGACATGCACAGACTGAAAGTAAAGGGATGGAAAAAGATATTTCATGCAAAAGAAAATGTAAAAAAAAATCCAGGGTAATAATACTTATATCAGATAAAATAGACTTTAAAACAAAGGTTATAATAAGAGACAAAAAAGGGCATTACATAATGATAAAGGGATCGATAAATCAAGAAGACAGAACCATAGTAAGTATATATGCACTTAACATAGGAGCACCTACATACATAAAGAAATTATTGACTGATAAAAGGAGAAATCAACAGTAATACATTCATACTAGGAGACTTTAACATCCCATTGAAACCAATGGACAGATCTTCCAGCCAAAGAATGGGCCTAAAAGACACACTAGAACAGATGGACTTAATAGATATTTTCAGAGCATTTTACCCCAAAGGAGCAAAATATACATTCTTCTCAAGTTCACATGGAACATTTTCAAGGCTAGACCACATTTTAGGACACAAATCAAGTCTCGATAAATTTAAGAAGATTGAAATGATATCGACTGTCTTCTCTGATCACAATGATATGAAACTAGATGTCGACTACAAGGAAGAAAACTGGAAAATACACGAATATATGGAGGTTAAATAACATACTGCTAAACAATGAATGGGTTATTAATGAGATCAAGGAAGAAATCAAAAGATACTTAGAAACAAATGAAAATGAAAACACAACAACTCAAAATTTATGGAACACAGCAAAAGCAGTCCTAAGAGGGAAATTCATAGCAATACAGTCCTACCTCAAGAAACAAGAAAAAGTTTAAATAAACAATCTAACCTTCCAATTAAAAGAACTAGAAAAAGAAGAGCAAACAAAGCCCAAAGTGAATGGAAGGAAGGAAATAATAAAGATCAGAGCAGAAATAAACGAAATAGAGTCTAGAAAAACAATACAAAAGATTAATGAAACCAAGAGCTGGTTCTTTGAAAAGATAAACAAAAATGACAGACCCTTAGTCAGACTCATCAAAGAAAAAAGAGAGAGGATTCAAATAAAATTAGAAATGAAAGAAGAGAAATAAACATGGACTCCACAGAAATACAATGGATAATAAGAAAATACTACAAGCAATCATACACCAACAAATTGGACAATCTAGAAGAAATGGACACATTCCTAGAAACATACAATCTCCCAAGACTGAGTCAAGAAGAAACAGAAAATCTGAACCGATCAATTACCACCAATGAAATTGAATCAGTAATCAAAAACCTCCCAAAAAACAAAAGTCCTGGACCAGATGGCTTCATAGGCGAATTTTACCAAACATTCAAATAAGAATTATCACCTATTCTTCTCAACTATTCCAAAAAATTCAAGAAGACAGAAGGCTCCCTAATTCCTTTTATGAGCCCACCATTACCTTAATTTCAAAACCAGACAAAGACATTACAAAAAAAGAAAACTATAGGCCGATATCTCTTATGAACATTGATGCAAAAATCCTCGATAAAATATTAGCAAACAGAATTCAGCAATACATTAAAAATATCATACACCATGATCAAGTTGGATTTATTCCTGGGATGCAAGGTTGGTACAATATCCGCAAATCAATTAATGTGATACATCACATTAACAAATTAAAAGATAAAAACCATATGATCATATCAATAGATGCAGAAAAAATATTCGACAAAATCCAGCATCCATTTATGATAAAAACTCTCAGCAAAGTGAGAATGGAGGGAACAAACCTCAACATAATAAAGGCCGTATATTTGTCAACCTACAACTAACATCATACTCAATGGGGAAAAGCTAAAAGCATTTTCCATAAGATCAAGAACAAAACAAGGATGCCCACTTTCACTACTCTTCTTCAATATTGTATTAAAAGTTTTAGCCATAGCAATAAGACAAAAAAGAGAAATAAAAGGCATTCGAATTGGAAAAGTAAAACTCTCATTATTTGCCGATGACATACTATATATAGAGAATCCTAAAGACCCCACCAAAAAACTGTTAGAACTGATCAAAGAATTCAGTAAAGTAGCAGGTTACAAAATAAATATTAATAAGTCAGTGGCATTTTTATACACCAATGATGACATTACAGAAAGAGAAATTAAGAAAACAATTCCATTAACAATTACATTGAAAATTATAAAATACCTGGGAATCAAATTAACCAAGAAGGTAAAAAAACTTGTTTTCAGAAAATTATGTCATTGAAAAAAGAAATTGAAGAAGATACAAATAAATGGAAGCATATACCATGTTCATGGGTAGGAAGAATCAACGTCGTTAAAATGACCATACTAACCAAAGCAGTTTATAGATTCAATGCAATTCCTATCAAAATACCAATGGCATTTTTCAGAGAACTAGAACAAATAATCCTAAAATTTATATGGAGCCATAAAAAAAAAACCCAAATAGCCACAGCAATCTTGAGAAATAAAAACAAATTTGGAGGTATCACACTACCTGATACCAAACTATACTACAAGACTACAATAATCAAAACAGCATGTTACTGGCATAAAAACAGATACATTGATCAATAGAACAGAATAGTGAACCCAGAAATAAATCCACACATACACACTCATTTAATGTATGACAAAGGAGGTAAGGATATACCATGAGGTAAAGACAGTCTCTAATAAATGGTGTTGGGAAAATTGGATAGATACATGCAAAAAAAAAAAA
>NW_011888888.1:175617-182474 GCF_000151845.1 Pteropus vampyrus | reverse complement strand
TTTCAGAATGGTTATCATCAATAAATCAAAGAACAACAAGTGTTGGCGAGGATGCAGAGAAAAGGAACCCTCATACATTGTTGGTGGGATTGCAACAGCCACTATGGAAAACAGTATGGAGATTTTGCAAAAAATTAAAAATGGATATACCTTTTGACCCAGCAATTGTACTTCTGGGCATTTGTCCAAAGAAAACCATAACAATAATTCGTAAAGATCTATGCACTCCAAAATTCATGGCTGCACAATATACAATAGCCAAGATATGGAAGCAACCTAAATGCCCATCAACAGACAACTGGATAAAGAAATTATGGTTCATATATACAATGGAATATTACTCAGTCATTAAAAAAATGAAGTCTTACCATTTGCAACGACATGGATGGACCTAGAGGTTCTTATGCTGAGTGAAAGAAGTCAGACAAAGAAAGATAAATACCATATGATTTCACTTATATGTGGGATCCAAGGAACAAAAGGAACAAACTGATCAAAAATAGACTCACAAATATAGTGGACAATTTGGTGACAGACAGAGGGTAGGAGGGTTGGGGGACTGGAAGAAAGGTGTGAAGGGTTAAAGAAGTACAAATTAGTAGTTGATAAACAGGTGATTCTGATATCATTTGAAGCATGCCAGAACAGACTGGTGAAAAGTAAATCATGCAAATTTTTTCTTTAATAAAACTGGGCAGAACTTGTTCTAAAAACTGAAGAAAAAATGTTGATGAATCCTAGATATTGATTCTTACTTGCCTTGTCTTACCCTTGCATGCAGACTCTGCATGACCTTACCTATTCTCATGGATTTAAGTGCCACTTGCCTGAATGCTGGTCTCTTTGCTTCCAATCTCTTCCCTTTCCAATTGTGTAACAGGAATTCAATGAATATTTATTGAAAAAAAATGGTATATGGTTCAGTGAACCCATCTTCATAATGTCAAAGAATTCTCTTCCTAAAATGTAAACATGAGTCAGTCTGGAGTCCAGGATTATGGTCATTGTGGTGCCGAAGCACAGCATAGAATCAATTAAATAAGGCTTAGTAATGGATAAATTCACCCAGGGAGAATATGTAACTAGAGAAGAAAAGACAATGGAGAGCAGAATTTGGGGTGTCAACAATGTTTAAGAGTTAAGTAGAAGAAAATGGGGGGAGTTACTTAGAAGGAGTGAACAGGGAGGTGGGAAGAATATGAGGAAATCCTTGTATCTTAAAAGTCAAACAAAAACACATTTTGGACAGGAGGGCCCATAAGTGCCTGTGGTGCCAGGGATGGAAGAGCGCCCAGCATATGGCTCCCACTTACCAAGACTGATTTAGTTACTGCCACTGCCGAATGTCAAATATGCTATCAACGGAAACCAACACTGAGATCCCATTATGTTATTATCTCTTGAAGAGTCCACCTGCCACTTGGTGGCAAGTTGTCTACACTGGATTTCTTCTACTATGGAAGAGCCAGCAATTCATTCTGATGGAAATCAGCACATTTTCTGGCATGGGTTTACTTTTCCTCCCTGTAAGGCCTCAGCCAGTACCTCTATTCAAGAGTTTACAGAATGATCCACAGACATAGGATCCCACATAACATCATTTTACATCAGAGGACTCACTTTATAGAACAGGATAAGTGGAAGTGGGTCTTTGACGATGGGACCCATTATTCCTATGGTTCTGCATTACCCAAAAGCTACTGTTCTGATAGAGGACTGGCATATCCTGTTAAAAGCATAACTGATGTGTAAGCTTGGACATAATACTTTATAAGAATAAAATGACATAATGTACATTCTGATGGGTCCAGGAACCAAGAAGTGAAAGCAGGAGTTGTCCCTGCTTATCATCACTCCCAAGGGACTCTCATTGCTTTCCACATGAGGAATTGGTTCTTCCCGTTCCTGAAACTCTGATTTCAGCAGGTTTAGAGGTCCCGATTTCAAAAGGGGAAATACCTCCACCAGGGACAATGCAAAAATCCTATTGAATTATAAACTATGATTACTGTGGCACTTCATGGTCATTGTGCCAAGGGACAAGCAGGTAAAAAGGGGTATCAACATCCTAGCAGTGATAATTAACCCTAATCATTGAAAAGAGGCAGTTGCCTAATGAGAGCAGGAAGGAATATGCTTGACACTTAGGTGACTCATTGGAGCATCATTTGGTACTTCCGTGCCCAATTTTTATGATGGATAGAAAATTGCAGCAACCTTGTCCTGAGAAAATCATGGTGACTAGGGCCTTACCCCTCAGGGATATGCTAGCTGAAGAATCTAGAATGAATAGTGGGGGGCAGAAATGATGAGTATCAGTTATAGCCTTAAGACCAGCTTGAGTGGCAGGGGCATAATTCACCACATTAGCCTTCTCTGCTAAGTTCCTCCAGGAAGAACAGTCAACTAAAATCCTGGAAGAGCTGCTTCCAGAGTATAAGTGAGTTGAATCCAAATAACACAAATCGTTCACTGTGGTAGACACTGTGATACACTGCCCAGACTTCTCTTCAATGAAGGACATGCCTTCAATTGCACCAGTTACTGGGAGTGCTTACTTTGACAATCCTTTCTATCTCTACGGTTCTTCTTGAGGTCAGCCAAGGCTGTCATTGGGCTGTATCACAGCTCCACTTTCTCCTCCTTCCAGTCCTGCTTCTCCTCTACCTTCCACAGGTATCGGTCTCAAGGATTCTTTTTGGTAAACATCCTACACACTGAACTCAGTTTCTGCTCCCCAGGGAGCCCAACTTGTGACAGTTCCCTAATGACTAATCACATCATTATTCCTGGATGAGGGTTCCATTCATACCACTGTTTATCATTTCTTCAGACTTGGAATCAGTCCTCTTCAGGAATCTCAAGCTCTTAGTTTAAGAGGGGTCCTTTGGTCATGGGGTCCTCTTTCAATAGAAGTCCATCTGGCCTGACATCTCAGCTAAATTTAACCATTCACATTTCCCTGGTATGACTGCTATTAGGATATGGAGTCTTGGAATAATACTCTACTATTCTGGCTAGGGTTACACATCTTTCAGCAGATCACACAGAAAAAGAAATCCAATTCAACTAATGTTTATTGAACACCTACTCCAGCAGAAACAAGAAGCTACCATTTGGGAGTTCCCGGAGATAAATTAAATCTTTTCCCTGAAGAATTTACCAAAAAAAAAAAAAAAAGTGCTAGACTAGCAATTTCCTCCTTTGGAGACTAACCCAGGAAAAGCAGAGCCTTTAGTTTTTCACATATTACATGTTTCTTTTCTTTCAGAGCCTAGATATTTCTGTGAGCTTCAAAAACAGCATGCAGTAAGGATGATGGAACGTATCCCAGCCTATATGCCCTACAGACAGCCTTCAGCTGTCAGCCCTTTTAACAACTACCTCAACTGCAGAGAGTGCCTTTGCCAAGGTCATGTCCCCTCCTAGGGCAGTCCCCACCTGAAAACTGATTAATGTGGTAGGATAAAAGCCTGGCCATTTTTACCCAACTAGGGCTAATTTTGAAGAGCCTTCCTAGGTCTAGGGTTCTTCCTGTGGTCAGCCAAGTCTGCCCCAACCACAGGATCTGGCATTCAGCAGTTTCTTTCACATAGGTGCTTTAAACCTGAGTCCATGAATAGACAGAATGCCACAATTGATGGTCTATTGGGTGGTAGATGAGAATTATTATATCAACCAGGGTGCTCATGGGCAAGTACTAGTCACTGAACCCCATTCTTTAAGGATGGATGGCCCTAAGAGGTTATTTCCACTGACCTATATTTAAGCATAGTGGTTAAGGAGGTCAGGGGTCAGAATCCTGGCTCTAGACAAGCAAGGTCACATTCAGCGCTATATACTATACACACATGCTATTTTGAAAGACAGACTTCACAGAGAGACTTCCTCAAAGACAAGTTGCTATACTGATAAACATCTTTGATTATCTTAATTATTATAATCATCCAGGCAGATAGGAGTGAGCCATAATCTCCGCTTTTTCATATTCATAAAATAAGCATAATAATGACTGTCCATGCTGTCTTACATTTTCTTGTGCAGGTCAAATGAGAACATGTGAATTCACTTTTAAAAAAAAGTACTAATTCAATAATCTCAACCACATAGTCTAGAGACATGTTTGGTTTTGTTAGAACAAAGTTTTCGGTGTTTTTCAATTTGGGTGCCTTCAGAAGAATGACAGTCCCCAGGTTTTACACTTGGTAGCCTTCATTAATTTATACAAACCACGTGACCCTGAAGGCTTTGAGCTTGTAATTCTGCTTATGCAAATGTAAGATATTATTATTATCACTGCTTTAAAAGAAACTCATATATTACGATGGCACATGCATCATTAACAATGTCTAATAAATTATAGATAAATCTCTATATTAACTGTAAATTTATTCCGTTTAATGTGAACTCACTGAAGAGAAATGCAGTAGCTTATTCATTATTATATCTCCAAAGCCTAAGACAGTGTCTGGGCATTGCAAATGCTCAATAAATATTTGTTGGGCCTAACTGAACCAGATGATGAGGAAAGTGGCTCATTGTAATATTAAGGAGAAGCAGGACATGGAAATGACAAAAAAACAAAACAAAACATAAAAACAGTGGAAATAATTGGTCAAGTAGAAATTGAGCTTTACTCCTTCAAAGAGAAAACAAAAATACTAAAACAACAAATACTGAGCACCAAGTAGACACAGGGATACAACTAGGACAGTTTAGACTCCAAGGGTTGAGGTTCAGGGAAAGGGAAATGGAGTAGGTTTTTGGAAGACAAATAACAGAATTGTGTCTGTTCTATAGTAAGAAAGCAAAGCTTGAGTGTCGCAGATTTTGGCAGGTAATATCTGGGATCGTTGCACAGATAAGTATGGGGCCAGCTGGAGGTGGTCTGCTGTACATGTGCGGGTACCCGATTTAGGATTATGACATTAGTTGCCTCTGCTGCTTATGTAAGGTTGACTGTCTAAAGATTATGGTGTTCAGTTCCCCTCTGCTCTGTATGCAAAGTGACCAAGTCAGTATTATGTCACCCAGTCTAGTCTGCACAGATGATCTCCTTCACTATAAGCCCCTTCAGTATAGACTTTAAGCACTACAGCCTGGACTATTTGGTTGTGCTATCTTTTGGCTTCCTGACTGCAACTTCTTCCTGCTTCAACTCTTATTACATTGGATTTGTTTCCCCTTACATGGCTCCCACTCGTTTTCCAATTGAATTAAAATTCCAACTCCAAGTATTCACCCTTATCTTACCACAGACCTCTCCTGCTGCATTCATTCATGCATGCGCATGCCCCTTCTTCCATCAGGCCATTCCTTGTACCTTTGTTATGTCGAGAACGATTCTAAGACCCACGGAGCCAATTGAGATTGATTATGAGCCTTTATTAGCCAGCCGGCGACTGACTCTCTACTATGCAGGGTTCCAGGAGATCAGCCCCGAGCTCCCCAAAGAGGCGGTTTATAAAGCCTAGAACCATACCCTGGTTTAACATCAAACAAGCAAACAGATTAACCACACCCTAGTTAACATCAAACAAGCAAGCAGATTACGGAAGCAGAAGTTGGTTGTTAGCATATCTTTGCCCAGAGCCACACCCTTAACACCTTCATACGCTCCTCCTGTTGGGCCTTTTCTAGTTTCCATTTGGAGCGTCTCCCACTTTTCTTCACCAACCATTTGTAATCTTAATATTTTAATTTTGAAACGTGGGCTTATATGTCATTTTTGGAAGTTCTGTAATAGAAATACATTGTCTCAAAAAGTTATTGTCCTAAGCACGGCTCGTCTATCTGGGTAAATGACCTTGTCATTTGGGGAGGAATACACATTCTGTGGTGAGGAAGGAAAGGTATTCCTATGTATATGACCACACTGACCATCTGCAAGAGGGTAGATATAAATTACCTTCACTTGAAGCCGGAGGCAACAAACTAGAGCCTCTTGGTCAAATCCAGCCTGCTGCCTGTTTTTACAAATGAGGCTTCATTCAAACACAGCCACATTCATTCATTTACATAGTGTTTACGGTTGCTTTCATGCTACAATGGCTGAGCTGAGCAGTTACAACAGAGACCATATGGGCACAAAGCCTAAAATTAAAATTCAGTATCTAGCCTTTTACATGATGTTTGCCAACAACCGACCTAGAGTTTTATTTTAGCCTGTCTCATCTCCTCTCTTAGACTGCAACCTACTTAAGAAGACATCCATATTTCTCCCACTACAACTTGTAATATACTCCATACAATGAAAAAGTTGAATTTCTGATTGAATGACAGGCATTCACCCAAGAAACATTTCGAAGTACATCAGATGAGCAGAAAAATCTAGAGATGATTTATATTTTATGTGGTGGAAAGGCTATATCCATGCCTTTTATTCTCAATACGTTGATTTTTTAAAAGTTTTACTCCACAGGGGTACCATAATAAAAACATCTCATAATAAAGGCAACTTTGTTGAAAAGGTTTTCAGGAGATATAGTTTCTGAGGAAAAGGATTGTCTATCTGGTTCACTGCAGCTGCCACATCCTACTGCACTGCTTGGCACAGAGGGGATGCTCGACAGATATTAGTCCATTGAATGATGAATAAATGAGCTTCCTCTTCTGGCTGCAAATAACTTTATTTAAAATATGTTGTTTGAAAACATATGTAAACTTGAATTTCACAATGTTCATACTCCACAGTTAATTAATAACACCCGGACATATGTTTGTTCAGCGAATGCCAACATATGTGCAGGGAGATCATCTAAAAAAGCAAGCATTTGCAAAATGGCGATGTAGGAAAGCTCTGAAGTCACTTCCTCCCATGGAGTCCACAGCTACATATTGCCTTAAAAAAAAAAAAC
>NW_011888888.1:132738-175567 GCF_000151845.1 Pteropus vampyrus | reverse complement strand
GCCACATCCTACTGCACTGCTTGGCACAGAGGGGATGCTCGACAGATATTAGTCCATTGAATGATGAATAAATGAGCTTCCTCTTCTGGCTGCAAATAACTTTATTTAAAATATGTTGTTTGAAAACATATGTAAACTTGAATTTCACAATGTTCATACTCCACAGTTAATTAATAACACCCGGACATATGTTTGTTCAGCGAATGCCAACATATGTGCAGGGAGATCATCTAAAAAAGCAAGCATTTGCAAAATGGCGATGTAGGAAAGCTCTGAAGTCACTTCCTCCCATGGAGTCCACAGCTACATATTGCCTTAAAAAAAAAAAACCTTAAAGGCCAGCTGAGTGACAGCAGCACATTGAGCAAACAAGAAGAAAACCACATCGAAGTGAAAGAGGCTGGGACACAGTTTCACCATGAACCCCACTCCTGGCATGGTGACTTATGACTGGGAGGGAACTGAAAACCCAAAACCTTGAGGTTCTCCCTGAGGAGGAAAGGGTTTGAACCCCACAGAGGGCATCCCAATTTTTAAGACATACACTCGAGAGACGAGCCCCCTCAAAACTAACTGGGCTCGCATCTGTGAGACCCACAAGACTCAAGCCATCTGAGAAACATCTTTTAAAGGGCTCCTGCGATCGAACTCATTCACCCAGGGTCCGGCACAGAGATAGCAAATCATGCCTAGACAAAGTAAAGGTCAGCCACTTATTAATGCATCGGCCTGAAGGGCCGGCATCTATTTAACACACACATCTAGGAGCCTGCTGGAACACTCTCCGGGGAATAAGACTGGCAGGTGCCACCTTTGTTTTCCCTCTTTGCTGTGACCTAGACAGCAGCGGTCCCCAACCTTTTTGGCACCAGAGACTGGTGCTCCTATGAGAATCTAATGCCTGATGATCTGAGGTGGAGCTGAAGCAGTGATGCTAGCACTGCGGAGCAGCTGCAAATACAAACGAAGCTTCGCTCGCTCACTCGCCCACCAGTCACCTGCTGTGAGGCCCGGTTCCTAATAGGCCATGGACCGCTACCAGTGGAACCCCTGCCCTAGAACACCAGTATCTCCCAGAAGGGAGTTTTCATACATATCTGGTACTTCAGTTTTTGCAACTGCCACCTAGGCGATACCTCTTAATTGCCTGGCTACAGAGGCCAGCAGAGCTTGCATTACTGGTCCCATGGGACTGCTTTCTCTCCTTTCTCTCTTTCTTTCTCTCTCACCCCCCACCCCTGCCCTGACTCTAGATAGACACCACACACATAATACAGAAAAATCCCCTGTGCTTCACCTATTCATTCCTCTGCTGTCTCCTGAACCTCTGGCAACCACTGATCTTTTTTGTTGTCTCAATACTTTTAACCTTTTCCAGAATACCATGTAATTGTAATATAATTCAAGAACATCATATAATTGGAATCGTAAAGTCTTTTTAGGCGGGCTTCTTTCACTTAGCAATATGTGTTTAAGTTTCCTCCATATTTTTCTGTGGCTTGATAGCTCATTTCTTTTTATTGCTGATTAATATTCCATTATATGGATATACCACAGTTTATTTATTCATTGCCTATAGAAAAGATGAAATACTTCCATTTGTGACGACATGGATGGATATTGAGATTATCATGCTAAATGAAATAAGTCAGACAGAAAAATTTGAGAATCATATAATTTCATTCATACATGAGATATAAAACTGAAGGACACTTAATTGCTTCCAGGTTTTGGCAATTACAAATAAAACTACTATAAACATTCATGTGCAGGTTGTTGTGTGAACATATGTTTTTAACTCACTTGGGTAGATACCTAGAGCACAATTGCTTAATCGTATGCTAAAACTATATTGAACTTTGTAAGAAACTGCCAAACTGTCTTCCAAAGTTATTACACCATTTTGTATTCCTATCAACAATGAATAAGTGTTGCTTCATGTCTTTGCCAATTTAGTGTTGTTTACTAATGTCATTTGGGGGGGATTTTAATCATTCTAATAGATGTATATTGATATTTTATTATTGTTTTGCAATTCCTTAATACCAATGATGTTGAGCATCTTTGCATATGCTATCTGTATATATTCTTAGGTAAAGTGCTTGTTTACCTCTTTTGCCCAATATTTTATTGGGTTATCAATTTTATTATTATTGAATTTTAAGTATTCTTAGTATATCTTTGATAAAAATTTTTAATAAAAAGAGTATAGTCATACTTGGAATGTACTTTTTAAATATACAGTAATTCTGTAAAGAGTTCTCACTAAATACTGTTGACTAGGTCTTATTCAAGTAGATCATACAAAGCTATTGATTTTAAACATAATTACTTTATTCTGAAATTTACCTAATTACTCAGACTTTTCTGATTCATTTCTTTCATTTCTATTTTCTCTACTAAAATTTTAAAAAAATTTTTCTTCCTTTATAACAGCTAGAAAATCATATATTCTATGTGTATGAATAAAGACCGGCTGAAATTGTATGAGTAATAGAAGTGTAAAATCAGTCCTCTCTCCAAAATAATCATGTTACAATATTCGTTAATTAATAGAAAGATAGAAAGATAGAATTTGAGTAATCCAAAAGAGTTTTTAAAAAGCATTTTTTAAAATTGTTTTACACAGATAATAAGGAGATTTTACTATATTGTAAAGCCAAAGAAATAGAGAATAAATGGTGGCAGTCCAGGAACAGTTGATTGTGGCAATTAATATTCATAACAATATCTTATACCTACAAAGTTTTACTTATAAAAGATTGTTATAGCTAGTTTATAAAATCCAATTGAATTCTTCAGGATTAGCACAGTAATGTCATTATAGTCTGAAATCATGTTATAAAACTGTAATTATGCTAGCCTAAATGAGAATTTGTACCAGAAAAATTAATTAATTTACATTTTGCATTTGGCTAACTCAAATGCCTCCTATCTAAATTGTACATCCCATAGTCCTATAAGAACTGTACAAACAGGAGAAAATGGAAGCACTAACTAAGGTGCCATCTATAGGATATCACAGAAAAAACAAATGTTATGTACTGTGGGACTATCTAGTTAACAAGAAGCAACTAACTATAGGCTACTTTCTGGGATGGAGGACATGTAGAAGCAAGGTCCCAAAAAGCAAAGCAAAATACAGAATCAAAGGAGCCAGTTAATTACGATTTTTGAGTTGACTGGGTGGAGTAAACTACATGGTTCAAGTAATGAATTACCACCCTCATTTGTACTTGATTTTATAATTTTCAATGTACCAAATCAAATTAAAAAAAATTACTTGCAAAAAATCCTTCCTTTATGTTTGAGTTGTCCAGAGGGCATTTTGATAAAATAAAGGCTCTCGAAACAAGAAGTTAAGAGATCTGGATTCAGGGTGGCTCCATAATGTAGTAGTTAGCACATCTGCTTTACACGCAGAAGGTCCTAGGTGGTGCCACACGCCAGGCCCCAGCTGTGCCAGACCCCAGGTGCGCCAGGCCCCAGAGATGCCAGGCCCCTTCCTTGCTCCCTCCCGCTTCTCTTTTTTATCTCTGCCCTCTGTTTTCTCTCCATTTCTTTCTCCTAGTCACTGTTCTCCTCTTTCTACTTCTATTTCTCAAAGATATTCACAAAACTTGCTCTTTTAAACCATTTACCAAATGTTAATAAAATAGCTAAGCATACCCAGTTTCAGGTCTTGCATTAATGTTATTTTATTTTTATTATTGTGATTTTCATCTGTCACATTTTCCAGCTGCCCGACATATTAACACCCATGCTATATTTGAGGAATTTTCAGTTTATGGATTCAGTGCCTCCCCCCAGCCTTCTTGGCAGCCAAAGCACAGGCATAAGACTGACTTCATTAGACTCCACCAATGGTACTTATTCATGGAACACTTAAGATTTGGAAGAAGGTAACTTGGAGCAGAAGAGTCTGCATGCTGGCAAGTAAGGTGACAGAGGTGTGGCAACCATGAGAATGCATGCTAGACATCCAACAGTGGGGAACATAATGACCACAGGCCTCAGCTGCTGCCCTCTGAGAGCCACCACAGCTTTTGTACTGAGGCCACATAGCTGTTGAATGAGTGATGCAGGAATACTGAGGCAGGCCCATTCCTATTCTCTGATGACCAACTTCAGCTGGAGAACTCCCTGAAGTTCCTTCTGGAAACTTTCTTAGACTGCAGCAGTCTAGCACACCTCTACTCACCTTCCCTCTCTTTTCCCTTCACTCAGGGTTAGACTTGGTTAAAGGTCTGATGGCAATCCCCTCCTACTCCAGCACCCTTTATTTTCTCTCACACAGGAGTTTCCCCTAATAAAATCTTTGCATGTTTGACTCTGTCTTGGTATCTGCTTCTAGAAGGACCCAGAGTAACCACAAGAGGCATTCAGCTTTGAAGGAAGGCAGTGGCTACAAGGTTGAGTCCCTGGCATTAAAGCAGCAAAGGTTGCAGAAAAGTCCTGGTAGCAGTGCTCGATGAGGGCTGTGGTGGATGTTCCCTTACAGGGCAGTTCTAATGTATGTTTGGAGACATTTTCCCTAGAACTTTAGTCTCAAACCTCATTCTCTAGCTACCTCTACAATTCCAAGAGCTTCTTAATATCTTAATATAAAGTATTATTTATGCTTAATCAGGCAAAATAACTTTTTCTTCCTTAAAGGTAAGAATTCTAAATACAGAAATTGATTGTAAAAGTGATTAAAGGCAATAGAACCTTAGAAATAGGGAAAATCTGAAATGGGTTATCTGAGCTGGTTGGGGTTGGTAGGTCCTAAAATCTAGCTAATACTAATGGATAGATTCTGGCATCATATGGCATACACAAAGCAGCAAAGGAGCTAATTAAGTTAAGTGATACAATTAACACTTGGAATAAAGCCACATGGAATAAAGCGCCCATTAAAGGCAAGACTTTGTATGACCACGCATCTGCTACCATAGAAAGAATATGAAGGCTGTGAGGAATTTCAGGGCTGTAGGATAAGCTGGTTTCTTCTAAATGCACTGAATACTTTAAAAAGAATGAAAGCCTCACCTTAAATTCTCAGCTTACAGAAAACCAAGGAATGTCTATGATTATGATATCAAATTTCTTATCAAAAGTATTTGTAGGATAACATCAGAAAACCAAACTCAAAATTTGATTCTCTAGATTGCTTTATTATATCAGTTGAATTCACAATTACGTCTGTTCTCTATAAGGGAATTAAGAGAAAGACTAGGACCCTAAGAATTGAATGGGAACTTCAGAGAAGATGCACGTGACTCAGAGTATTCCAAATCCACACACTCTTCTGTGCCTCTTTTTAGGTGAAGCACCACCTGCTCCTCTGTCTGTGGAGGCTCCTCCTGACTTATTTAAAGACCCTATGATTATCCCATGTCAGTGTCCAGCAAGGAGAAGGCAATTCTCCTTCTGCCACTTGTACCATCTCCCATTGTCTCCAGACTTTTATCTGGAATCGGTTCTCAGGAAGACCAAAGTTGGCAAATACAAAGCCAAACCCAAGGATCAAAGACTCACACTCCAAAAGAATTGCATTGCTAATTTGCTTTGATGAATGAAAGGAAGGAAAGAAAGAAGGAAGGAAGACGAAAGGAGAAAGAAAATATATATTGTAAAATGTTTTGAAAGAGAGCAAGGAAAGGAGAATAAATTATTTTAGATTGGGTTAAACTTATTCATATGAGTACACTCATCAGAGTTACTGGATTAGTGTTTGAGAGGATTACATAGGTATTGTTTGGTTGGTTGGCTGACTCAATACTCCTCTAGTGATCCCCTGGATCTGTAGGTAAAATCTGCCAGATAACTCTTTCCTCTGCCATTCCAAGACTTGCTTACTCAATGGGCTCATAGAAAACATAACTAACCCAGCCTGAGTCAGATTCTGTTGCTTGAAACTGAGGACTCTAATATAACATGTATCTTTAATTTTAAAAATTAAACACAAGGTATATTAGGGTTCTCCGGAAAAACAGAACCATTAAGATAATATATATATATAAATTATGTGTACAGATATTATATATAAATTATATATATATACACATATATATATATGCACACAATTTTTTTAAGAAATTGACTCATGCTATTATGGATGATGGCACGTTCAAAATTTGCTGAATGGGCTGAGAGGTTGGAATCCAAGCTCATGTAACAGCTCAAGTCTGAAAGCTTTCGGCTGAGGGTCAGCCTTTTGTTCTATTCTGGCCTTCGGCTGATTGGATGAGTCCCACTCAATGGAGGCACTCTGCTTTATTCAAAATTTACCTATTTAAATGTTTACCTCATCCAAACATTCTCACAGAAACTTCCATAATAATGTTTAACCACATATCTGGGCACTATGGCCCAGTCAAATTGACACATGACATTAACCGCCACAGTTAGATAAATAAAACTCTTTATCAGAATACCGAGAGTATGTATTATAAATTAGGAATTATTTCTATAGATGGCTGTATTTAACTTTTTTGTAAATAACCCAAAAAGTGAATGTCTAGGACAATATAAATTGAGTCCAGTTTAAAATGTTGAATTTAAATGCTACAGAATTCCCTACTATACACTTTTTAAAGCTGCTTGTTCTAATGTCAAATGGTAGGATAGGAGGGCACCAGTCTATAATGCTTACTCTCAATTCCTTTTTCTCAGTCAATATGCTTTATTCGGAGATTCCAAGCAAGTAACCTTGATATTCATGGCACAAAACTAAATAGAAGTCCGTGAAAGATAATGGGTAAACATTAAGACTCCAAAGTTCTGAAGCATGGAGTCATCAGGCTATTGATCTTGCTTGTTTATATTTGTCTTGCCAATGGAAATCCTAAAATATGTCACCTTAATGTGTATTACTAGAAAATAAGTGCAAAATCACAGAATAGATCATATACTTCAGTGAAAGTCAAACAGATAAAAATGATTGATAGTTAGAGAACATTTCCCCCTAGACAAATGGAGATTTAACAACAAAAGCATATTCTTTTTATTTAATTCAGTCAAAGTTACTTTTTCATGATGTTAGGGTGATAGAGGCCCTACAGATAATATTCTCATAAAAATTTCTCTTCCTAATATATACACTCAAATGAGATATAAAAAGAATCAGTGAATTATTCTATTGAAAGCAACTTTTTATAATAAAAATCTGCAGAAAAAGATGAATTAACTTTATGCATTATGGTATAATTATTTGACCTCCCTTGAACTGAGAATTTCAAGGACTCTGAGAGTCAGACAAAAGCTATTTAGTTTCACTGAAGGCTTTAGAAGTCTCCTCTTTAAACCGATCCTGTATTCAATGTTCAAAGTAATTATTACTTAGTGACTCACAACACGATGTTCTTGGCCACTAATATAAGTGGTATACTAAACAAACTAGTTTCACACCAGGTTGCCCATGTCAAAACCCTCAAGTGCTCCACAATCTTGCCTTTGAATAAGCCTGACTATTCTAGAAAGTGTCATAGAAGTATAATAAATTTACTTTCACAGTATAACACTTGAGAAAAATAACTTGACTATTATTTTAAATCATCTTCAACAATTTAATGACATAGCTGGGTATGGCATGGTAGAACATTTTCTCTTATGTCTACTTTCCGTTCATAAAATGCCTATGCAATTTGTGGCTACTGCAGTAGATGGCAGTGTTTTAAAACTTCCTCCATTTGCAAATCAGGACGACTGGGTGATTATCTTTAATCAGGCTATTTATATTATGTATAGATGAGTCTATACAAAACAGTCATGCTTTGATTTTCACATTTGTTACTTCCTGGGCAAATGCTAAAAGGCAATGAAATTTGAATTAACAAACATGATTTGTATACTTGAGAGGTGCCAGGTGTTACTTGGGGAGTACGTGAAATTATCTGAGCCATGGAAGGAAAAAAAAAAGTCAGAGTTAAATTGTGCTAATAATGGTCATCTGCAGATGCTAATAGAGCCTAGAAAACATTAAATGTGCCTTACAAAGAAGCCAATACTGAAATAGGGGTTTACACTTTATATAATAGGCACTTAGTAACCCCAGAAGAGGTGAAATTATTCTTTCCATTGAAAAATATTTCCGACTCTCAGATTTGCACTGGAAATCTTTAGAAGTGCTTTTGGCTGAGTATTGTTCAGCATCAGTAATATGTTATTTGCTTTTTATTGACTATTATAGATTACATGTCCCTAGCTTTTACTAACTCCACCTAGAAGCAGTAATTTAAACTTTGCTTTTTTTTTTTTTTTGGTCACTTTGTCTTTTCACTACAGAGCTACAATGAAAATAAAACATTCCCCATTATCCCTGAAAATAGGCAGAGGTTCTGATAATTGGAGGAAGGCCAGTAGGAAACCAACATAGCTCCTGATTAAGCATTTCGTGGAATCTATCCTTCTCCAACCCAGTACTTTATTCTCCTCCAACACTTCCTGAACACAGAATATTAAACACTTCAATGACCAATGTGAGTAATGATCTGAAAACTCTGCTTCATAAACACCTGGTATGTGTTTTTCTTATTTTAGATCAACCCTTGATCATGCACTTGGTCCCACATCCTGTTTCCTCAGGAGATTTGCTCTATGAACTATCCATTCTGTCTCCCACCTGACCTTTTCCTTTTTCATTGGCTTCCTCTTCTTAGTCTAGAAACATGCTCAATCATTCTCATCCTAAAAAAAATTAAAATTAAAAGCCTTTCCCTTGATCCAGAACCTTATTTTGGTTATTGCCTGTATTAGGTTAGGATGCCTTAACAAAATACCATAGAATGAGTGGCTTAAACCAGCGGTTCCCAACCTTTTTGGCACCAGGGACCAGTGCTTCTATGAGAACCTAATGCCTGATGATCTGAGGTGGAGCTGAGGCAGTGATGCTAGCGTTGAGGAGCTGCTGCGAATACCGATGAAGAGATGAAGCTTCACTCTCTCGCCCACTGCTCACCTCCTGCTGTGAGCCCTGTTCCTAACAGGCCACAGATCCGTACCATCCCGGTCCGTAGCCCGGGAGTTGGGGACTCCTGGCTTAAACAACAGAAATTTATTTTCCCACAGTTCTGGATGCTGGAGAAGGTGACTATGTACAAGCCAGAAAGGGAGCTCTCACCTTCTCACTGTATCCTCACATGGCAGAGAGAGATTTCTCTTCCTCTTTTTATAAAGCCACTAATCCCACCATGAGGGCCCTGCTCTCATGACTTAATCTAACCTTAATTATTTTCCCAAAGCCCTATCTCCAAATACCATCACACTGATGTATTTGTAATGACACCCCACATCACAACATATGAATTGTGGGGAGGGGGCACAAACATTCAGTCCATAACATCATCCCATTGTCCTTCCTCTGGAACTTTTCTGATAACATTCTGGGAAAAAAATAGCTTTCACTTCCTGCTCTTCTTCCTCACCTCTCGTTTTCTCACAACTTTCCACAATTTGGCTTTTTTCCTCATAATGTGACTGAAATCACTAAAATAATCAGTGACCTTCATATTTAAGTTCAAATACTACTTTCAAATACTAGTTATTTTATCTCTCTCAAGTATCCAATGCTGTTGACCATTTTATTTCCTCAGCTTATTTTCTCTGGCTTCTAACACATGATGCTATTTTCTGACGCCTCCTAGCTCCAGTTTCTCCTTCTCAGTCTCACTTGGATTGTATTCCTCAGGGACTTCGATGCCAGGGTTCCATTGTCGGTGCTCTTCTCTTTGTAATCTATATTTTCTCCTTATTCCTATGTCTTAATCATGGCCTCTGTGTGTGGTAGATCGCTGTCGCACCTCTCTGTCCAGATGCAAGGGAACTCTCTGCCTGGCCAGGCAACTCGTATCACTAGTTATTTAGACAACTCGTGTCCTAGTTATTTAGACAAGTATTTTTTTTCAGATGGAATTAAAATATGCCTCCTTATTGATTCTGTTTTTTTTTCCTTTGTGGAAATATAAAACAAATTTATCCTCTTACCTCTCGAGGAAAGCTCTTAAAATATATATTTTTAAATCTCTATAATGGTCTTTCTTATTTTTTTCTTATCAACTGAAAGTAGCATGTTACCTCTACTGCTCCTCCATAGGTATGATCTCCAATTACTACTCCAATTACTTCTGGATACTTCACTGTCAATCCCTTTCTTAAAATGTGCCACTAAAAAAATCAAATGTACTACTCCAGAAGTAAAGGAACTATTAGTCTCACGATCTTGACACTATTTTTTTTTTAAATAGAATGATCTTCTACAAGATATTTTCATAAACGACAACCTGTTTCCAAACCACACTTTCAAGGCACACTTGGAATTTTTCAGATGAAAAAATATACCAATTATCATTTATTTCTATTGAATTTCACTCTACCAATTTTTTTTGTCTAGTATTCCAGTTCATAGAAATAATAAATTGTAATAATATAATCTATTGTGCGATTTCTTTCTATTGAATAAATTATCATTCCTAATTTTACCTTTTGACTTTTGAATACTCTTTGTTTTCTAGGACTTTCCCCAAGTTACTGATATTGTTGAATAGGATGAAGTCACGGAAGAACCTCTTATACTTTATTAAAGATGCTGCCTTATTGGTAGTGCTGTGTGCTTTACTCAGGATTTGCTCTGGAAGTGGGCTGACCCACAATGTCATAAACATCAATGTCATAAGCATTAAGCTTGCATAACTCACCAAGGATGCTGTCATGTCACCAACCTATTTATGAGGCTGTTGTGAAAATCTTCATCAAAAGTTTATTAAAAAATAAGATACATTAAATGTCTATGATGTTTTTATGTTCCTCCAAGCCATAAGTCTTATCCAAAAAAGAAGATTCATTTCATATGATTGTTTTTGCTGAATTCTTTTTTATAGCCAATGAGCACTACGTTTTCCATTAAATACTCTATTTTATTATATGTTCAAAACTTTTCATTTTATCTTGATTTTTATTACAATTTTCAGACAAATATTAAGTTGCTTTTCCTTTTCCTTTCTCATTTGTATACTTGCCTTGAGTAGTTAGGCCAAGGAACTGGGCAGAGACAATTCCTTTGTATTGCTGACAGATTTCTGTAGCATGGTTTGTTATAATGATGAGAAACTGTCTATAACCTAAATAACATAACCTAAATAATAATTATTCCTCTGAAGAAAGTTTTACCACTGTGTCACACAAGAGTCCTCCAAAATATAAAAACTATGCTTTTATTGTCTTTTGCATATCAGTCTCTCAAGTACGTTAGTGAGCTTCAGAGTGCAATTTTCATTCAGCATTTTAATCTCAGACATATGCACATAAATATATTTCAGGAAATTCTGATTAGCTGTATTATGGGTTTGTTTCACACTCAGTTGCAAATATTCCAAACACTTTGATTGTAGTGTAAATGTTCAGCTTCAAGATTCTTCCACATTCCAAAATATTGCCTCAAAATTGATGGTTGAGATTCTATTTCTACCAATTTTCACAGCTTTCCAGAAACATCTTAGTCAAGCAAAGACACATGTATAAATGCCATCACATTTCAGTTTGCCTCTTCTTGACTTCCCCTGATCTATTTGTCATTAGGGGCTTACCCAGCAGAGCAAAACAACTCTAGCTGCTCTCTTAAACTTCTGACCACTTACTATCAAGCTGCGTCTCCCCTGAACTTTTCTCTTACTGTCTCTTGCTGATCACTGACAATCTCCCATCCTCATTATTGCTGCTCCATCTTTTATTTTCCCAGCCTACATTATCAACTCCCATGAGGAGCATTTGTAGTTAGATTAAATCTCATCTACACTTAAGTTTAAATTTTCCAGGTGTTTACCCTTGATTTCTAGCTGCTAAATGAAACACTTCGATTCCCGTAAAAAGAATTTGAGGCTATAGTCAGCAGGTAGATGAAAGTTTTGCTTCTGATGGAGGAGTTATTTTCTTCTTGCTCCTGAATCATATTATATCTAAATCTGGCCCTGAAAGTAAAGCTCCTTTTTGTCATTTATTTACAGTGCCTGACATAAAAGGGAGCTTGGTCAGAATGGGCAGTGTAGAGTCTGAGCCAGTCCCTTAAGACAATTATTTCAAGAAAACTAAGGGGCAAAAGTTTGGAGAAAAAAACTTAAAAGTAACCCCCCCACCAAAAAAAATATTTGGTTATATGTAGCAATTAATTTGACCAATTATGTAATTCTTAGACTGATAGCCACCTTAATCTACAGAGAGGTCCAACATAAGAAATCATAAAAGATCACTAGGGTAGAGTGAAACCAAAATTTCTACTTAACCTCCAGAATAGCCAAAAGGGAATCAAACAACAGATACCTCTTTTATAATTTTTGGGACTGTAATTAAATCCCTAAGAACTAAAAAACTATATTACAATTGTATTTTTGATTCATAAGCCTCATGGGTTACAATGAGTTATTGGATAGAATGGTGAGCAGCACTTGACTAAAGTTGATCCTATATGCCTGATAGAAGAATAAGTCCCTCATGAGGTCAATTTAATTTCTGCTAAAAATGATTAAATCATGGTTCTTAGAGAGATGGACTGAGACAGAAAAATAATGGTCCCTCTGACATGTAGCCATGTTGAAGATTAAAAAATTATACTTTCAGCTAAAAATTAGAGTTCTACTGTAGCACTTTATATAATGACAGGCCATTGGTGATTTCCCATACAAGATCAATCTTATTCGTGAGGCAAGGAAAGAGAAAGCCTAGAAAGTAAGAAAGTAATCTTTCTTTTATGAAAATTAGTCTACTCCTAAAATTGATTCAAGTCATGAAAAATGTAGTATTTCATCTGGAAAAATCAAATTTGAACTTTTGACATTCAGCATGTCGAAGAGGTAGTATATTAGCAAGGCTGACATTAATGGAAACAGAATTAGTTGGTTGTTCAGATGGTGCTATAATTTTTGTGGATCTCACAAAAATTTTCTGCTTGGACATTTTGAACAAATATCATTTAAAATAAACTTCCCTAGAATGGTAGGGAGGAGCTGCATACATAGAAATATGTATCTTCATTAATTTATATTGGCATATTTTCAAGGAAATTGAAACCAGAGAAAGGTATGAAATCAATTATATAAATGCACTGGTACAGTTCTCAGTGAAATTGGTATTCTGTCAGAAAGTAGGAAATTGTCTAGTAACCGAATGCAAATAAATTAATGACTCGTTGACATACCTAATTCCACTTACATAAAACAGATAGCCTTCTCAGTTCCCTCACTATCCTTCGGTCATCTTTCTTCTCTCCAACTAGGATTAACATCAATAGATTGAAAAGATGGTGGTCTTCTTAAACTGTTTCTGTTACTATAATATTAGCTTTTGTACTTTTTCTCTTTTTTTTAATGTGGTTCACAGAAACCAGTCAGAAATCAGTCTTCAGGAGTAGGTTATCTATTCCTAGAAGGGTAAATAGGTTTAGCCAAATGGAGAGTCACAAGTGTCTTATGCAACATTAGAGAACTTTGTACCAGCAAAAAGCAAGTGGTCTATAAGTTGAAATCTAGAGATTCTTTGGTCCTAAACCTCATGATAACTTCTGTGTAAGTAACTTCATGTTTGGCATCTTCTCGAACACCAAAGCTGTGACTTATTGGGAAACAGCAGCAGGGACCACACATTAAGTAGTAATCAGGAGATTGCTCAAAGTTTTCAGTAAAGGCAGATCGTGAGGCAAGGAACATGCATTTTACATGATTGGAGCTCTGAACACAGAAGTCTTTCCTATAGCGTACCTCTGTCCTGTGGGGAAAGAAGAGCTGATCACAAACGTACATTTTCAGCCTCAGATGGGCTCATGCACTCAGAAAGGAGCAATAATAGAAGGAGTAGCAGCAGCATTAATACGAATGTGTGGATATGTATGCTGCTGCAGTGGTAAAACTTACTTCAATGACTTAAACTTACTGAAGAAATACATCTCAAGTTGTGTGTGAAGTTTATCTATGAAAATGGCATTACAGGAGTACTTTATATTTCAATAATCTGTGTTCTTCATTGATTTCAAAAGATCTGGTGTTCTCAGGAAAGATCTGTATTTGTATGGGGAAAAGCCAAATTTGCATTTGGAGAGTGTTAAAATATGGAATAGCATGGCAGATGATGAGCAGGATAGACTGAGTTGGTCCATAATTCTCAAAGGCATGAAAATCAACATTTTTACTTCTTGAGAAGATAAAAGGAAAAGAAAAAGTATATTCAGCAATGGACTGGCATTTGCCATTAATCGTAACTTAACCCAGTTGCATATTGAAGAGCAGTTATAGTCCTTCACAATTTACGTAACAATTAAGAACAGTAGGAGTTATTTACAAAGGGCTCCTTTGATGTTCTCTTTGAAATGGCCCATAAAGTCGTATTTTTTTCATCCAAATAACTTTTGATCTGAATTCCAAATTTTGTCCTAGGAGGGAATGTAGGCAGTCAAGTACATTTGTTGGGGACATGAGCCATATGAGGATTCCAGGCCTCTCAGAATTCGTGTCGGCTGCTCTGTCCTCTCTAAGCCCAGTTAGGTCTCCTGAGGTTGCCATCTTTATCAGCACTGGACCCTGAAGCCAGGGTGGGGGACACCGTGATGTTCCCCTGCCTAGCATCCAGTCCCCCTCTGTCATTTGAGTCCCAGTTTTCCTCTGGAAAATTATCCCTCCCTCCTTCACTAAATACTCAATGGGCATAACGATCAAGATGTCCTGCCTCCTGTGGTCAAGGGGTAGGACTATGACCCAGGCTAGGTTATTAGAGGCTTTTTTTTGTGGAATTCTGACTGTTGAATTGAGACCAATACAAGGAGATGGCCCATTCTAATGAAGGCGCTTTAAAGAGAATGTCCATAGGTTCCTGTTATTGAGCTTCCCCAGACCGCTCTGGACCTTATTTTTACTACATATTTGCTAATTCGAATTTGAATTTGCAAGTCACCCCAACAACATTCTCCCTCCTTTTCTCTCTTTCTTAAATTAGCTATTTTTTTTCTCTCACTTACATACAAAGACCCTATCAAAGGAGTTATTTTCTCAGCCTGTAAAATCTTTCTCTCAGAATACCAGTCCCCAAGGCCAATCTTCTCCATTTACTCCACTCTCTTCACAATACCTCACTGAGACTTTGTGAGTGACCTGATGACTGCTAAGTGAAGATGCCTCAGGAGGGTATAGTAAGGACAGGAAAAGAGACAAGGATTTTAGTAACAAATATTTAATATTTTAGATGTCAAATCCCTTTTTTCTTAAGATTAGAGGTACTTTCTTACATATCTGAACCCCTGATATACCAAAATTGGATCCTACTTCATCAACAATTCAAATAAAGATGTTCATTGTGGACCATCAGCAACTCAAATAAGCATCTGGCACACTGCCAGAAAATTCTGCACACCTTGCTGTTCTCAGGAGTGGTTCCTATTTATTTCTCTCTACCAAATTGTGTAGCAGGCAGACTTGGGTGGGAGATTTCCCTTTAGGGATTTCCTGGAAACCACCTTGGTGAGAGCCAAATGTGCCCCTTCAAAGCTTTCTCTTTTTACACCTTTTTTTCCTATACTTTCTTGTCCTTCAAAGTCATCTAGCTCCAATTCCATATTCACTTTTTTTTAACATCTTGACTTCTGGCTTGCGGTACAGAGGGCTGGTATGAGGCTCTTTATCCAGAGGCATTCTTTTTCATTAATTTCTGAGTTCACTTTGTCTTCTCTGTCTTCCTCATTAGCCTCTTTGATATTCCAATATGCTTTCCAATGGTATTAGAAAAAAGTAAAAACTCCTTCATCGTATTGAAAATAACAAATGTTTAAGTTATTACAAATCCTAAAGCCAATGTTTTTTAAACTGTGGATCAAAACTCAATTGCAGGCTATGAAACCAATATAATAGATTGTGTTCATTATATTTAAAAAATAAAATTGCACAGAATAGAGTAGAACTGAATAGAAGCTATCACAGTAACTCGCTCATAATAAAAAAAAAAAAGTTTAACATAAGCTTTGTCTCTCTGATGTATAATTCATAATCTGATCTCTTTGGACTAGGTCAGGATCCAATTGGGCTGCCTGATTGACATGATCCCCTCTCCTATTCTACCCTTTGAGAAGCACAGCATCTCTGCCACATCCTTCACCTTGCCTTCTGGCCTATTGGAGGATACAATGCGTCACTTACAAGATGGTATAACACTGTGAACTTTGTTCTCCAGGGAATTTAGGAAATCCTATTTCAAGACAAAAATCTGGTAAGCAAAGCTATTGTCTTGCTGGCTAAACCTCCTTTGCATGTCAGAAGCTGAATTTCACAATGTTACCATGTTCTTACTCTGCATTCTGCATTTCTTCTTTACAGTTCCTAATCTCTCAGATAAACTCTTTCACCCAATTTTGGATACCTAGGCTCAGTGGAGTGAAGGTTAAGTACCCAGGAAGGCAAAAGAGAAAAAGTACATTCATTTAACAGCTATTATTAGGTTATATATACAAACGCTTCTTCACGTAATACCAAGCTCATAATGAGTATTACAATGTTTCTCTAAATGAGGGTTTTAACTTGATAGCCTCTAAGCTCCTGTTCAGTTCAAGATTCTATCATTCTAAGAACATCTGTACCATTTCCTCTTTGAACTCTCTACCTACCACCCTCTCTACCTTCCCAAGGGCCAAGTACTCTTTTGGTGTTTTACCCTTCTGTCCTCCAGGTTCACCAAGTTCATTAATGTTATTGCAAATGGCAGAATGGCTGAATAATATTCCATTGTATGTATAGAACACAATTTCTGTTTCTGGACACTTAGGTTGTTTCTATATCTTGGCTACTGTGACTAGTGCTGCAATGAACATAGGAGTGCAGATATATCTCCCTGAGGTACTGCGGTATATACCCAGAAGAGGTTGCTAGATCATGTGGTATTTCTATTTTTAGTTTTTTGAAAAATTCCACACTGTTTTTCATTTAGAATATAATCCCCTGAAATATGAACACTGTATACTAAAAAGTCTCAAGTGACTTGTCAATTGCTGATCTTTTCAGTTCTCATTCTACCTGATCTCTTTACGACATTTGATACTGTTGGCCTCTCTTTCTTGAAACTCATGTTAGTTTCCATTTATTCATTTAATGAATTTATTGACCACCTACAATGTACCAGGCATTGTGCAGGAGCTGAGATAAACATCAGTGAAACACAGCAGCAATAAAAATTCCTGCCCTTATGGAACTTACTTCTTAGTAGTGGGGGAAATTTTGTATTCTCTTGCCTTCTTCACTTGTGCAAGTCTCCTCCAAGTTCTCTGATAGTTCTTCAGGCTTTTTTTCACCTCCACATTCTCTTCTCTCTCTTTAAATGTTTATGCTCTACCATGGTTCCTCCCATGGACCTCTTCTATTAATGTTTTATCTGCTCTTCCAAGGTAATTTTGTTTGGTCTCATGACTTTAACTTCTGCCTACATAATATTGACATTTATGTTAATATCTCTATCCTGAGCATCAGGACCAACTCTTAACTACTTACTGAAAATATCTATAGTTCCTCAAATTCCATTTATTTTTTAAAATAAGATTTATATAATATAAAAAGGCTTTATTATATAAAGCATTTTTTACTCCCCTAAACTTGTTAGTAGCATCATCAATTACATAGACCCATTAATTAAAAATCTTAAGTCACCTTTAATTTATATCAGTCAAAAACTTTCATCAATTGTATTACTAAATATTTCTTTTCTATCTCTACTGCCATTATCTAGGTTTTGGGTCTCAAAACTTGTCAACTGTCTCATTGTAACATCCTCCTAACTGGCTGCCTCTCACTCTAATATCCATTTTTCACATTGACACCGAGCTACGTTGAGACAGAAATCTGATCATGGCATTCTTCTGCTTAAATGCTAATGGCTCCTGACTTCATATGGGATAAAATCCAAACTCCTTTATGAAACACCTAAGGCCTTTCGGAATCTGTCTAAATCTTGTCTCCTACCAAGATGTTCCACTCTTCTACTGGAGCCAGACCAAATTTCTGGCACTCACATCAGTCAAGCTTTGCACATGTAACTCTTTCTGCCTAAGAAAAGAGAAGGTGACCTATCATCACTGAATATCCACTATGTGCCAGGCATTGTGTTGTCCATATCCTCTTCCAATACTCCTAGAAATTAGTTGTGGTTTTTCTTCATTTTGAAAATGAGAAAAATCATGCATAGAAAAATTTTAAAACCTTGCTCAAATTCATAGAATGATTAAAAGCTAAAACCAAGATTCAAATTTACTCCTTTTGATTCTAAATCCTGAGCACTTTTCACTAAATGTCTCTACTCTGGCTCATTCTCTCTTTGTCCTTCAAGATCCAGTCTAAAATGCCACATCTCCTGTGAACCGTTTTTCTGACCGCCAAGGCAGAGTTTGTCACTCCCTTCTCCAAACTCTGCTCCCACAGTGCACACCTCTCTGTGGTAGTTCTCGTCACATGTATTGTAGACATGTACATGTCAGCATGTGGGAAAAGAGCTACATCTAATTCATCAGCAAAGAGGCAAGCTGGGGAGGTGAAAACAGCAACAACTTGCTAACTGCCGAATCCCATTTCTAGTATTTATTAACCATGCAAACATGGCCAATTTATTGCCCTTCAAAGAATTTCTTCACCTGCCCAATTGTGATGACAATACTATAGCAAGATTTTTACTACATAGAAGGCTCTCAGTAAATGTTAAAATAAAAACTTTAAAGAATATTTGATAATTTGGTAGTCCTTTCAAGATATAAACTCACATTTCAGGGGACTTTCTGCAGAACTTTAATAGTGGGATTTTTGTTATTTGTGGGAGACTGGACAGAGAGGTGATTTGAGTTAGGCAGAGCATCAGATATTTCACTCTGCTCATATTTTGGTATCCCTAAATGCTTGCCTTAGTGGGACAGACCTGACTGCTAGTAGAAACAACTTATTCTAAGATCTCTTTAGCGCCTCTTCACAAGAGCCAGTCCTGTGCTAAGCAGGTATTGAGAACATACCCACTGATCAACTGATTTGCTAATTGAAAATTCTTAGCTTTATAAAGAGAAATTAATGTGTGTTTTATTGTACATTCATGAAAAACACTCAGTAATAGACTTAGTTTCACAAAATATCTTTAAAAAATATATATCCTTAAAACATATTTCATAAAGCTAATTATTGTATTTTAATATTTATGTAATCTATCTACATAGACTCAAAAGCACTTTACAAACAGATTTATTACCTATATGGTGTGTTCCAGTCTATTAAAGTAAAATTCAATTAAAATGCAACCACCTTCAAAGTAGGGCACAGCAGATGTTTAACAGCTCACAGCAATACCTCACAGCAGTGCAACTTAAGCAATAGTTGACAAATGAAAATGAAGAATTCCATTTTCTATTTAAGCTACAGGAGCAACAGAGAGAAGCAGAATGTAATTACCCAAATTAGAAATTTTCTGTGACACTGAGGTCACCATCTCCACTATTCACAGAAGGAACAAGAGATATTTATTGATCATATGCAGCCAAGAACACTGTTTTATTTTTCTGCTGATGGACAGCCCCCTCAGGCACATGGCCTCCAAATACTCCAGTGATGAGAATTCATGGCAAAGCTGGGAATGCTCTTCAGGACTTCAAAAAGGCAATCCCTTACTCCTTATTCTTCTACCCCAGGGCTCAGACAAGGGTCTGACCTCTAGACTCTGTCTACTGAATGACACAGTAGAATACGATGTAAATGATGCTGCTCTAATGTCTCTTTTTGTCCAGTGCAGTAGGGATATTACTGGTATTCAACTTGATCCTGAATCTAAATGGAGTGGAAAACATTCTGACCACTTCATTCTGTGATTTTCAAGTTGACTCCTGCTGAAGACTAAAGGATACTGAAGTGGGTTGCGTTTCATTTACACATGCAGATATGATTTTAAGAGAGCGACTACACAATATCAAAGTAGCCTACAAAGAGTAAAAAAAAAAAAAAATCAACCACTGAAAATTTCCTGGATGGAAAACTAAATATGTCTCTCTTTCTTCTAGATGTGAGCTGGTACTGCATCCACAAGTCAGCTTAATTATCCTGTGTGTACTAATCATATGTCCTACTATATTGCATTTAAGTTAAATTCTGGATAAAATAGGTTTCCAGATAGAAATGAAAAAGAACAGCCTTTTGACCTCAGTTTAGGTTAAACGTAATAATAATTTGACTCAATTTTGCCTTAATCTGATAGAATTCTAAAATTAGAAACAAACAGAAACATGCTAATGAATTTGTCTCTGAGTCAAATTTTTACTTTAACTAGCCATTGTAACGCTATTACGTAATTCATTCATTTTGGTAATGGTCACCCGAAAACGACTTTTGATACATGTAGAATTAACAATTATTCTGTCTCTGCATGCTGAGGGAAGGATATCTCTACAGTCTGAAAGAGAAGGAAGCCAGCAGTTTCTGGTAGAGGCACTGTTTATCTCTAAATCATAGTCTATTTAGATGTTTCTATAACAATTTTACCCAACATGAAATATAACCTAATCTGCTTAGGTATTATTGTATAACCTCACCTCTAGCCTATGGATTTCAGGAATTAAATACTGAGATATATATATATATATATTTTCCTCCTATGTAAGAAAAGCAAAAGTCTTCCTTAAGATGTTTATATGGACCTGATTTTTCTCAAGATCAAGCAGATGCAAATCAATATGTTTATTACATACCCACTATGTGCACAAAACTGCTGAGTGCTAGGCAGATATAAAGATGAACACAATGATCTCTTGAATCCTTACAATATCTCAGGAATCAAAGGAGATAAGAATGAGCAAAAACTAAGACACAAGGTTGCACAGAATGTTTATGGTAGAGCCGGAATTTGTATTAGAACTTTTTGTAGTCTGGTGCTTCCCTTCAGAAGCAGAGTTTGGAATTCGGCCTTAGAAATATTTAATTGTTTTCAAGAGCATACATAGAGTGATGGAACCAAGTAGGTCACCTTCAAGACAGCAGAGAAGAATCATCTCTGGTCAAACAGAGGAGAGACAAAATTTGGAGACTAAGATGGACACTGTCATCTCTCTCAAGATTGAGATTTCTCCCGTCACCTGATAAACTTTATCTGCTACTCCTCTCCCAGACCACTGGGTCCTTCTCAGCACAGAATTTTTCCCTTCACAGCCAGGCTCAGAAAGAAGTCATCTGCACTTAAGGCCCTTGCTTATTTATCTAAGTTTTGCCTTAGACACCAGCACTTTGGCACCACACTATTGAGACTGCTCTCCTAAGATCACTAACAACCACTTTTCTGTCATTCATCTCAGTGCTGCAATGATCCTGTTTACAGTTTCCTTTATCTTGAATCTCTCCTTACCCTGCCTCTATGACACCACCCTTTCTTATCTCCGCCCTCTCAGACCATTCATATGTGGCCCACTTCACAGCCACCTCTTCAATATCATTCTTTCTCAGAATTCCATTCTTGGTTCTCTTGCTCTGTTAATCTCCCAGAGAACCATGGAGAGTGGAAATAACCTGAGCTTCTGAGACAGTCATGGAGGTTGGAACATTGATTCTTCTACTTATTAGTTATGTGATCTTGAGCAAGTTTCTCAACTTTTCTGAAGCTCAGTTTCCTTGTCTTAAATAATATGGGGCTAATGATGCATATTTTAGCAAGTTCTTATGAGAAATAAATATGAAACCATAAGTAAAGAGATCATCTCAGGTCTGCCACATGGCATGCTCTAAGTAAATGTTCATTCTTCTTCACCTACCACTTCTGTGTTGATAATGACTTAATTTATTTTTCTAGCTCAGACCTTCTCTCAGTGAAGGTATACACCCGATCAGGGCCTACAAGTCACCTTAGATCCTATCTTCTACCTCACTCACATGTGGAGCTCATTGCCCTTAAAGCCCTTGAATCAATTACTCACTTGTTTTTCTACTATGACTCCCATCTCACTTTGGGGTACCTTCATCCTTTATCTAGACTATTTCAGTAGTCTTTCAGTTGGTCTCCCTCTGGTCATTCCCACTACTACCTCTCAATCCATCTCCCTACATAGTTACCATCTAATGCATCTTCTCTACTGGAAAGCCTTCACTGGCTCCCCATTGCTTAGAAAACAAAGCTCACATCTTTTGCATGGCATACAAAGCCTCTCAGAGTTTTGCTTTTATTATAACTTTCTACTTTTATCTCCAACTCCTTTCCACAGACTTCCTGCCCTCCATTCTTACCAACCTACTAGTAAGTTTCCTAACTCCCATGCCCTTATATTCTCTCTGCCTTTTACACACTGATTCCTCTGTTGAGTGTACTCTATCCCCTCGTGCTCATCCTTCAAACCTCAGCTTAGTTATCACCTTCTCTATTGAGTCTTCCCTAATGTTTCCCCTACTTCTACTTTTCATATGTTTTTCAATTCAATAAACATTTATTTCTTTATTCAATGAATGTTTATTAGACCCTGAATTAGTTATTTATAACTCCGTAACAAATAACCCCCAAATTCAGTGGCCTATACATTTATTAAACAATAGTTCTCTTGGGTAAGAAATTTCACTACAGCTTAGCTAGGTTCTCAGCCTTAGTCAGGGTCTCTCATAAGGCTTCAATTAAGGTGTCATTTAGTGTAGCAGTCATCTTAATATTTGACTGTGAAGGATTAACTTTCAAGCTTATTCATGATAGCAGAATTGAGTTCTTGGAGAGCCGTTGGGCTGAAGGCTTCAATTTCTTACTAGCTGTTGGTCTAAGTCGATCCTTAGTTCCTTGCCTCTTCACAAATCATGCCACAATATGGCAGCCTACTTTACCAGGGAAAACAAATGTGTATGTTGGGGGAGGACCAGCAAGATGAAATTACAGTCTTTTATAAGCTTATCTCAGAAGTGACACCTCCATCACATTTACCATAAAGTGTTCATTAGAAGCAAGCCACATTCTAGCCCATGTTCAAAGGGAGAAGTTAACACAAGGCATAAATCCAAGAGTGGGGATCATGGTGCCATCTGTAACAGGCAGTAAATACTGGACTAGGTTTCTCCTGCCATTAAGGAACACCCAGTCTAGGAAGGGAGGGAGATATGGATACAAATAGTTGCAGCCATTTGAAAAGTGATATAATAGAGTAGTACGCAAGTGCTTTGGTTAGAAAGGTGCTTGGCTGTGAGCTACAGCAAATCGAATTACAGTGGCTTAAACATATCAGAGTTCAGTTTCTTCACATAATATAAAATCT
The DNA here is from genome assembly GCF_000151845.1 of Pteropus vampyrus. Lineage (NCBI taxonomy): Eukaryota > Metazoa > Chordata > Mammalia > Chiroptera > Pteropodidae > Pteropus > Pteropus vampyrus. The sequence continues at coordinate 152,334 of NW_011888888.1, read as the reverse complement.
AGAGGCAGGTTATTACTACTGTTGGCTTAGTGACCCTCCACAGGAAGGTCAAAATGAGTCTTTAATTCATACTTTTCTTGTCTCATGACTCCATGATGCTATTGGACCTTGTTTTAAGGCAAGAAGAAAGGGATGGGGGCATTAGATTTTCTCCTCCCATAGATTTGTTTTTGTGTTTTGGAAGGAAAACTCTCCTCAGGAGATTTTTTTCCCTTGGAGGCAATGAAGTATCAAAATTAAGAGTATGGATTTTGAAGCCAGACTCAATAGATTAAAATCCTATCTCAGCCAATTATGAGTTGTTTGACTTTGTTACCTAACCAATCTACATCTCACTTTTCTCATCTGTAAAATGGTTAGACCATTTTACTTCATAGGACTATTGTGTGAATTAAATTATTAAAATTATGCAAAGATCTTAGAACAGCACCTATGTGTTCTTTGTATATCTTTTCACTATATCACTGATGTTTTTATCGAATCAGCAAGAACTAGGTCACATGCTTATCCTTGGATGGATCACTGGTTAAAAAGAATGAGATTATATGACTGTTTTGGACCAGTGTTTCATCTTGTAGGGCTGGATAGGGACCTGCCACTCTAAGATCAAGGGATCCCACCTACCTACTAAACAAATTGGGTTCTCTTGTCAAGGAGCCATGTGGCAGAAAAAATAAAGGCTGTTGAGAAGGCAAAGGTATCTTGGGAACTGTGATTGGACAAATAATAGCTTTTCAAAGGTGCCGATGTCCAAATCCCTGGAAACTTACACGTTGAAAAGGATTTTGCAGATGTTAAGGATCCTGAGATGGGAAGACTGTCCTGAATTATCAGGCGGGCCCAATGGAAAAACAAAAGGTCCTTATAAAAAAAGAGGGAAGCAGAAGGTGTAGAGGCAACGAAGGAGAAGTGAAGACAGAAGCAGACACTGAAGTGATATGATTGCTGTCTTTGAAGATGAATGGGGGCCAAGGAATGTGGGAAGTGTCTAGCAGCTGAAGAAGACAAGGAAAAGAACTTGGTGTCTCCAGAAGCAATACGGCCTTACCAACACTTGATTTTAGCCCAGGGAGATTCATTTGAAATTTCTGACCTTCAGAACTAGAAGAAAATAAATTTGTGTTGTTTTAAGACACTAAGTTTGTGGTCATTCATTAAAGCAGCCATGGGAAACTAATACGGGACAGAAAGGCGGAACCCAACCTCTGCTCCTTGCTCTTCTCCACATGGGTCCGAGGCGCACCCTCACCACAGCACTCTCACATCGCTCTCACTGGACCACAAAGTCTTGGAAGGCAAGAATGGTCTTATTTCCTCTTGTGTCCTCCAGGCCTACTACATTTTATGACACATAGTGGTAGACATTTAACTATTTCAAACAAATAAATGGATGAGTTATTAAAGAAGTCTCTCACCAAGTAACAATTTGTTAAGGATCACAACAAAAGATGTTAAAATCAATTGCTGAACACAATCAGTGAAAATACCTGGATCCATAGCAATATAGAATACATAGGACCAAATTTTAGGAAGCCACAAAGAGAAATATGAAGTGTTCTAACACTATACAGTGTGTATATGTTTGTGTGTATGTGTTTGTATGTGCGAACTAACACTTTGCTCCCTACAGTGGTATGAAATAAGCAGAGAATTGTGAGTGGGAGAGGGACAACACCAAAATCTAACAAGGAGAGGAAAATAAACTCTTAGAATCTTGAATAATGTTTTACTAGAGTAATTAATAAAATAAGAGGCATTTCCAATCTAGATCAATTAGGCAAATTTCCCCCAAATTGAACCCACATGTAAGAATTTAAGCTATTAAATACATTAAGAGTATTGTTGCTAGATTAAAATATAGGGTTTTTTTTTTATGAATTAATATCTTAGTATATAGCAAAGGCTCCCAATTTTCAGGGGCAATTTCTTCACTGAAAATCACAAAATAGAAAGTATATTCGCTTAACCACCAAGGCCTAGAAATTACTGATTTTCTTAAACCGTTATTAATAGGAATTTTAGACAGGAATTGCAACATCTTCAGCTACCAAATCTGTAATATCAAAGTGACTTCCCTTTTGCTGTGCATTTAATTCATTTACTTACTTAACTCAAGCCACTTTCAATTCAGTTGAAAATCAGGAATAATTACACTTAAAGAAAAAAGAACACCTCTAATTATTTATAAAGGACATGATCATAGGCTCATATTGCTTCTTTCTTTTTACTACTCAAAAAGAGGAAGAATTTGGTCAACTGATTTAAGTTTAGTAATGGTGGGATTGGGGAAAAGATTTATGAAAGCTAGAGACCTTTACTATTCATGACAAAACAAAGTTGATCTCTGAGTATAGGCATTGAAGGAAATCAGCTTCAATATTTTCCACTTTCCTATTATCTCACATTTGGGTGCAGGTTACCAGTTTGTCACTCTTAGTCACGAAGAAAGATCCCTTCTCATTTCACCTGGGAAGTACTTTCTATAGGCATGAGGTTTCTGAATGATGGAGAGGATAGTAGTTAGCAATATCTATATCCTAAGGTATAAAGCCTGGGCACTGGAAACTGACTGCCTGGCTACAAATCCAGATTTACCATTTACTAAATGATTATTCTCAGTTTCTTTCTTTGTAAAGTTGGGGCGATGACAATAATAATAGGACGTGTGTCATGGGGTCATTGTGGGTTTTAACCTCACCGATTAATATACAGTATTTAGAACAGGTCTTGATCTGCAGTCGGTTTATAATAAATGTTAGCCCTTATTATAATCTGTGGCTGTTCTGAATGACCTAGTGATTATTTATAGAACTGTATGATTTTTTTCATCAAATCATGAAATGTTTGTGATAGAAAAAAAAATCTTAAAAATCACCTGGTCCAGTCCCTTCAAGCTCTCTTGCCAAACCATTTTTTTTTCCGCACAGTAGTCAAAGTGATCTATTTCACCTGGTTTAACATTCTAGCTGCACCCTTGCCCTCATCATGTATTAACAATTCAAGACTGTATTGCTAAGCTCTGCCCTACCTTGGGCCTTCTCAGGAGCTGTTGCTTCTGTCTCAAATACGCTTCCAGTTATCTCACTATTCTAACTCTCTTACCTTAAGGCAAATCTAAATCTTCTCCCTTAAGGTAGGATCCCATCTGTGTGCTTAAAGAGAACTCCTCTACTTTTTCCACTAGCACTTATTATATTGTAGTTGCTTCTTTGTATCCAGCTACTTAACCCAGTTCAGTGAGGGGAAGGATCATCTCCTCCTTCTCTATAGCTTTATCTTCAAGACTAAGTTCATTACCTGGAACATAGTAGGTGCAAAATAAATATTTGTTTTATTAATGAATCACTAGATCGATGATTTTCCCCCAGGGTACTCAGGGCAAAGATGGGATTAGAATTAACGTTTCTTTCCTCTGTAGGCATTGATCAATTCTTTGGACAAAATGGAAAGGCTTTGTTCAGTAGTCATTGAAGTTGTCAGAGAAATATTTTTTTTCAAATAACAAACATAAACATTCTTACAGAAATAAAGCGCCAGGATTATATTTTAAATATCTATTCCTCGCCTTAGCTTCTTATAAACATGAACATATTTTCATTTCTTGATTTTATTCTTTCCACTTGGCAGATAATGGTTTTTTTCTTTGTGTGTGTATGTTTAATGGAGCTGAGATTAACATGGATATTTTTGCTTGACAGTTTCAATTTCTGAAGCTTCTTATTATAACCAAACATCTTTAATTTGATACTATATTAGTGGTTAGGAAGGGAAAATTTTTATGATGGAAAGTATATGTCTCATAGTTACTGACTACTGTAATTGTGAGAAAGAAAATAAAATCATCCACCTGATCTCATAAATGTGCTGAAAGTCTTAAATTAAGAAAAGACTGCTTCTCCCCTGTGTAGAATTAAAGAGAAAGCCTCAGAGTATTGATGTTCAGTATAAACCACTCCGTCTCAGCCTTCATATCAACTCTGGTGGGAGGAAATGAGACCCAATACTCTGCATTCCTGGCAATGTTCTCACCTGTCCTCCCTAGCTACGGGCCCAGCCTCTCTGGCCTGCTCTGCTTTGATAATCCTAGCATTAATTTCATTACATTCTTTACCTCTGCTTACTTTAGTTACTAGTGGATGTCCAAGATGCCAGGTCATCTCACCTCCCACCCACTCTAACCCCCAAGCAATTCTGCATATTCTCTTTTAAGATTTTATCTCACTCCTTCCCTTTCCAATGGTTCTTTGAAACTTGTGTTCCACCATCAGAAAATCTCCTCAATCTTCAGGGAACATTTCCTTCACTTTCTCCCCCTCACGAAAAGGTGGCAATCCCCTCAGGACTCTGCTTCCACTTCAGCTTTCTCAAAAGAAGGCTGTTTTCCTCCCATACCCTGTATGACTGGGATTGGAGGTGGTCCTTGCTTCTCATTACCTCCTATAGCCCATTCTTTCTCTTCCTTCCCTCCTACCAAATACCAGTTAAAATTTTGAGTCATCAGAATCTGCCACTTGCTAACTCTCTGGATGATATCACTTACAGACTCCCCTTCATTTTTGAAGATTTTATTTTAGGCCTTATCTTGGGTTCGGGTTCCCCGTGAAACCGATTCCGGAATATTTGTATGAAGGAAGTTTACTGGGGAGTGCACTATGGAGTAACATTTGTAAGGTAATAAAGGAAGTCGGATTAAATTAAGGAGAAATTGACCCATGATGTAGCTGCAAGAGAGGACCCAACTCACTCCATGGAGAGCACCAGAATTGGGATAGTCCTTCAGAGTCAGCCCCAATTGATGGTGTCACTTGAATCTCTTCAGGGACCTACTTCTTTTGAAGTGAAATTTCTTTGGTTCAATGGCTGGATGGCCTCATGGTTTCCCGAGACTAATGAACTGTGATGCACTAGACATTGAAGGTGTGAAAGAGATGGGAACAGAGCTTGGTGGTGGTACTGGGATCAGAACAGAAGTAGAGCCAGAAGTAAGGTCAGCAGGTTGCATCAGAAACTAAAGTTATTTTGGAGTCAGAACTGACATGGCATGCAAGTAGGTCACAGGACAGCAACAATACCTACTTCTTCCAGTGGGAGTTGAAGCTGGCGTGGAATGGGAGGTCACTTCCATGGTCTATCTTCCTTATTACAGCCACAGCCTTATATCCTTCCCCTTTGTCCCATCGATCCTACCCAGCTCAGTTCTGGAGCTTATCTGGAACACAATGAAATCAAATGAATGAATCAGGTGTGCAGTTTACCCTCCCCAGCTCATTTGCATTTTATAATTCCATTTTTATAGAATTAAACATTTATCCATACCAACTTTCTCAGACTTGAAAACAAATAAAAATGCAGAATTGAAAACAAAGGAAAAACGAATAAAAATATTTAAAATGTATCTTTAAACATTGAATACTTGACATCATGGGGAACTGCCAGACAAATTCTGAGAGAAAGACAGATCCCAGAGAGATGAGGAAAGTTGCTGAGGGCTCTCTGAGGTCATCTGCCAAGGTTAGGAAAGATATCAAGAAACTTGAGCTTTGATTTAGCAGCCTCAGGGGTAGGGGGACAGAAATCAAGTCCCCACATTCAATAATGAAATAGTTCAGTGATAAAATAATTCTGGAAGTATTCTTCCAGAGACTAGAAAGAAGAAAAATTTCCCAACTTCTTTTATGTAGTTAGTATATCCTTGATTCCAAAACTCAATAAGGATAGTATGTGAAGGGAAGAATAGAGGCGAATCTCAACATATAGAAATAGTTGCAAAACCCAGGCATGTGAGATTGGGTTAACATTAAAAATCAATCAGTGTAATTCATCACAACAAAAGATCGAAGTAGAAAATCATATGATCAACTCAAAAGATTTTTAAAAATACAGCTTAAATGCACTATTAGAGTGCAAAGGAATATTATGCACAAATAACAGTGAGTCAACTATAGCTAAATGCCACAACATAAATGAATCTTACATATAATGTTAGCCAAAGAAGAATATCTATAGCATGATTTCATTTATATAAACTTAAAAAAAAAAACAGGTAAAATGTAATTACATTGTTTAGGAATGCATACATAGTTGGTAAAACTATAAAGAAATTTTTACTGTAAATAGAAGAATGTTGTTACCTTTAGAAAAGAAGGAAGACCTGTGATTGGATGGGATACATGGCAGGTGCTGTCAATGTTTTATTTCTTGATCTAAGTGATGGTTACTCAGGTGTCCACTTAGTAATTATTGTAATTGTTAGACTTCATGGTTTATGCACTTCTAAATATGTATCTTATATTTCACACCAAAACATATTTTTTAAGAAAACATTTCAAGACTCACAGAAATAAAACTCTCATGGTTGCATTTTAGACACCATGTATGACAAGTAGTAGGAAAGATATTTTTGGGTAAAGTAGGCAGACTCATAGCCTCTTCAGCCACAATACATGCCCATCCGTTTTCTCTGCTACTCACACAGGCACTCTTGCCCTCTGCAATCTACCTCACAAGACTAGAAAGCCTGGTCCTTGTCATTTATGCAGCTGTCTATTGATTTTGCCATAATCTTTTAGAACCAACCAAACCAACTTATGATTAGTTCAACCATAGCACATCTTAAATTTAAATTGAAAGCACAGTAATTATTTTCATGTCTTTTAAAAATTTGAATTACACAAACCAATGAACGTGATCCTAAAGCAACTAAGATGATTATTTATGCCTTGTAATTTGTCTGGTCGTGGGTAATAAGAAATAAGAAATAAAAGACACTGAAAAAAGTCAATGATAGAAAATACAAATGGAAAACTTAGTATTTTTTTTTTTTGAATGATAGCAACAGCTCATCAGAGAAGCACTTAGGAGTTGTCATGGCAACAGTAATACATGAAAGTGAGCCTTTAGCCTCCAAGTCTCCTTTTTCTCTCTTTTCTAGTGCTGGCACTAAATAGTAAAGAATAGTCCCAGATGATGTGCAAAACCTATAATGTTTATAAATTAGTCTCAGTTAACTCATACAACAACCTTGAGTTTCTCAACAAATAATACACTGATGAGTGTTAAGAGAGCAGAGACATCTCCAATGAATGTACAATGCATCCAGGTCCCATAAAATAAAATAATACAGCATATGGTTGGGTTTACTGTTGGTCTTCCCATATCAGACCTGATTAGCATCATGTGTAGTTTTAAGTTCTGAATTTTGTTCCATCTTTATGACACTTTGCTGTAATACATCTCATTCCAGCCTTCATATCCCTGGTCTCTAATCAGCCTACATTTATCTGTTGTACAATAAATAGGTAGTATAGTATACTGATTAAGATAGTGAAGTTTGGGACTAGATAAACCTAAATTCAAATTCTGGCACTGCCACTTATCTACTGGGCAATCTTGGGTGACTTACTTAATATTTCCAAAGTTAAAATTCCTCATCTGTAAAACAGAGATAACTATAATTATAAATATAATCCCTCATACAGGATAGTTTGAGGATTAAATGAGATAATATCCATAAAAGCACTTAGTCCAGAACTTAGTACATATTAAACATTCTAAATATTAATTTATTATTATACATAAAATACTGCCCATGACCTATGATTAAAATATCTATAATCATAGATAATTTAAGCAATTTTTTAAATCACAGAAAAATTAGAATTTTTAGAATTATAATTCTTGAACACTTTATTCAACTTCTGTTTCTATTCCTGATTTAATGTGTTTTATTTTTCAGTTAATACTTGGAAATACTATTCAAAGATGACTCTGCCAGACTTCTCGATGCTTTATAATGCTTTTGCATGGGTCCCAATCTCAATCACAATTAAGAGTGGTAAACTCTGAGAGACAAGGCTCAGTTTAATTCCTATACATCTATAGTTTAGTAAGTGAGATAAATAAAGTTTATAAATATGTCATGTCTATGAGTATAAAAAAAAGAAGATTGGACAACAGCTGGCAAAAAGCTCAAAGCAATAAGAATAATGAGAAATGTGAAATGACAATCCCACAACAAGAATTAAAACTCTAATTCAAAAAGATATATGCACCCTTATGTTCACTGCATTATTTACAATAGCCAAAATATAGAAGCCTCCTAAATATCCATTAATAGACGATTGGATAAAGAAGGTGTGATACATACATATAATGGAATATTACTCAGCCATAAAAAGTAATAAAATCTTGCCGTTTGCAACAACATGGATGGACCTAGAGGATATCATGCTAAGCGAAATGTCAGACAGAGAAAGACAAATACCATATGATTTCACTTATATGTGGAATCTAAAAACAAAATAAATGTACAAACAAAACAGAAACACATAGATACAGAAAACAAATTGATGGTCGCCAGATGGGAAGGAGTTGGGAGATGAGTGAAAAAGGAGAAAGGGATTAAGAAGTACAAATCGACAGTTATAAAAGTGTCATGGAAATGTAAAGTATACCATAGGGAATATAGTCTATACTATAGTCTATACTATTATAATAACAATGTATGGTGTCAGACAGGTACTAGACTTATCAGGGTAATCACTTCATAAGGTATATAAATATCTAATCACTATGTTATACACCTAAAACTAATATAAAATTGTATATCAACTGAAATTGAAAAATAAATTTAAAAAAAAGAATGTAAAAAATGTGCAGCAAAGTCTTGGTAAGGCTTATTGCATCCAATTGTTCTAGAAGGCAAAGAAAGATCATAACTAGCCAATTGAGGTCTCATTCACTTAGTCTGAGGACTTCTGGGAGTACTTTTACCAACAGCTAACAGATACCGGTTAGGAGTATAAACTTGAACCAAGCTGCTTACCTTTTTTTTTTTCTTTTTTGAATTGAAGTGTTATACGTTTAGAAGCATGGATATTTTGTGTACAGCTTGATGAACTTTCACAAAATGAACATCTTCATGTACTCAGTACTCAGATAAAGAAATAGAACATTGGCGACCTAAACCTGAGTCTTGGCCTTTCACCTTCCTCCCAGAACAACATGAGTTTCAGCACCTGTTCGAGCTTTTCCACTAGTTACTGGCCCCTGGGCTCTGTGTAGTCACATAGCTACTGGGTCCGGCCAGCAGCAGCGCAGCCAGCATGTATGCAGGTGCAGGGGGCTTAGCTCCCAGATCTCTGTGTCCCATTCCACCAGGGGCCTGGCTGCAGGAATGGCTTGGGTCTGGAGGGTATAGGGGATATCCGGACCAAGAAAGAGACTATGCAATGCCTGAATGACCACCTGGCCTCCAACCTGATGAGGGTGTAGAGCCTGGAAGCTGATAGTCAGAAACTAAAAAGGTAAATCTAAGAACACCTGGAGAAGAAGGGACCCCAGGTCAGAGACTGGGGACATTACTTCAAGACCACCAAGGAGCTGGGTGCTCAGATCTTTGCAAGTTCTGAGAACAATGCCTGCATTGTTATGCAGATTGACAATGCTCATCTGACTACTGATGACTTCAGTCAAGTATGAGATAGAGCTGGCCATGCACCAGTCTGTGGAGAGTGACTCTGTGGGCTCTGAAAGGCCATTGATGACACCACTATCATCTACAGCTGGAGATGGAGATTGAGGCTCTCAGAGAGGAGCTGAAGAGGAAATAAATGGTCTGCAAAAACAGATTGCCAACTCCAGGTTGTCTGTGGAGTTTGGGTGCCCCCAAATCTCAAGGCTTCAGCAAAATCAGGGCAGACATCTAGGCCCAGTATGATGAACTGGCTTGGAAGAACCATGAGGAGTTAGAAAAGTGTTGGTCCCAGCAGATTGAAGAAAGCACCACAGTAGTTACTTTGCAGACCTCTGAGAAAGGAGCTGCTGAGATGACACTCACAGAGGTGAGACACAGCCCAGTCCTTGAAGATTGACCTGGACGTGATAAAAAATCTGAAATCCAGCTTGGAGAAGAGCCTGAGGGAAGTGGAGACACACTATGCCACACAGATGGAACAGCTCAGCAGGATCCTGCTGCACCTGGAGTCAGAGTTGGTCCAGACTTCAGAAGAGGGGCAGCACCAGACCCAGGAGTATGAGGCCCTGCTGAACATCAAGGTCATACTGGAGGCTGAGATCACCACCTACCGCCACCTGCTGGAAGAAAGGGAGGACTTCGATTTTGGTGACGTCCTGTACATCAATTCCATGTAATTCATCTAAAAGACCACAGCCACCCACAAGATTGTGGATGGCAAAGTGGGGTCTGAGATCAATGACACCAAAGTCTTGAGGAGTTAAGGCAGCAGAAGTGGGGCAACACTTGAGGTGGGCAGGAGGCCAATAAAGTGCTCAGAAATCATTGAAAATAAAAAGAAATAGAACATTTTCAGCATAACAGAAGCCTTCCTTAGGCCCCTTCCCAAACATTACTGCCACTTTCCTATTACTGTTGCAAGAAGCAATACCCAAAGGAGGAAATTAGACGCTCAGACAACTTTGTTAAAAGTAGGAGAATTTATTAGCTGGCGGAGCATATGGGGCTTAACAGCACCAAAACACGAGCTCTCCTTGGTTAGATTTCTTACAATTTATATACCTTTGTAGTGTCCATGCAAGGGGCATTTGATTCTTTTGTCTGAGGTTTTACAAGCACCTCATGACTCAGGATGGGGAGGGGGAGTTTCAGGTCGGGGGATGCAAGAGGAATTTCTAGACTACTGGTCTTATCTTATATCTACAGGTCGTTTGTCTTATAGATGTTGCGAGTTTCCAGAAGTCTATTTAGAGATTTATAAGATATGGTTAATCTATAACCAGCTGAGTTGGTCATTTCTGCAAGCCCTTTCCTTTACATTTTCCAGATGCTTCCTCTCCTTTCTTAATAGTGTCAATTAGTTTTGTCTTTTAACTCTGTAACTAGTTTAAATATCTTTAAACAAAGATACAATGTATAATTCTGTGGGGTTTTTTTTTCATCAACAATATTCTTGTGAGACTATGCTTTATAATTATTGGGTCTTTGACCTGTTCCTGACACAGAACTCCTAAAAATCTTTAAATTTCCTAAGTGATGAGAATGATGAAGGTGTCTTTTATTATGTTAATGCAGTGACTTTTGGAAAGCCCTTAGGTAACCTAAGAATGTAGCAGGGGAACCAGCTACAGTGATTAGAGTGTTGGAAGTTTCAGTCTCAAATCCCTAGCCAAGGGTGGGGGCAAGGAGAGAGGAGTGGGGCTCCAGGTTGAATCAATTACCAATGGCCAATGATTTAATCAATGACTATGTAATGAAGTCTGCATAAAAACCCAAAAGGACTGGCTTCAAAGAGTTTCAGGTTGGTGAGCATGTGCAGGTGCAGAGAGAGTGGTGTGCTTGGAGAGGGCATGGAAGCTCTGCACCCTTTCCTCCTACCTTGTCCTGTGCATCTCTTCCATCTGACTGTTCCTGAGTTATAACCTTTTATAATAAACCAGTGATCTACTAAGTAAAATGTTTCTCCGAGTTCTGTGAGCTGCCTTAGGAAATTAATTGAACCCAAGAGTCGTTAAAACTTCTAACCTATAGCTAGTCAGTCAGAAGCACAGATGACTGGCATCTAAACAGAGGTGGAAGACTGTTTTGTAGGACTGACTCCCTAATATATGGGGTCTGACACTACCTCTGGGTAGATAGTATTCAGAACTGAGTTGTAGGACAGCTGGCGTTGGAGAATTGCTCATTGATGTGGGGAAATACCGCCTCCCCCATATGTTGGAATTGGTGACCAGAACCTTGAGAGACTCACCCGTGTTGTATATGGCTGTGGTTTGCTTGTTTTCATTGTATATAGCATTTCATTATATAAATACACTATAATTTTTAAAAATCCATTTACCATTGATGGGCATTTGGGTTGTTCTTATTTGGGGAGTTTTACACACGGTGGTGCAATAAACAGTCTTGTATCTGTCTTCTGGTATACATTATGCAGAGTCTCTTTCATTTTTGTTAGAATGCATATCTAAGAGTGAAAATGCTGGATTGTGGAGTATGCAAATGTTGAGCTTAAGCAGATACTGGTGAACTAGTATCTCCACTTACCCAAAGTTGGTTTTGCCAAATTGTACTCTTAATGTAGGGAGGAGGCAAGAGAACTAAAATGTTAATCAAGCTACATTCAGAGACTGCAATATGCTGATCGGCCCTGCAGCCAGGCCAGGAGGACACCTGCAGAACAAAGGAAGATTTCTGCTAGGATTGCTAACAACCCATTTTTCACACCTGTGAAAAGGGAAACAGGAACAATGGAGTCTTTAAGTGGAGCCCTCCACAAATAAAATCATTCATTCCCTATGGCTAAAACCATGGGGAACCTATGGGTTAAAGGCTGGGAATTGCCAGCAGACCTTTCAGGCTACATACTCTTCCTCTTCCCCTTCCTCACTGTATGTCCCTATCAAAGGAAATGGGAACTAAAGAATGACATATAAACTGAATTCCTTGAACACTTGCTCCCCCCACACTCTCCATCCCCCACACCACTCATTGCCTTTCCATGTCTCTCTCAGTCCTCTCGTTCTCTGCCTCTGAGAGGAGCCCACACTCTGTGGAGTGTTACTCCTTTTTCTAATAAACTTTCCTTTTGACTCTAACTTTGGCGTGTGTATTGAATTCTTTTTACACTCTCTGCCAAAGGACCCTCTTTTTCTCTGTGTGTGGGGCTGGGTCTCCCCATCACTTGTCTTGCATCACTCTTACCTGCAGTATACGAGACTTCCAGATGCTTCTCATTCTCACTAACACTTGGTATATCTGACTGTCTGCTTAATTTTAGCCTTACTGGTGGATGTACAGTGGTATCTCACTGTGGTTTTGATGTTCTTGATGAATTATAAGGTTGAACATATTTTCATATGTTTTTGAACATTTGGTTATCCTCTTTTGTAAAGTGCCTGGCCAAACCTTCTGCTCATTTTTCTATTGTACTGTTTCTCTTTTTCTTATTGATTGGAAAAATTTTATTAATACATTTTATTAAATATATGTATTCAAAGGTTCATAAACAGCCAAAGTAAAATAGATGAATCACTGAAGTAGTAATTAGTAAAAATGTATTTGCTCACACCAAAAAGACAGTTTGCAAATTGGGAGCAAATCAAAACATGGAACTCAAAGAAGTGACCGAATAAAAAAAAGTAATTATTTTTGAAGAATTTTTGAAGAATTGACGAGATTCGGGCTTGGGGTAGCAGATTGCTGAAGAAGAAACAAAGTTTGTTTATACAACCTTTCGGCCTTGAATTCCCTAATGCTGGCAATAAGTACCCCTCTCCTTCTCTTGGTACAGGGAGGCTACTTTTTGTATGGGAAATTTATTTCCTCCTTTCAGGGAGCGCAAAAGAGGGTCAGAGTGTCCTTCTTGCATTGGTCGTTTCTTAAATAACTTTAATTCAAAATAATCAATATGCCACTTTGACATATTTTGGGGCGGCCTGACCTGAATCCCATCATTAGCTTTGCAATATAAGCTAAATTAAGCTTTGTATGACTAAACTGGTTTTGTCTGCTCAGGGAAGCTTCAAGATTGGTTTCTATTTGCTCTCGATTTTAAAAATATAAATTATTCTGGATATTATTCCTTTGTCAGATATAGATACTACAAATATCTTCTTTCAACATTGTTTTTTTTTCTTTTTGCTTTCTTAACAGTATCTTTTGAAAAATAGTTTTAATTTTGATGCAGTTCACTTTATCAACAGCATAGTGGTTAAGAAATTAGCCCTGAAGTTAGACATATGTTAAAGTTCCAGTTCTGACTCTTATTTACGTTGTGAGACTTGGGAAAATTGTTTTACTTATCTAAGCTTGAGTTTCCTCATCTGCAAAATGAGAATAATAACCTCATCTCCACATGGTATTGCTGTGAAAATTAATTAGGATCATTTGTGTGAAGCTCTTGGAACTCTTCTAGGCGTGCAAACTGTTATTATCCATATCATTATCATTGTAATACTTATTATTTTATTTTCATGTTAAGATAATCATGTAGGAGCCAGGTTGTTGAGAGCAATAGCTTGCCAGTCTTTGGGATCTGCAACTCTCTAAATAAACCTTACTAAAAAAAAATTTATTTAATAATAGCACAATTTTAATAGGTTCACATCATGGAGTAAACATAATTAATTTGTTCATATTAACTTTAATATAGAAACATAATTTTCTGGAACTGTTTGATATTGTATTGCAGGCCTGGATCAGGCAGTGCAGCTGAAGAGATTTCTTCATTGTCTAGAACCTACATGACTAGAAAGCATTTGATTTGCCAACACACTTGATTTTGAGTCTTCAGTTGTCTCAATCTATTTTTATGTTTCATTATATCAGTTGTGCCTTAACAGAGTGAAATTCTACCACACTATGTCGATAAAACCTTTGAAAAAGGAAACATACTTCATTATTTTCCCTTTAACATCACTGGGCAAAAGTTCTTATGATCACGTTTACACAGTTGTTCATCTAGATTTACCTGAAACTTTATTAAATAATTCTCTGAAAGTAAGGTAGGCATTTTTGGGAATTTGTTGAAAACATTATAGTATCATTCAGTGTACCGTGGTCTTAATTTTCTAAATTACATTCTGGTTCCCCAAGTTACTAGGGCAAACTTAGAGTTAGGATTGTTCTTCACCTAGTGAACTTGTAATAAAACTGCAACAAACATGAAGACAACTGAAGTGGGAAGGTGAATGATTTGACGTAGTGAGAAGTAGTTTTGAAAATTGTAAACTGACTCATTTCTTTCAAAATTGCTTCACACATACCATCTGCCTATAAAGGTCAAGCAGAGACTGGCCATCTAGAATGAACCTAGAATAAGTGAGTCACGGTGTATACAGTGTAAGACTTGTTATTTACTAAGCACTTTCTATAGCCAAGTACCTTCTCAACGCTTAGTGTGGATTATCTCTTTTAACCTTACCCACAATCTTTCAGAAGGGGTACCATTTTGTACCCATTGTATAGCTAAAGAAACTGAGCCTTGGAAAGAATAAATAATTGAACTGCAGTCACACAATTAATAAATGATAAGTCAGGATTCAAACCCAGGTATCTAGACTCAGTATCTGTCGCTCTTTATTCACAATATACTATGCTCTATTTGCATTCTATCAGTAGATACTTAACTTCTGAGGGGAGACTGCAACAGTGCTTCTTAAGATGTACTCCAAAGAGAGACCAGTTACGTTCCCCACACCACAACCACGATAACCTGACCGGCTTAATGATCAGCCATATTGCAGTGAATCCACAAAGTCCCTCAATTAGTACATATCTAGTAAGACACACTCCACAAAGCATGCAAAAGTAAAATCAAGAACCTAAACCATTCTAGACACTTTGTTCAGAAGAACTATCACTGAAAATTCCTTCGATCGAGTATTTCTATTATCCTTGTAATAGTCTTTTAAGCTGCTTCTCTACCATCACATACCAATTACCATTGAACTCTGTATCACAAAGGTTAAATCAAGGCAATTTAGTAGACTTAAATAGCATAAGAATGGGAAATGATATAGGAAAGAAGAGATTAAAAAAGAATAAGGGATTGGACAGAAATAAAGCATAGAATTGGGATCTAGATTGATTGAAAAGATATAAATTCTTTATATTAATATGATTTCTTTGTGACCCTTTAATGTGATGTTCTGATGGTTTCTTCTTCTCTATTCAATTATTAAAATGGTTGATTGAAAAGCATTTTGCAAATAACCAAATAATCAATCTGATTTAGTGATCTTAACAATCTAATCTGGATATTATTTCAGTAAAGTATGAATCTCATTCACTATATATTATAGTTATCTCTGCTGTGTAACAAACCACCCCAAAACTTCATGGCTTAAAAAAAATACCAATCATTTATTTGGGAGCAGGGCTTTGCAGAGGTGGCTCATTGCTGCTACACACAGTAATAGCTGGAGTGGCTCAGCTAGGGGCTGGATGATCCATTTTTAAGATGGCTCACACAGAATGCTGCAAAATGGTGCTGGCTGTTCAACCAGAGTGATGGAATGGAGGGTCTTATTTCCCCCATCTTATAGGCTTCTCCATAGGCCTATGTTTTAGAAGCTGATTCTGAGAACAAAGGTCTCAAAAGAAACCAGATGCAAGCTGTTGCCTTTTATAGCCTAGCCTCAGAAGTCACATAGCATCACTTCTGTTATAATCACAAGCTGGCCTAGATTTAAGAGGAGGGAACATAATTCCTACCTCTCAACAGGAGGAGCATTAAAACTACACATTAAGGAAAGCATTTGGAATGGGAGATATTGTTGTGGCCATTTCGGAAAGTGCAACCTACCACGCCATATGTGGCCATCATTCACTGAGCACTGAATTAAGAGTTACATGTTCAGTAGTGAGGAAAAATACACACTTATTGTCTGGTGAGGGAAACAGGCAGTATTCTAATAGTCACATAAATATATATGTAATTATAATGGTGATAAATTGTGCAACTGAGGGAGTATGAAGTCTAAGAGGTCAGCAAAGGCTTTTGGAAAAACAAATAAGAGTTAAACTGAGATCTTAAGGATGAGGAAAGGTAAATTTTTCAAAGAACATTTTATGCACAAGGAACAGCATGTGAAAAAGTTCTATGGCAGAAGGACAGAACATGGTGATAACAAGGGTATAAAGAAGGCTTGTGTGGCTGGAGAAGTAAGTGAGAAAGTGAGAATAAAATAAGTTGAAGCTAGACAGGCTCAGTGTCTAGACTAGGCAGGAGCATGCTAAGGCTTATTGCCTTTAGTCTCAGAGCAGTGGGAAGCCATGAAGTGTTTTAAGCAGAGGCAATGGCATGATCAGATTTGCATTTCAAAAGGTACACTGTCTTCAGTGCGAAAGATAAATAGTAGAGAGTGAAAGCAAGGAGTACGATGATGTGGCTATTGTAGTAGTTCAGGCAAGAGGAAACTACTAAACTAGCCTGGTAGTAGAGATGGGGAGAATGGAACAGATGCAAGAAACACATAGGAGGGCCTGTGTTTATTTAGGTCTCTCCGGAACTATCAGACTCCAGTTCCTCTAGAGCAATAAGGGTCAAATCCTAATAACCTTTGAATCCATACCACTCAGCCCACCATCTGGAATTTAAGAGATAATGAATGTGTGTTGGATGGATGGATGGATGGATGGATGGATGGATGGATGGATGGATGGACGGATGGATGGATGGACGAACAGAAGAATGAATAAGAAAATAGATAAACTTCTCTTTAATTCCAAGTTCTTTTGCCTTACTGTCCTTATTCCTATTGTTCTCTCTTCTTGTAACAACCTCCCTGCTTGTTCTCACTTCTCTCCATGCTCTTATCAATCTATTCCTCACCAAGGGAGCTTTCTTGGATCTCAGGCCAGTTACATTCCCTCTGTGCCTTTAGAGGACATCACTTTCAGATGTTAGAACATACCTCACTGTACTGCAATACTCACTTTGTCCCTTTTCTTTGATCATGTGAGCTCCCTCAGGCAAGGACTGTGTCTTGTTCACATCCTTAACCCTAGCAAGCAGAACAATGTACAACCTACAGTAGGCACTAGTTAGTATTTGTTCATATCAGTGAATGAAGGAAATGATTTCTGTGTGGATAAGACCACCAAATGCAAAGGTGTCAGAGCTGACATTCTGTGTTGGGAAGTTAGGAAGGCAACTAGTCTTTTTTTCCGAAGGGTTACTATTGCCTCTGCCTGAGAGTAGGCCAGAAGGTTGCTAGTGAGCAGTCCTCATTGCTCTTCTTCCTGCCCAGTGTGCAACCAAGAATCTGCGTCAGCATTTGAAGAAATACTCAGGTGAGCTTTCAGAATTCTCCACCATAAAATACAATAGGAATGAATTGGACCAGAAAAAAATATTTAAAAGCAGGTGCTTTCAATTAAAAATTTAGTAAGTAGACTACCCCTCCCAACAGGATAATTAGTTGAAACACTATTTCATGCTTCCAGTGAGGTCACTAATAAAATATAAATACTCATGTAAATGGGAAACACTGTCAGGTAAAATGCATAAAAATTTAGGCCCGTGCGTCTTAAATGGAAATCCACATGACATATTCTTCAGCTTTTGTGACTTCTCTAGGAGAATTTTTAATTTTAGTTTTAAATTAGGTGTTAATTTAAAAATTAATATAGCATATTTCAAATTATCTGATACACTTACTGTTTGGTGGGGAAACAGGCTGAAAAACAGTATTGATAAACAGTTTTAAAATAGAAGAGGGTTCTATATTTATGATTGCATTGATGCTGAATGTGATCCATCAAGGAGGTTAGTTTTAAATGTGTTGATAAGCATGTCCAGGTCCATTGCACATCCCAATGTCAAGATGATAACACTCATCCCACGAATATTATACAGCTCCTACTAGTTTCAAAGACAAACAAACAAACCTCAAAAAATCTCTTATTTTGGGCAGCAATAATTTGCAATTAAAAATCATTTTCAAAGAATAAGATGTTAATTTCTTATTTAGTGACTATAATAATATTATTTGAAAATGATACTGTGCATCAGAGTAATATTGTGAAGTAATAACATATAATATAAGTGGTTTTTATGTATAAATTCATTCATTTATTCTTTTGGTATATGCAATAGACCATACACTGTTCCACGCTTTGGGAACACAGCGGTGACTCAAAACAAGTTCCTGGTCCTGTGGAGCTTACACTCTTGTGAATGACATCTAGGCACCAAGTAAAGCCAAAGCACATTATAGTCCAACTATGCAAAAGAAAGTTATACAGTAGTTTGGAAGAAAAAGAGTAGTGAGAATTGAGTCACCACAGGGCACATTGTAGTCTATACACTGCAGCCTCTAAAACATCTATGCCAGATCAACCATGTCCAAATTCACAGTGAGAGAGGACTTACTGAGTTGATCTTGTCTTTGTATATCAACTTGCATAAAGTTAATTAGTATGTGAATAAATAATATTTAAGAAAAAGATTTTTAGTAGTTGATATCTTTAAATTTCTCAGTTATATTCTGGAAATGTTAATATGCATTTTATTAGTTTGGTGGTTTGACATAGTTAATTTGTAAATTTCTTTTTGCGTTGATAATTGCATGAGCAGGTTTAACAGAAGTATAAGCGGGAGGAATTTAAATTTAATTTTGTAAGCAGTTTTATTGAAGTACAATTAACATGTCATAAAATTCAATCTTGCAAGTGTGCAGTTCAATAATTTTTTAGTAAATTTCTACAATTGTGCAACGATCACCACAACCCAGTTTTAGAACAATTTAATTTTCCCAAAAAGTTCTCTTGTGCCCCTGCTTCCACCTCCAGTCCCAGGCAATCGCTAATCTGTCTCTGGAGATTTTCCTTTTCTGAAAATTTCTTATAAATTGAATGTTTTATGTCTGGCTTCTTTCACTCAGCATAATGCTTTTGAGGTTTATTCACCTTGTAGTGTGTATCAGTTTTTTCATTTCTATGGCTGAATAAATTTGTTACATACATAAAATACATTTTGTTTATCCATTAGCAGTTCATGGACATTTGGATTGTTTTCTAGTCAGACTGACAATCGCTAATCTTTTTTTTTTATTATGTCTTTTTTTTCTAAGTTTAAAAATATATTTAGTTTTATATATAATTTTACATATAAT